>NW_027520046.1:0-600000 GCF_051989625.1 Stigmatopora argus
GATAATTTTGATTAAAACTTAATTTCTATCACTTCGAATGATGCCAAATGAATAATTCAATTGAATTGGACCATTTTACACTATGTCCATTGTAGATTTGTATCTCTGACAGTTCGTTTGGTTGCAGGGGACATTTTCAGTTTTTATGGCCAAAATGTGCTTTTCAGGGGCTGAAAAGCACGTTTTGGCAGAGTATGATAATTTTCATTAAAACTTGATTTCTATCCATTCGAATGATGCCAAATGAATAACTTACTTGAATTGGACCATTTTACACTATGTCCATTGTAGATTTGTGTCTCTGACAGTTCGTTTGGTTGCAGAGGACATTTTCAGTTTTTATGGCCAAAATGTGCTTTTCAGAGGCTGAAAAGCATGTTTTGGCCGAGTATGATAATTTTGATTAAAACTTAATTTCTATCACTTCGAATGATGCCAAATGAATAATTCAATTGAATTGGACCATTTTACACTATGTCCATTGTAGATTTGTATCTCTGACAGTTCGTTTGGTTGCAGGGCACATTTTCAGTTTTTATGGCCAAAATGTGCTTTTCAGGGGCTGAAAAGCATGTTTTGGCCGAGTATGATAATTTTCATTAAAACTTGATTACTATCCATTTGAATGATGCCAAATGAATAACTTACTTGAATTGGACCATTTTACACTATGTCCATTGTAGATTTGTGTCTCTGACAGTTCGTTTGGTTGCAGGGACATATTCAGTTTTTATGGCCAAAATGTGCTTTTCAGGGGCTGAAAAGCACGTTTTGGCAGAGTATGATAATTTTCATTAAAACTTGATTTCTATCCATTCGAATGATGCCAAATGAATAACTTACTTGAATTGGACCATTTTACACTATGTCCATTGTAGATTTGTGTCTCTGACAGTTCGTTTGGTTGCAGGGGACATTTTCAGTTTTTTATGGCCAAAATGTGCTTTTCAGGGGCTGAAAAGCACGTTTTGGCAGAGTATGATAATTTTCATTAAAACTTGATTTCTATCACTTCGAATGATGCCAAATGAATAACTTACTTGAATTGGACCATTTTACACTATGTCCATTGTAGATTTGTGTCTCTGACAGTTCGTTTGGTTGCAGGGGACATATTCAGTTTTTATGGCCAAAATGTGCTTTTCAGGGGCTGAAAAGCATGTTTTGGCCGAGTATGATAATTTTCATTAAAACTTGATTTCTATCACTTCGAATGATGCCAAATGAATAACTTACTTGAATTGGACCATTTTACACTATGTCCATTGTAGATTTGTGTCTCCGACAGTTCGTTTGGTTGCAGGGGACATTTTCAGTTTTTATGGCCAAAATGTGCTTTTCAGAATTTGAAAAGCAGGTTTTGGCCGAGTATGATAATTTACATTAAAAGTTAATTTCTATCACTTCGAATGATGCCAAATGAATAACTTACTTGAATTGGACCATTTTACACTATGTCCATTGTAGATTTGTGTCTCTGACAGTTCGTTTGGTTGCAGGGGACATATTAAGTTTTTATGGCCAAAATGTGCTTTTCAGGGGCTGAAAAGCATGTTTTGGCCGAGTATGATAATTTTCATTAAAACTTGATTACTATCCATTTGAATGATGCCAAATGAATAACTTACTTGAATTGGACCATTTTACACTATGTCCATTGTAGATTTGTGTCTCTGACAGTTCGTTTGGTTGCAGGGGACATATTCAGTTTTTATGGCCAAAATGTGCTTTTCAGGGGCTGAAAAGCATGTTTTGGCCGAATATGATAATTTTCATTAAAACTTGATTTCTATCACTTCGAATGATGCCAAATGAATAATTTGCTTGAATTGGACCATTTTACACTATGTCCATTGTAGATTTGTGTCTCCCACAGTTTGTTTGGTTGCAGGGGACATTTTCAGTTTTTATGGCCAAAATGTGCTTTTCAGGGGCTGAAAAGCATGTTTTGGCCGAGTATGATAATTTTCATTAAAACTTGATTTCTATCACTTCGAATGATGCCAAATGAATAACTTACTTGAATTGGACCATTTTACACTATGTCCATTGTAGATTTGTGTCTCCGACAGTTCGTTTGGTTGCAGGGGACATTTTCAGTTTTTATGGCCAAAATGTGCTTTTCAGAATTTGAAAAGCAGGTTTTGGCCGAGTATGATAATTTACATTAAAAGTTAATTTCTATCACTTCGAATGATGCCAAATGAATAAATGACTTGAATTGGACCATTTTACACTATGTCCATTGTAGATTTGTGTCTCTGACAGTTCGTTTGGTTGCAGGGGACATATTAAGTTTTTATGGCCAAAATGTGCTTTTCAGGGGCTGAAAAGCATGTTTTGGCCGAGTATGATAATTTTCATTAAAACTTGATTACTATCCATTTGAATGATGCCAAATGAATAACTTACTTGAATTGGACCATTTTACACTATGTCCATTGTAAATTTGTGTCTCTGACAGTTCATTTGGTTGCAGGGGACATATTCAGTTTTTATGGCCAAAATGTGCTTTTCAGGGGCTGAAAAGCACGTTTTGGCAGAGTATGATAATTTTCATTAAAACTTGATTTCTATCCATTCGAATGATGCCAAATGAATAACTTACTTGAATTGGACCATTTTACACTATGTCCATTGTAGATTTGTGTCTCTGACAGTTCGTTTGGTTGCAGAGGACATATTCAGTTTTTATGGCCAAAATGTGCTTTTCAGAGGCTGAAAAGCATGTTTTGGCCGAGTATGATAATTTTGATTAAAACTTAATTTCTATCACTTCGAATGATGCCAAATGAATAATTCAATTGAATTGGACCATTTTACACTATGTCCATTGTAGATTTGTATCTCTGACAGTTCGTTTGGTTGCAGGGGACATTTTCAGTTTTTATGGCCAAAATGTGCTTTTCAGGGGCTGAAAAGCATGTTTTGGCCGAGTATGATAATTTTCATTAAAACTTGATTACTATCCATTTGAATGATGCCAAATGAATAACTTACTTGAATTGGACCATTTTACACTATGTCCATTGTAGATTTGTGTCTCTGACAGTTCGTTTGGTTGCAGGGGACATATTCAGTTTTTATGGCCAAAATGTGCTTTTCAGGGGCTGAAAAGCACGTTTTGGCAGAGTATGATAATTTTCATTAAAACTTGATTTCTATCCATTCGAATGATGCCAAATGAATAACTTACTTGAATTGGACCATTTTACACTATGTCCATTGTAGATTTGTGTCTCTGACAGTTCGTTTGGTTGCAGGGGACATATTCAGTTTTTATGGCCAAAATGTGCTTTTCAGGGGCTGAAAAGCATGTTTTGGCCGAGTATGATAATTTTCATTAAAACTTGATTTCTATCACTTCGAATGATGCCAAATGAATAACTTACTTGAATTGGACCATTTTACACTATGTCCATTGTAGATTTGTGTCTCCGACAGTTCGTTTGGTTGCAGGGGACATTTTCAGTTTTTATGGCCAAAATGTGCTTTTCAGAATTTGAAAAGCAGGTTTTGGCCGAGTATGATCATTTACATTAAAAGTTAATTTCTATCACTTCGAATGATGCCAAATGAATAACTTACTTGAATTGGACCATTTTACACTATGTCCATTGTAGATTTGTGTCTCTGACAGTTCGTTTGGTTGCAGGGGACATATTAAGTTTTTATGGCCAAAATGTGCTTTTCAGGGGCTGAAAAGCATGTTTTGGCCGAATATGATAATTTTCATTAAAACTTGATTTCTATCACTTCGAATGATGCCAAATGAATAATTTGCTTGAATTGGACCATTTTACACTATGTCCATTGTAGATTTGTGTCTCTGACAGTTCGTTTGGTTGCAGGGGACATATTCAGTTTTTAAGGCCAAAATGTGCTTTTCAGGGGCTGAAAAGCACGTTTTGGCAGAGTATAATAATTTTCATTAAAACTTGATTTCTATCCATTCGAATGATGCCAAATGAATAACTTACTTGAATTGGACCATTTTACACTATGTCCATTGTAGATTTGTGTCTCCGACAGTTCGTTTGGTTGCAGGGGACATTTTCAGTTTTTATGGCCAAAATGTGCTTTTCAGAATTTGAAAAGCAGGTTTTGGCCGAGTATGATCATTTACATTAAAAGTTAATTTCTATCACTTCGAATGATGCCAAATGAATAACTTACTTGAATTGGACCATTTTACACTATGTCCATTGTAGATTTGTGTCTCTGACAGTTCGTTTGGTTGCAGGGGACATATTCAGTTTTTATGGCCAAAATGTGCTTTTCAGGGGCTGAAAAGCATGTTTTGGCCGAGTATGATAATTTTCATTAAAACTTGATTTCTATCACTTCGAATGATGCCAAATGAATAACTTACTTGAATTGGACCATTTTACACTATGTCCATTGTAGATTTGTGTCTCCGACAGTTCGTTTGGTTGCAGGGGACATTTTCAGTTTTTATGGCCAAAATGTGCTTTTCAGAATTTGAAAAGCAGGTTTTGGCCGAGTATGATAATTTACATTAAAAGTTAATTTCTATCACTTCGAATGATGCCAAATGAATAACTTACTTGAATTGGACCATTTTACACTATGTCCATTGTAGATTTGTGTCTCTGACAGTTCGTTTGGTTGCAGGGGAACATATTAAGTTTTTATGGCCAAAATGTGCTTTTCAGGGGCTGAAAAGCATGTTTTGGCCGAGTATGATAATTTTCATTAAAACTTGATTACTATCCATTTGAATGATGCCAAATGAATAACTTACTTGAATTGGACCATTTTACACTATGTCCATTGTAGATTTGTGTCTCTGACAGTTCGTTTGGTTGCAGGGGACATATTCAGTTTTTATGGCCAAGATGTGCTTTTCAGGGGCTGAAAAGCATGTTTTGGCCGAATATGATAATTTTCATTAAAACTTGATTTCTATCACTTCGAATGATGCCAAATGAATAACTTACTTGAATTGGACCATTTTACACTATGTCCATTGTAGATTTGTGTCTCCGACAGTTTGTTTGGTTGCAGGGGACATTTTCAGTTTTTATGGTCAAAATGTGCTTTTCAGGGGCTGAAAAGCATGTTTTGGCCGAGTATGATAATTTTCATTAAAACTTGATTTCTATCACTTCAAATGATGCCAAATGAATAACTTACTTGAATTGGACCATTTTACACTATGTCCATTGTAGATTTGTGTCTCTGACAGTTCGTTTGGTTGCAGGGGACATATTAAGTTTTTATGGCCAAAATGTGCTTTTCAGGGGCTGAAAAGCATGTTTTGGCCGAATATGATAATTTTCATTAAAACTTGATTTCTATCACTTCGAATGATGCCAAATGAATAATTTGCTTGAATTGGACCATTTTACACTATGTCCATTGTAGATTTGTGTCTCTGACAGTTCGTTTGGTTGCAGGGGACATATTCAGTTTTTAAGGCCAAAATGTGCTTTTCAGGGGCTGAAAAGCACGTTTTGGCAGAGTATGATAATTTTCATTAAAACTTGATTTCTATCCATTCGAATGATGCCAAATGAATAACTTACTTGAATTGGACCATTTTACACTATGTCCATTGTAGATTTGTGTCTCTGACAGTTCGTTTGGTTGCAGAGGACATATTCAGTTTTTATGGCCAAAATGTGCTTTTCAGAGGCTGAAAAGCATGTTTTGGCCGAGTATGATAATTTTGATTAAAACTTAATTTCTATCACTTCGAATGATGCCAAATGAATAATTTACTTGAATTGGACCATTTTACACTATGTCCATTGTAGATTTGTATCTCTGACAGTTCGTTTGGTTGCAGGGGACATTTTCAGTTTTTATGGCCAAAATGTGCTTTTCAGGGGCTGAAAAGCATGTTTTGGCCGAGTATGATAATTTTCATTAAAACTTGATTACTATCCATTTGAATGATGCCAAATGAATAACTTACTTGAATTGGACCATTTTACACTATGTCCATTGTAGATTTGTGTCTCTGACAGTTCGTTTGGTTGCAGGGGACATATTCAGTTTTTATGGCCAAAATGTGCTTTTCAGGGGCTGAAAAGCACGTTTTGGCAGAGTATGATAATTTTCATTAAAACTTGATTTCTATCCATTCGAATGATGCCAAATGAATAACTTACTTGAATTGGACCATTTTACACTATGTCCATTGTAGATTTGTGTCTCTGACAGTTCGTTTGGTTGCAGGGGACATATTCAGTTTTTATGGCCAAAATGTGCTTTTCAGGGGCTGAAAAGCATGTTTTGGCCGAGTATGATAATTTTCATTAAAACTTGATTTCTATCACTTCGAATGATGCCAAATGAATAACTTACTTAAATTTGGACCATTTTACACTATGTCCATTGTAGATTTGTGTCTCCGACAGTTCGTTTGGTTGCAGGGGACATTTTCAGTTTTTATGGCCAAAATGTGCTTTTCAGAGGCTGAAAAGCATGTTTTGGCCGAGTATGATAATTTTCATTAAAACTTAATTTCTATCACTTCGAATGATGCCAAATGAATAATTTACTTGAATTGGACCATTTTACACTATGTCCATTGTAGATTTGTATCTCTGACAGTTCAGTTGGTTGCAGGGGACATATTCAGTTTTTAAGGCCAAAATGTGCTTTTCAGGGGCTGAAAAGCATGTTTTGGCCGAGTATGGTAATTTTCATTAAAACTTGATTTCTATCACTTCGAATGATGCCAAATGAATAACTTACTTGAATTGGACCATTTTACACTATGTCCATTGTAGATTTGTGTTTCCGACAGTTCGTTTGGTTGCAGGGGACATTTTCAGTTTTTATGGCCAAAATGTGCTTTTCAGAGGCTGAAAAGCATGTTTTGGCCGAGTATGATAATTTACATTAAAACTTAATTTCTATCACTTCGAATGATGCCAAATGAATAACTTACTTGAATTGGACCATTTTACACTATGTCCATTGTAGATTTGTGTCTCTGACAGTTTGTTTGGTTGCAGGGGACATATTCAGTTTTTATGGCCAAAATGTGCTTTTCAGGGACTGAAAAGCATGTTTTGGCCGAGTATGATAATTTTCATTAAAACTTGATTTCTATCACTTCGAATGATGCCAAATGAATAACTTACTCGAATTGGACCATTTTACACTATGTCCATTGTAGATTTGTGTCTCTGACAGTTCGTTTGGTTGCAGGGGACATATTCAGTTTTTATGGCCAAAATGTGCTTTTCAGGGGCTGAAAAGCATGTTTTGGCCGAGTATGATAATTTTCATTAAAACTTGATTTCTATCCATTCGAATGATGCCAAATGAATAACTTACTTGAATTGGACCATTTTACACTATGTCCATTGTAGATTTGTGTCTCCGACAGTTTGTTTGGTTGCAGGGGACATTTTCAGTTTTTATGGCCAAAATGTGCTTTTCAGGGGCTGAAAAGCATGTTTTGGCCGAGTATGATAATTTTCATTAAAACTTGATTTCTATCCATTTGAATGATGCCAAATGAATAACTTACTTGAATTGGACCATTTTACACTATGTCCATTGTAGATTTGTGTCTCTGACAGTTCGTTTGGTTGCAGGGGACATATTCAGTTTTTATGGCCAAAATGTGCTTTTCAGGGGCTGAAAAGCATGTTTTGGCCGAGTATGATAATTTTCATTAAAACTTGATTTCTATCCATTCAAATGATGCCAAATGAATAACTTACTTGAATTGGACCATTTTACACTATGTCCATTGTAGATTTGTGTCTCTGACAGTTCGTTTGGTTGCAGGGGACATATTCAGTTTTTATGGCCAAAATGTGCTTTTCAGGGGCTGAAAAGCATGTTTTGGCCGAGTATGATAATTTTCATTAAAACTTGATTTCTATCACTTCGAATGATGCCAAATGAATAACTTACTCGAATTGGACCATTTTACACTATGTCCATTGTAGATTTGTGTCTCCGACAGTTCGTTTGGTTGCAGGGGACATTTTCAGTTTTTATGGCCAAAATGTGCTTTTCAGAGGCTGAAAAGCATGTTTTGGCCGAGTATGATAATTTTCATTAAAACTTAATTTCTATCACTTCGAATGATGCCAAATGAATAACTTACTTGAATTGGACCATTTTTCACTATGTCCATTGTAGATTTGTGTCTCCGACAGTTCGTTTGGTTGCAGGGGACATTTTCAGTTTTTATGTCCAAAATGTGCTTTTCAGGGGCTGAAAAGCATGTTTTGGCCGAGTATGATAATTTTGATTAAAACTTAATTTCTATCACTTCGAATGATGCCAAATGAATAATTCAATTGAATTGGACCATTTTACACTATGTCCATTGTAGATTTGTATCTCTGACAGTTCGTTTGGTTGCAGGGGACATTTTCAGTTTTTATGGCCAAAATGTGCTTTTCAGGGGCTGAAAAGCACGTTTTGGCAGAGTATGATAATTTTCATTAAAACTTGATTTCTATCCATTCGAATGATGCCAAATGAATAACTTACTTGAATTGGACCATTTTACACTATGTCCATTGTAGATTTGTGTCTCTGACAGTTCGTTTGGTTGCAGAGGACATTTTCAGTTTTTATGGCCAAAATGTGCTTTTCAGAGGCTGAAAAGCATGTTTTGGCCGAGTATGATAATTTTGATTAAAACTTAATTTCTATCACTTCGAATGATGCCAAATGAATAATTCAATTGAATTGGACCATTTTACACTATGTCCATTGTAGATTTGTATCTCTGACAGTTCGTTTGGTTGCAGGGCACATTTTCAGTTTTTATGGCCAAAATGTGCTTTTCAGGGGCTGAAAAGCATGTTTTGGCCGAGTATGATAATTTTCATTAAAACTTGATTACTATCCATTTGAATGATGCCAAATGAATAACTTACTTGAATTGGACCATTTTACACTATGTCCATTGTAGATTTGTGTCTCTGACAGTTCGTTTGGTTGCAGGGGACATATTCAGTTTTTATGGCCAAAATGTGCTTTTCAGGGGCTGAAAAGCACGTTTTGGCAGAGTATGATAATTTTCATTAAAACTTGATTTCTATCCATTCGAATGATGCCAAATGAATAACTTACTTGAATTGGACCATTTTACACTATGTCCATTGTAGATTTGTGTCTCTGACAGTTCGTTTGGTTGCAGGGGACATTTTCAGTTTTTATGGCCAAAATGTGCTTTTCAGGGGCTGAAAAGCACGTTTTGGCAGAGTATGATAATTTTCATTAAAACTTGATTTCTATCACTTCGAATGATGCCAAATGAATAACTTACTTGAATTGGACCATTTTACACTATGTCCATTGTAGATTTGTGTCTCTGACAGTTCGTTTGGTTGCAGGGGACATATTCAGTTTTTATGGCCAAAATGTGCTTTTCAGGGGCTGAAAAGCATGTTTTGGCCGAGTATGATAATTTTCATTAAAACTTGATTTCTATCACTTCGAATGATGCCAAATGAATAACTTACTTGAATTGGACCATTTTACACTATGTCCATTGTAGATTTGTGTCTCCGACAGTTCGTTTGGTTGCAGGGGACATTTTCAGTTTTTATGGCCAAAATGTGCTTTTCAGAATTTGAAAAGCAGGTTTTGGCCGAGTATGATAATTTACATTAAAAGTTAATTTCTATCACTTCGAATGATGCCAAATGAATAACTTACTTGAATTGGACCATTTTACACTATGTCCATTGTAGATTTGTGTCTCTGACAGTTCGTTTGGTTGCAGGGGACATATTAAGTTTTTATGGCCAAAATGTGCTTTTCAGGGGCTGAAAAGCATGTTTTGGCCGAGTATGATAATTTTCATTAAAACTTGATTACTATCCATTTGAATGATGCCAAATGAATAACTTACTTGAATTGGACCATTTTACACTATGTCCATTGTAGATTTGTGTCTCTGACAGTTCGTTTGGTTGCAGGGGACATATTCAGTTTTTATGGCCAAAATGTGCTTTTCAGGGGCTGAAAAGCATGTTTTGGCCGAATATGATAATTTTCATTAAAACTTGATTTCTATCACTTCGAATGATGCCAAATGAATAATTTGCTTGAATTGGACCATTTTACACTATGTCCATTGTAGATTTGTGTCTCCCACAGTTTGTTTGGTTGCAGGGGACATTTTCAGTTTTTATGGCCAAAATGTGCTTTTCAGGGGCTGAAAAGCATGTTTTGGCCGAGTATGATAATTTTCATTAAAACTTGATTTCTATCACTTCGAATGATGCCAAATGAATAACTTACTTGAATTGGACCATTTTACACTATGTCCATTGTAGATTTGTGTCTCCGACAGTTCGTTTGGTTGCAGGGGACATTTTCAGTTTTTATGGCCAAAATGTGCTTTTCAGAATTTGAAAAGCAGGTTTTGGCCGAGTATGATAATTTACATTAAAAGTTAATTTCTATCACTTCGAATGATGCCAAATGAATAAATGACTTGAATTGGACCATTTTACACTATGTCCATTGTAGATTTGTGTCTCTGACAGTTCGTTTGGTTGCAGGGGACATATTAAGTTTTTATGGCCAAAATGTGCTTTTCAGGGGCTGAAAAGCATGTTTTGGCCGAGTATGATAATTTTCATTAAAACTTGATTACTATCCATTTGAATGATGCCAAATGAATAACTTACTTGAATTGGACCATTTTACACTATGTCCATTGTAAATTTGTGTCTCTGACAGTTCATTTGGTTGCAGGGGACATATTCAGTTTTTATGGCCAAAATGTGCTTTTCAGGGGCTGAAAAGCACGTTTTGGCAGAGTATGATAATTTTCATTAAAACTTGATTTCTATCCATTCGAATGATGCCAAATGAATAACTTACTTGAATTGGACCATTTTACACTATGTCCATTGTAGATTTGTGTCTCTGACAGTTCGTTTGGTTGCAGAGGACATATTCAGTTTTTATGGCCAAAATGTGCTTTTCAGAGGCTGAAAAGCATGTTTTGGCCGAGTATGATAATTTTGATTAAAACTTAATTTCTATCACTTCGAATGATGCCAAATGAATAATTCAATTGAATTGGACCATTTTACACTATGTCCATTGTAGATTTGTATCTCTGACAGTTCGTTTGGTTGCAGGGGACATTTTCAGTTTTTATGGCCAAAATGTGCTTTTCAGGGGCTGAAAAGCATGTTTTGGCCGAGTATGATAATTTTCATTAAAACTTGATTACTATCCATTTGAATGATGCCAAATGAATAACTTACTTGAATTGGACCATTTTACACTATGTCCATTGTAGATTTGTGTCTCTGACAGTTCGTTTGGTTGCAGGGGACATATTCAGTTTTTATGGCCAAAATGTGCTTTTCAGGGGCTGAAAAGCACGTTTTGGCAGAGTATGATAATTTTCATTAAAACTTGATTTCTATCCATTCGAATGATGCCAAATGAATAACTTACTTGAATTGGACCATTTTACACTATGTCCATTGTAGATTTGTGTCTCTGACAGTTCGTTTGGTTGCAGGGGACATATTCAGTTTTTATGGCCAAAATGTGCTTTTCAGGGGCTGAAAAGCACGTTTTGGCAGAGTATGATAATTTTCATTAAAACTTGATTTCTATCCATTCGAATGATGCCAAATGAATAACTTACTTGAATTGGACCATTTTACACTATGTCCATTGTAGATTTGTGTCTCCGACAGTTCGTTTGGTTGCAGGGGACATTTTCAGTTTTTATGGCCAAAATGTGCTTTTCAGAATTTGAAAAGCAGGTTTTGGCCGAGTATGATCATTTACATTAAAAGTTAATTTCTATCACTTCGAATGATGCCAAATGAATAACTTACTTGAATTGGACCATTTTACACTATGTCCATTGTAGATTTGTGTCTCTGACAGTTCGTTTGGTTGCAGGGGACATATTAAGTTTTTATGGCCAAAATGTGCTTTTCAGGGGCTGAAAAGCATGTTTTGGCCGAGTATGATAATTTTCATTAAAACTTGATTACTATCCATTTGAATGATGCCAAATGAATAACTTACTTGAATTGGACCATTTTACACTATGTCCATTGTAAATTTGTGTCTCTGACAGTTCATTTGGTTGCAGGGGACATATTCAGTTTTTATGGCCAAAATGTGCTTTTCAGGGGCTGAAAAGCACGTTTTGGCAGAGTATGATAATTTTCATTAAAACTTGATTTCTATCCATTCGAATGATGCCAAATGAATAACTTACTTGAATTGGACCATTTTACACTATGTCCATTGTAGATTTGTGTCTCTGACAGTTCGTTTGGTTGCAGAGGACATATTCAGTTTTTATGGCCAAAATGTGCTTTTCAGAGGCTGAAAAGCATGTTTTGGCCGAGTATGATAATTTTGATTAAAACTTAATTTCTATCACTTCGAATGATGCCAAATGAATAATTCAATTGAATTGGACCATTTTACACTATGTCCATTGTAGATTTGTATCTCTGACAGTTCGTTTGGTTGCAGGGGACATTTTCAGTTTTTATGGCCAAAATGTGCTTTTCAGGGGCTGAAAAGCATGTTTTGGCCGAGTATGATAATTTTCATTAAAACTTGATTACTATCCATTTGAATGATGCCAAATGAATAACTTACTTGAATTGGACCATTTTACACTATGTCCATTGTAGATTTGTGTCTCTGACAGTTCGTTTGGTTGCAGGGGACATATTCAGTTTTTATGGCCAAAATGTGCTTTTCAGGGGCTGAAAAGCACGTTTTGGCAGAGTATGATAATTTTCATTAAAACTTGATTTCTATCCATTCGAATGATGCCAAATGAATAACTTACTTGAATTGGACCATTTTACACTATGTCCATTGTAGATTTGTGTCTCTGACAGTTCGTTTGGTTGCAGGGGACATATTCAGTTTTTATGGCCAAAATGTGCTTTTCAGGGGCTGAAAAGCACGTTTTGGCAGAGTATGATAATTTTCATTAAAACTTGATTTCTATCCATTCGAATGATGCCAAATGAATAACTTACTTGAATTGGACCATTTTACACTATGTCCATTGTAGATTTGTGTCTCCGACAGTTCGTTTGGTTGCAGGGGACATTTTCAGTTTTTATGGCCAAAATGTGCTTTTCAGAATTTGAAAAGCAGGTTTTGGCCGAGTATGATCATTTACATTAAAAGTTAATTTCTATCACTTCGAATGATGCCAAATGAATAACTTACTTGAATTGGACCATTTTACACTATGTCCATTGTAGATTTGTGTCTCTGACAGTTCGTTTGGTTGCAGGGGACATATTAAGTTTTTATGGCCAAAATGTGCTTTTCAGGGGCTGAAAAGCATGTTTTGGCCGAGTATGATAATTTTCATTAAAACTTGATTACTATCCATTTGAATGATGCCAAATGAATAACTTACTTGAATTGGACCATTTTACACTATGTCCATTGTAGATTTGTGTCTCTGACAGTTCGTTTGGTTGCAGGGGACATATTCAGTTTTTATGGCCAAAATGTGCTTTTCAGGGGCTGAAAAGCATGTTTTGGCCGAATATGATAATTTTCATTAAAACTTGATTTCTATCACTTCGAATGATGCCAAATGAATAATTTGCTTGAATTGGACCATTTTACACTATGTCCATTGTAGATTTGTGTCTCTGACAGTTCGTTTGGTTGCAGGGGACATATTCAGTTTTTAAGGCCAAAATGTGCTTTTCAGGGGCTGAAAATCACGTTTTGGCAGAGTATGACAATTTTCATTAAAACTTGATTTCTATCCATTCGAATGATGCCAAATGAATAACTTACTTGAATTGGACCATTTTACACTATGTCCATTGTAGATTTGTGTCTCTGACAGTTCGTTTGGTTGCAGAGGACATATTCAGTTTTTATGGCCAAAATGTGCTTTTCAGAGGCTGAAAAGCATGTTTTGGCCGAGTATGATAATTTTGATTAAAACTTAATTTCTATCACTTCGAATGATGCCAAATGAATAATTTACTTGAATTGGACCATTTTACACTATGTCCATTGTAGATTTGTATCTCTGACAGTTCGTTTGGTTGCAGGGGACATTTTCAGTTTTTATGGCCAAAATGTGCTTTTCAGGGGCTGAAAAGCATGTTTTGGCCGAGTATGATAATTTTCATTAAAACTTGATTACTATCAATTTGAATGATGCCAAATGAATAACTTACTTGAATTGGACCATTTTACACTATGTCCATTGTAGATTTGTGTCTCTGACAGTTCGTTTGGTTGCAGGGGACATATTCAGTTTTTATGGCCAAAATGTGCTTTTCAGGGGCTGAAAAGCACGTTTTGGCAGAGTATGATAATTTTCATTAAAACTTGATTTCTATCCATTCGAATGATGCCAAATGAATAACTTACTTGAATTGGACCATTTTACACTATGTCCATTGTAGATTTGTGTCTCTGACAGTTCGTTTGGTTGCAGGGGACATATTCAGTTTTTATGGCCAAAATGTGCTTTTCAGGGGCTGAAAAGCACGTTTTGGCAGAGTATGATAATTTTCATTAAAACTTGATTTCTATCCATTCGAATGATGCCAAATGAATAACTTACTTGAATTGGACCATTTTACACTATGTCCATTGTAGATTTATGTCTCCGACAGTTCGTTTGGTTGCAGGGGACATTTTCAGTTTTTATGGCCAAAATGTGCTTTTCAGAATTTGAAAAGCAGGTTTTGGCCGAGTATGATAATTTACATTAAAAGTTAATTTCTATCGCTTCGAATGATGCCAAATGAATAACTTACTTGAATTGGACCATTTTACACTATGTCCATTGTAGATTTGTGTCTCTGACAGTTCGTTTGGTTGCAGGGGACATATTAAGTTTTTATGGCCAAAATGTGCTTTTCAGGGGCTGAAAAGCATGTTTTGGCCGAGTATGATAATTTTCATTAAAACTTGATTACTATCCATTTGAATGATGCCAAATGAATAACTTACTTGAATTGGACCATTTTACACTATGTCCATTGTAGATTTGTGTCTCTGACAGTTCGTTTGGTTGCAGGGGACATATTCAGTTTTTATGGCCAAAATGTGCTTTTCAGGGGCTGAAAAGCACGTTTTGGCAGAGTATGATAATTTTCATTAAAACTTGATTTCTATCCATTCGAATGATGCCAAATGAATAACTTACTTGAATTGGACCATTTTACACTATGTCCATTGTAGATTTGTGTCTCTGACAGTTCGTTTGGTTGCAGAGGACATATTCAGTTTTTATGGCCAAAATGTGCTTTTCAGAGGCTGAAAAGCATGTTTTGGCCGAGTATGATAATTTTGATTAAAACTTAATTTCTATCACTTCGAATGATGCCAAATGAATAATTCAATTGAATTGGACCATTTTACACTATGTCCATTGTAGATTTGTATCTCTGACAGTTCGTTTGGTTGCAGGGGACATTTTCAGTTTTTATGGCCAAAATGTGCTTTTCAGGGGCTGAAAAGCATGTTTTGGCCGAGTATGATAATTTTCATTAAAACTTGATTACTATCCATTTGAATGATGCCAAATGAATAACTTACTTGAATTGGACCATTTTACACTATGTCCATTGTAGATTTGTGTCTCTGACAGTTCGTTTGGTTGCAGGGGACATATTCAGTTTTTATGGCCAAAATGTGCTTTTCAGGGGCTGAAAAGCACGTTTTGGCAGAGTATGATAATTTTCATTAAAACTTGATTTCTATCCATTCGAATGATGCCAAATGAATAACTTACTTGAATTGGACCATTTTACACTATGTCCATTGTAGATTTGTGTCTCTGACAGTTCGTTTGGTTGCAGGGGACATATTCAGTTTTTATGGCCAAAATGTGCTTTTCAGGGGCTGAAAAGCACGTTTTGGCAGAGTATGATAATTTTCATTAAAACTTGATTTCTATCCATTCGAATGATGCCAAATGAATAACTTACTTGAATTGGACCATTTTACACTATGTCCATTGTAGATTTATGTCTCCGACAGTTCGTTTGGTTGCAGGGGACATTTTCAGTTTTTATGGCCAAAATGTGCTTTTCAGAATTTGAAAAGCAGGTTTTGGCCGAGTATGATAATTTACATTAAAAGTTAATTTCTATCACTTCGAATGATGCCAAATGAATAACTTACTTGAATTGGACCATTTTACACTATGTCCATTGTAGATTTGTGTCTCTGACAGTTCGTTTGGTTGCAGGGGACATATTAAGTTTTTATGGCCAAAATGTGCTTTTCAGGGGCTGAAAAGCATGTTTTGGCCGAGTATGATAATTTTCATTAAAACTTGATTACTATCCATTTGAATGATGCCAAATGAATAACTTACTTGAATTGGACCATTTTACACTATGTCCATTGTAGATTTGTGTCTCTGACAGTTCGTTTGGTTGCAGGGGACATATTCAGTTTTTATGGCCAAAATGTGCTTTTCAGGGGCTGAAAAGCACGTTTTGGCAGAGTATGATAATTTTCATTAAAACTTGATTTCTATCCATTCGAATGATGCCAAATGAATAACTTACTTGAATTGGACCATTTTACACTATGTCCATTGTAGATTTGTGTCTCTGACAGTTCGTTTGGTTGCAGGGGACATATTCAGTTTTTATGGCCAAAATGTGCTTTTCAGGGGCTGAAAAGCACGTTTTGGCAGAGTATGATAATTTTCATTAAAACTTGATTTCTATCCATTCGAATGATGCCAAATGAATAACTTACTTGAATTGGACCATTTTACACTATGTCCATTGTAGATTTATGTCTCCGACAGTTCGTTTGGTTGCAGGGGACATTTTCAGTTTTTATGGCCAAAATGTGCTTTTCAGAATTTGAAAAGCAGGTTTTGGCCGAGTATGATAATTTACATTAAAAGTTAATTTCTATCACTTCGAATGATGCCAAATGAATAACTTACTTGAATTGGACCATTTTACACTATGTCCATTGTAGATTTGTGTCTCTGACAGTTCGTTTGGTTGCAGGGGACATATTAAGTTTTTATGGCCAAAATGTGCTTTTCAGGGGCTGAAAAGCATGTTTTGGCCGAGTATGATAATTTTCATTAAAACTTGATTACTATCCATTTGAATGATGCCAAATGAATAACTTACTTGAATTGGACCATTTTACACTATGTCCATTGTAGATTTGTGTCTCTGACAGTTCGTTTGGTTGCAGGGGACATATTCAGTTTTTATGGCCAAAATGTGCTTTTCAGGGGCTGAAAAGCACGTTTTGGCAGAGTATGATAATTTTCATTAAAACTTGATTTCTATCCATTCGAATGATGCCAAATGAATAACTTACTTGAATTGGACCATTTTACACTATGTCCATTGTAGATTTGTGTCTCTGACAGTTCGTTTGGTTGCAGAGGACATATTCAGTTTTTATGGCCAAAATGTGCTTTTCAGAGGCTGAAAAGCATGTTTTGGCCGAGTATGATAATTTTGATTAAAACTTAATTTCTATCACTTCGAATGATGCCAAATGAATAATTCAATTGAATTGGACCATTTTACACTATGTCCATTGTAGATTTGTATCTCTGACAGTTCGTTTGGTTGCAGGGGACATTTTCAGTTTTTATGGCCAAAATGTGCTTTTCAGGGGCTGAAAAGCATGTTTTGGCCGAGTATGATAATTTTCATTAAAACTTGATTACTATCCATTTGAATGATGCCAAATGAATAACTTACTTGAATTGGACCATTTTACACTATGTCCATTGTAGATTTGTGTCTCTGACAGTTCGTTTGGTTGCAGGGGACATATTCAGTTTTTATGGCCAAAATGTGCTTTTCAGGGGCTGAAAAGCACGTTTTGGCAGAGTATGATAATTTTCATTAAAACTTGATTTCTATCCATTCGAATGATGCCAAATGAATAACTTACTTGAATTGGACCATTTTACACTATGTCCATTGTAGATTTGTGTCTCTGACAGTTCGTTTGGTTGCAGGGGACATATTCAGTTTTTATGGCCAAAATGTGCTTTTCAGGGGCTGAAAAGCATGTTTTGGCCGAGTATGATAATTTTCATTAAAACTTGATTTCTATCACTTCGAATGATGCCAAATGAATAACTTACTTAAATTTGGACCATTTTACACTATGTCCATTGTAGATTTGTGTCTCCGACAGTTCGTTTGGTTGCAGGGGACATTTTCAGTTTTTATGGCCAAAATGTGCTTTTCAGAGGCTGAAAAGCATGTTTTGGCCGAGTATGATAATTTTCATTAAAACTTAATTTCTATCACTTCGAATGATGCCAAATGAATAATTTACTTGAATTGGACCATTTTACACTATGTCCATTGTAGATTTGTATCTCTGACAGTTCAGTTGGTTGCAGGGGACATATTCAGTTTTTAAGGCCAAAATGTGCTTTTCAGGGGCTGAAAAGCATGTTTTGGCCGAGTATGGTAATTTTCATTAAAACTTGATTTCTATCACTTCGAATGATGCCAAATGAATAACTTACTTGAATTGGACCATTTTACACTATGTCCATTGTAGATTTGTGTTTCCGACAGTTCGTTTGGTTGCAGGGGACATTTTCAGTTTTTATGGCCAAAATGTGCTTTTCAGAGGCTGAAAAGCATGTTTTGGCCGAGTATGATAATTTACATTAAAACTTAATTTCTATCACTTCGAATGATGCCAAATGAATAACTTACTTGAATTGGACCATTTTACACTATGTCCATTGTAGATTTGTGTCTCTGACAGTTTGTTTGGTTGCAGGGGACATATTCAGTTTTTATGGCCAAAATGTGCTTTTCAGGGACTGAAAAGCATGTTTTGGCCGAGTATGATAATTTTCATTAAAACTTGATTTCTATCACTTCGAAAGATGCCAAATGAATAACTTACTCGAATTGGACCATTTTACACTATGTCCATTGTAGATTTGTGTCTCTGACAGTTCGTTTGGTTGCAGGGGACATATTCAGTTTTTATGGCCAAAATGTGCTTTTCAGGGGCTGAAAAGCATGTTTTGGCCGAGTATGATAATTTTCATTAAAACTTGATTTCTATCCATTCGAATGATGCCAAATGAATAACTTACTTGAATTGGACCATTTTACACTATGTCCATTGTAGATTTGTGTCTCCGACAGTTTGTTTGGTTGCAGGGGACATTTTCAGTTTTTATGGCCAAAATGTGCTTTTCAGGGGCTGAAAAGCATGTTTTGGCCGAGTATGATAATTTTCATTAAAACTTGATTTCTATCCATTTGAATGATGCCAAATGAATAACTTACTTGAATTGGACCATTTTACACTATGTCCATTGTAGATTTGTGTCTCTGACAGTTCGTTTGGTTGCAGGGGACATATTCAGTTTTTATGGCCAAAATGTGCTTTTCAGGGGCTGAAAAGCATGTTTTGGCCGAGTATGATAATTTTCATTAAAACTTGATTTCTATCCATTCAAATGATGCCAAATGAATAACTTACTTGAATTGGACCATTTTACACTATGTCCATTGTAGATTTGTGTCTCTGACAGTTCGTTTGGTTGCAGGGGACATATTCAGTTTTTATGGCCAAAATGTGCTTTACAGGGGCTGAAAAGCATGTTTTGGCCGAGTATGATAATTTTCATTAAAACTTGATTTCTATCACTTCGAATGATGCCAAATGAATAACTTACTCGAATTGGACCATTTTACACTATGTCCATTGTAGATTTGTGTCTCCGACAGTTCGTTTGGTTGCAGGGGACATTTTCAGTTTTTATGGCCAAAATGTGCTTTTCAGAGGCTGAAAAGCATGTTTTGGCCGAGTATGATAATTTTCATTAAAACTTAATTTCTATCACTTCGAATGATGCCAAATGAATAACTTACTTGAATTGGACCATTTTACACTATGTCCATTGTAGATTTGTGTCTCCGACAGTTCGTTTGGTTGCAGGGGACATTTTCAGTTTTTATGTCCAAAATGTGCTTTTCAGGGGCTGAAAAGCATGTTTTGGCCGAGTATGATAATTTTGATTAAAACTTAATTTCTATCACTTCGAATGATGCCAAATGAATAATTCAATTGAATTGGACCATTTTACACTATGTCCATTGTAGATTTGTATCTCTGACAGTTCGTTTGGTTGCAGGGGACATTTTCAGTTTTTATGGCCAAAATGTGCTTTTCAGGGGCTGAAAAGCACGTTTTGGCAGAGTATGATAATTTTCATTAAAACTTGATTTCTATCCATTCGAATGATGCCAAATGAATAACTTACTTGAATTGGACCATTTTACACTATGTCCATTGTAGATTTGTGTCTCTGACAGTTCGTTTGGTTGCAGAGGACATTTTCAGTTTTTATGGCCAAAATGTGCTTTTCAGAGGCTGAAAAGCATGTTTTGGCCGAGTATGATAATTTTGATTAAAACTTAATTTCTATCACTTCGAATGATGCCAAATGAATAATTCAATTGAATTGGACCATTTTACACTATGTCCATTGTAGATTTGTATCTCTGACAGTTCGTTTGGTTGCAGGGCACATTTTCAGTTTTTATGGCCAAAATGTGCTTTTCAGGGGCTGAAAAGCATGTTTTGGCCGAGTATGATAATTTTCATTAAAACTTGATTACTATCCATTTGAATGATGCCAAATGAATAACTTACTTGAATTGGACCATTTTACACTATGTCCATTGTAGATTTGTGTCTCTGACAGTTCGTTTGGTTGCAGGGGACATATTCAGTTTTTATGGCCAAAATGTGCTTTTCAGGGGCTGAAAAGCACGTTTTGGCAGAGTATGATAATTTTCATTAAAACTTGATTTCTATCCATTCGAATGATGCCAAATGAATAACTTACATGAATTGGACCATTTTACACTATGTCCATTGTAGATTTGTGTCTCTGACAGTTCGTTTGGTTGCAGGGGACATTTTCAGTTTTTATGGCCAAAATGTGCTTTTCAGGGGCTGAAAAGCACGTTTTGGCAGAGTATGATAATTTTCATTAAAACTTGATTTCTATCACTTCGAATGATGCCAAATGAATAACTTACTTGAATTGGACCATTTTACACTATGTCCATTGTAGATTTGTGTCTCTGACAGTTCGTTTGGTTGCAGGGGACATATTCAGTTTTTATGGCCAAAATGTGCTTTTCAGGGGCTGAAAAGCATGTTTTGGCCGAGTATGATAATTTTCATTAAAACTTGATTTCTATCACTTCGAATGATGCCAAATGAATAACTTACTTGAATTGGACCATTTTACACTATGTCCATTGTAGATTTGTGTCTCCGACAGTTCGTTTGGTTGCAGGGGACATTTTCAGTTTTTATGGCCAAAATGTGCTTTTCAGAATTTGAAAAGCAGGTTTTGGCCGAGTATGATAATTTACATTAAAAGTTAATTTCTATCACTTCGAATGATGCCAAATGAATAACTTACTTGAATTGGACCATTTTACACTATGTCCATTGTAGATTTGTGTCTCTGACAGTTCGTTTGGTTGCAGGGGACATATTAAGTTTTTATGGCCAAAATGTGCTTTTCAGGGGCTGAAAAGCATGTTTTGGCCGAGTATGATAATTTTCATTAAAACTTGATTACTATCCATTTGAATGATGCCAAATGAATAACTTACTTGAATTGGACCATTTTACACTATGTCCATTGTAGATTTGTGTCTCTGACAGTTCGTTTGGTTGCAGGGGACATATTCAGTTTTTATGGCCAAAATGTGCTTTTCAGGGGCTGAAAAGCATGTTTTGGCCGAATATGATAATTTTCATTAAAACTTGATTTCTATCACTTCGAATGATGCCAAATGAATAATTTGCTTGAATTGGACCATTTTACACTATGTCCATTGTAGATTTGTGTCTCCCACAGTTTGTTTGGTTGCAGGGGACATTTTCAGTTTTTATGGCCAAAATGTGCTTTTCAGGGGCTGAAAAGCATGTTTTGGCCGAGTATGATAATTTTCATTAAAACTTGATTTCTATCACTTCGAATGATGCCAAATGAATAACTTACTTGAATTGGACCATTTTACACTATGTCCATTGTAGATTTGTGTCTCCGACAGTTCGTTTGGTTGCAGGGGACATTTTCAGTTTTTATGGCCAAAATGTGCTTTTCAGAATTTGAAAAGCAGGTTTTGGCCGAGTATGATAATTTACATTAAAAGTTAATTTCTATCACTTCGAATGATGCCAAATGAATAAATGACTTGAATTGGACCATTTTACACTATGTCCATTGTAGATTTGTGTCTCTGACAGTTCGTTTGGTTGCAGGGGACATATTAAGTTTTTATGGCCAAAATGTGCTTTTCAGGGGCTGAAAAGCATGTTTTGGCCGAGTATGATAATTTTCATTAAAACTTGATTACTATCCATTTGAATGATGCCAAATGAATAACTTACTTGAATTGGACCATTTTACACTATGTCCATTGTAAATTTGTGTCTCTGACAGTTCATTTGGTTGCAGGGGACATATTCAGTTTTTATGGCCAAAATGTGCTTTTCAGGGGCTGAAAAGCACGTTTTGGCAGAGTATGATAATTTTCATTAAAACTTGATTTCTATCCATTCGAATGATGCCAAATGAATAACTTACTTGAATTGGACCATTTTACACTATGTCCATTGTAGATTTGTGTCTCTGACAGTTCGTTTGGTTGCAGAGGACATATTCAGTTTTTATGGCCAAAATGTGCTTTTCAGAGGCTGAAAAGCATGTTTTGGCCGAGTATGATAATTTTGATTAAAACTTAATTTCTATCACTTCGAATGATGCCAAATGAATAATTCAATTGAATTGGACCATTTTACACTATGTCCATTGTAGATTTGTATCTCTGACAGTTCGTTTGGTTGCAGGGGACATTTTCAGTTTTTATGGCCAAAATGTGCTTTTCAGGGGCTGAAAAGCATGTTTTGGCCGAGTATGATAATTTTCATTAAAACTTGATTACTATCCATTTGAATGATGCCAAATGAATAACTTACTTGAATTGGACCATTTTACACTATGTCCATTGTAGATTTGTGTCTCTGACAGTTCGTTTGGTTGCAGGGGACATATTCAGTTTTTATGGCCAAAATGTGCTTTTCAGGGGCTGAAAAGCACGTTTTGGCAGAGTATGATAATTTTCATTAAAACTTGATTTCTATCCATTCGAATGATGCCAAATGAATAACTTACTTGAATTGGACCATTTTACACTATGTCCATTGTAGATTTGTGTCTCTGACAGTTCGTTTGGTTGCAGGGGACATATTCAGTTTTTATGGCCAAAATGTGCTTTTCAGGGGCTGAAAAGCACGTTTTGGCAGAGTATGATAATTTTCATTAAAACTTGATTTCTATCCATTCGAATGATGCCAAATGAATAACTTACTTGAATTGGACCATTTTACACTATGTCCATTGTAGATTTGTGTCTCCGACAGTTCGTTTGGTTGCAGGGGACATTTTCAGTTTTTATGGCCAAAATGTGCTTTTCAGAATTTGAAAAGCAGGTTTTGGCCGAGTATGATCATTTACATTAAAAGTTAATTTCTATCACTTCGAATGATGCCAAATGAATAACTTACTTGAATTGGACCATTTTACACTATGTCCATTGTAGATTTGTGTCTCTGACAGTTCGTTTGGTTGCAGGGGACATATTAAGTTTTTATGGCCAAAATGTGCTTTTCAGGGGCTGAAAAGCATGTTTTGGCCGAGTATGATAATTTTCATTAAAACTTGATTACTATCCATTTGAATGATGCCAAATGAATAACTTACTTGAATTGGACCATTTTACACTATGTCCATTGTAGATTTGTGTCTCTGACAGTTCGTTTGGTTGCAGGGGACATATTCAGTTTTTATGGCCAAAATGTGCTTTTCAGGGGCTGAAAAGCATGTTTTGGCCGAATATGATAATTTTCATTAAAACTTGATTTCTATCACTTCGAATGATGCCAAATGAATAATTTGCTTGAATTGGACCATTTTACACTATGTCCATTGTAGATTTGTGTCTCTGACAGTTCGTTTGGTTGCAGGGGACATATTCAGTTTTTAAGGCCAAAATGTGCTTTTCAGGGGCTGAAAATCACGTTTTGGCAGAGTATGACAATTTTCATTAAAACTTGATTTCTATCCATTCGAATGATGCCAAATGAATAACTTACTTGAATTGGACCATTTTACACTATGTCCATTGTAGATTTGTGTCTCTGACAGTTCGTTTGGTTGCAGAGGACATATTCAGTTTTTATGGCCAAAATGTGCTTTTCAGAGGCTGAAAAGCATGTTTTGGCCGAGTATGATAATTTTGATTAAAACTTAATTTCTATCACTTCGAATGATGCCAAATGAATAATTTACTTGAATTGGACCATTTTACACTATGTCCATTGTAGATTTGTATCTCTGACAGTTCGTTTGGTTGCAGGGGACATTTTCAGTTTTTATGGCCAAAATGTGCTTTTCAGGGGCTGAAAAGCATGTTTTGGCCGAGTATGATAATTTTCATTAAAACTTGATTACTATCAATTTGAATGATGCCAAATGAATAACTTACTTGAATTGGACCATTTTACACTATGTCCATTGTAGATTTGTGTCTCTGACAGTTCGTTTGGTTGCAGGGGACATATTCAGTTTTTATGGCCAAAATGTGCTTTTCAGGGGCTGAAAAGCACGTTTTGGCAGAGTATGATAATTTTCATTAAAACTTGATTTCTATCCATTCGAATGATGCCAAATGAATAACTTACTTGAATTGGACCATTTTACACTATGTCCATTGTAGATTTGTGTCTCTGACAGTTCGTTTGGTTGCAGGGGACATATTCAGTTTTTATGGCCAAAATGTGCTTTTCAGGGGCTGAAAAGCACGTTTTGGCAGAGTATGATAATTTTCATTAAAACTTGATTTCTATCCATTCGAATGATGCCAAATGAATAACTTACTTGAATTGGACCATTTTACACTATGTCCATTGTAGATTTATGTCTCCGACAGTTCGTTTGGTTGCAGGGGACATTTTCAGTTTTTATGGCCAAAATGTGCTTTTCAGAATTTGAAAAGCAGGTTTTGGCCGAGTATGATAATTTACATTAAAAGTTAATTTCTATCGCTTCGAATGATGCCAAATGAATAACTTACTTGAATTGGACCATTTTACACTATGTCCATTGTAGATTTGTGTCTCTGACAGTTCGTTTGGTTGCAGGGGACATATTAAGTTTTTATGGCCAAAATGTGCTTTTCAGGGGCTGAAAAGCATGTTTTGGCCGAGTATGATAATTTTCATTAAAACTTGATTACTATCCATTTGAATGATGCCAAATGAATAACTTACTTGAATTGGACCATTTTACACTATGTCCATTGTAGATTTGTGTCTCTGACAGTTCGTTTGGTTGCAGGGGACATATTCAGTTTTTATGGCCAAAATGTGCTTTTCAGGGGCTGAAAAGCACGTTTTGGCAGAGTATGATAATTTTCATTAAAACTTGATTTCTATCCATTCGAATGATGCCAAATGAATAACTTACTTGAATTGGACCATTTTACACTATGTCCATTGTAGATTTGTGTCTCTGACAGTTCGTTTGGTTGCAGAGGACATATTCAGTTTTTATGGCCAAAATGTGCTTTTCAGAGGCTGAAAAGCATGTTTTGGCCGAGTATGATAATTTTGATTAAAACTTAATTTCTATCACTTCGAATGATGCCAAATGAATAATTCAATTGAATTGGACCATTTTACACTATGTCCATTGTAGATTTGTATCTCTGACAGTTCGTTTGGTTGCAGGGGACATTTTCAGTTTTTATGGCCAAAATGTGCTTTTCAGGGGCTGAAAAGCATGTTTTGGCCGAGTATGATAATTTTCATTAAAACTTGATTACTATCCATTTGAATGATGCCAAATGAATAACTTACTTGAATTGGACCATTTTACACTATGTCCATTGTAGATTTGTGTCTCTGACAGTTCGTTTGGTTGCAGGGGACATATTCAGTTTTTATGGCCAAAATGTGCTTTTCAGGGGCTGAAAAGCACGTTTTGGCAGAGTATGATAATTTTCATTAAAACTTGATTTCTATCCATTCGAATGATGCCAAATGAATAACTTACTTGAATTGGACCATTTTACACTATGTCCATTGTAGATTTGTGTCTCTGACAGTTCGTTTGGTTGCAGGGGACATATTCAGTTTTTATGGCCAAAATATGCTTTTCAGGGGCTGAAAAGCACGTTTTGGCAGAGTATGATAATTTTCATTAAAACTTGATTTCTATCCATTCGAATGATGCCAAATGAATAACTTACTTGAATTGGACCATTTTACACTATGTCCATTGTAGATTTATGTCTCCGACAGTTCGTTTGGTTGCAGGGGACATTTTCAGTTTTTATGGCCAAAATGTGCTTTTCAGAATTTGAAAAGCAGGTTTTGGCCGAGTATGATAATTTACATTAAAAGTTAATTTCTATCACTTCGAATGATGCCAAATGAATAACTTACTTGAATTGGACCATTTTACACTATGTCCATTGTAGATTTGTGTCTCTGACAGTTCGTTTGGTTGCAGGGGACATATTAAGTTTTTATGGCCAAAATGTGCTTTTCAGGGGCTGAAAAGCATGTTTTGGCCGAGTATGATAATTTTCATTAAAACTTGATTACTATCCATTTGAATGATGCCAAATGAATAACTTACTTGAATTGGACCATTTTACACTATGTCCATTGTAGATTTGTGTCTCTGACAGTTCGTTTGGTTGCAGGGGACATATTCAGTTTTTATGGCCAAAATGTGCTTTTCAGGGGCTGAAAAGCACGTTTTGGCAGAGTATGATAATTTTCATTAAAACTTGATTTCTATCCATTCGAATGATGCCAAATGAATAACTTACTTGAATTGGACCATTTTACACTATGTCCATTGTAGATTTGTGTCTCTGACAGTTCGTTTGGTTGCAGGGGACATATTCAGTTTTTATGGCCAAAATGTGCTTTTCAGGGGCTGAAAAGCACGTTTTGGCAGAGTATGATAATTTTCATTAAAACTTGATTTCTATCCATTCGAATGATGCCAAATGAATAACTTACTTGAATTGGACCATTTTACACTATGTCCATTGTAGATTTATGTCTCCGACAGTTCGTTTGGTTGCAGGGGACATTTTCAGTTTTTATGGCCAAAATGTGCTTTTCAGAATTTGAAAAGCAGGTTTTGGCCGAGTATGATAATTTACATTAAAAGTTAATTTCTATCACTTCGAATGATGCCAAATGAATAACTTACTTGAATTGGACCATTTTACACTATGTCCATTGTAGATTTGTGTCTCTGACAGTTCGTTTGGTTGCAGGGGACATATTAAGTTTTTATGGCCAAAATGTGCTTTTCAGGGGCTGAAAAGCATGTTTTGGCCGAGTATGATAATTTTCATTAAAACTTGATTACTATCCATTTGAATGATGCCAAATGAATAACTTACTTGAATTGGACCATTTTACACTATGTCCATTGTAGATTTGTGTCTCTGACAGTTCGTTTGGTTGCAGGGGACATATTCAGTTTTTATGGCCAAAATGTGCTTTTCAGGGGCTGAAAAGCACGTTTTGGCAGAGTATGATAATTTTCATTAAAACTTGATTTCTATCCATTCGAATGATGCCAAATGAATAACTTACTTGAATTGGACCATTTTACACTATGTCCATTGTAGATTTGTGTCTCTGACAGTTCGTTTGGTTGCAGGGGACATATTCAGATTTTATGGCCAAAATGTGCTTTTCAGGGGCTGAAAAGCACGTTTTGGCAGAGTATGATAATTTTCATTAAAACTTGATTTCTATCCATTCGAATGATGCCAAATGAATAACTTACTTGAATTGGACCATTTTACACTATGTCCATTGTAGATTTATGTCTCCGACAGTTCGTTTGGTTGCAGGGGACATTTTCAGTTTTTATGGCCAAAATGTGCTTTTCAGAATTTGAAAAGCAGGTTTTGGCCGAGTATGATAATTTACATTAAAAGTTAATTTCTATCACTTCGAATGATGCCAAATGAATAACTTACTTGAATTGGACCATTTTACACTATGTCCATTGTAGATTTGTGTCTCTGACAGTTCGTTTGGTTGCAGGGGACATATTAAGTTTTTATGGCCAAAATGTGCTTTTCAGGGGCTGAAAAGCATGTTTTGGCCGAGTATGATAATTTTCATTAAAACTTGATTACTATCCATTTGAATGATGCCAAATGAATAACTTACTTGAATTGGACCATTTTACACTATGTCCATTGTAGATTTGTGTCTCTGACAGTTCGTTTGGTTGCAGGGGACATATTCAGTTTTTATGGCCAAAATGTGCTTTTCAGGGGCTGAAAAGCACGTTTTGGCAGAGTATGATAATTTTCATTAAAACTTGATTTCTATCCATTCGAATGATGCCAAATGAATAACTTACTTGAATTGGACCATTTTACACTATGTCCATTGTAGATTTGTGTCTCTGACAGTTCGTTTGGTTGCAGAGGACATATTCAGTTTTTATGGCCAAAATGTGCTTTTCAGAGGCTGAAAAGCATGTTTTGGCCGAGTATGATAATTTTGATTAAAACTTAATTTCTATCACTTCGAATGATGCCAAATGAATAATTCAATTGAATTGGACCATTTTACACTATGTCCATTGTAGATTTGTATCTCTGACAGTTCGTTTGGTTGCAGGGGACATTTTCAGTTTTTATGGCCAAAATGTGCTTTTCAGGGGCTGAAAAGCATGTTTTGGCCGAGTATGATAATTTTCATTAAAACTTGATTACTATCCATTTGAATGATGCCAAATGAATAACTTACTTGAATTGGACCATTTTACACTATGTCCATTGTAGATTTGTGTCTCTGACAGTTCGTTTGGTTGCAGAGGACATATTCAGTTTTTATGGCCAAAATGTGCTTTTCAGAGGCTGAAAAGCATGTTTTGGCCGAGTATGATAATTTTGATTAAAACTTAATTTCTATCACTTCGAATGATGCCAAATGAATAATTCAATTGAATTGGACCATTTTACACTATGTCCATTGTAGATTTGTATCTCTGACAGTTCGTTTGGTTGCAGGGGACATTTTCAGTTTTTATGGCCAAAATGTGCTTTTCAGGGGCTGAAAAGCATGTTTTGGCCGAGTATGATAATTTTCATTAAAACTTGATTACTATCCATTTGAATGATGCCAAATGAATAACTTACTTGAATTGGACCATTTTACACTATGTCCATTGTAGATTTGTGTCTCTGACAGTTCGTTTGGTTGCAGGGGACATATTCAGTTTTTATGGCCAAAATGTGCTTTTCAGGGGCTGAAAAGCACGTTTTGGCAGAGTATGATAATTTTCATTAAAACTTGATTTCTATCCATTCGAATGATGCCAAATGAATAACTTACTTGAATTGGACCATTTTACACTATGTCCATTGTAGATTTGTGTCTCTGACAGTTCGTTTGGTTGCAGGGGACATATTCAGTTTTTATGGCCAAAATGTGCTTTTCAGGGGCTGAAAAGCACGTTTTGGCAGAGTATGATAATTTTCATTAAAACTTGATTTCTATCCATTCGAATGATGCCAAATGAATAACTTACTTGAATTGGACCATTTTACACTATGTCCATTGTAGATTTATGTCTCCGACAGTTCGTTTGGTTGCAGGGGACATTTTCAGTTTTTATGGCCAAAATGTGCTTTTCAGAATTTGAAAAGCAGGTTTTGGCCGAGTATGATAATTTACATTAAAAGTTAATTTCTATCACTTCGAATGATGCCAAATGAATAACTTACTTGAATTGGACCATTTTACACTATGTCCATTGTAGATTTGTGTCTCTGACAGTTCGTTTGGTTGCAGGGGACATATTAAGTTTTTATGGCCAAAATGTGCTTTTCAGGGGCTGAAAAGCATGTTTTGGCCGAGTATGATAATTTTCATTAAAACTTGATTACTATCCATTTGAATGATGCCAAATGAATAACTTACTTGAATTGGACCATTTTACACTATGTCCATTGTAGATTTGTGTCTCTGACAGTTCGTTTGGTTGCAGGGGACATATTCAGTTTTTATGGCCAAAATGTGCTTTTCAGGGGCTGAAAAGCACGTTTTGGCAGAGTATGATAATTTTCATTAAAACTTGATTTCTATCCATTCGAATGATGCCAAATGAATAACTTACTTGAATTGGACCATTTTACACTATGTCCATTGTAGATTTGTGTCTCTGACAGTTCGTTTGGTTGCAGGGGACATATTCAGTTTTTATGGCCAAAATGTGCTTTTCAGGGGCTGAAAAGCACGTTTTGGCAGAGTATGATAATTTTCATTAAAACTTGATTTCTATCCATTCGAATGATGCCAAATGAATAACTTACTTGAATTGGACCATTTTACACTATGTCCATTGTAGATTTATGTCTCCGACAGTTCGTTTGGTTGCAGGGGACATTTTCAGTTTTTATGGCCAAAATGTGCTTTTCAGAATTTGAAAAGCAGGTTTTGGCCGAGTATGATAATTTACATTAAAAGTTAATTTCTATCACTTCGAATGATGCCAAATGAATAACTTACTTGAATTGGACCATTTTACACTATGTCCATTGTAGATTTGTGTCTCTGACAGTTCGTTTGGTTGCAGGGGACATATTAAGTTTTTATGGCCAAAATGTGCTTTTCAGGGGCTGAAAAGCATGTTTTGGCCGAGTATGATAATTTTCATTAAAACTTGATTACTATCCATTTGAATGATGCCAAATGAATAACTTACTTGAATTGGACCATTTTACACTATGTCCATTGTAGATTTGTGTCTCTGACAGTTCGTTTGGTTGCAGGGGACATATTCAGTTTTTATGGCCAAAATGTGCTTTTCAGGGGCTGAAAAGCACGTTTTGGCAGAGTATGATAATTTTCATTAAAACTTGATTTCTATCCATTCGAATGATGCCAAATGAATAACTTACTTGAATTGGACCATTTTACACTATGTCCATTGTAGATTTGTGTCTCTGACAGTTCGTTTGGTTGCAGAGGACATATTCAGTTTTTATGGCCAAAATGTGCTTTTCAGAGGCTGAAAAGCATGTTTTGGCCGAGTATGATAATTTTGATTAAAACTTAATTTCTATCACTTCGAATGATGCCAAATGAATAATTCAATTGAATTGGACCATTTTACACTATGTCCATTGTAGATTTGTATCTCTGACAGTTCGTTTGGTTGCAGGGGACATTTTCAGTTTTTATGGCCAAAATGTGCTTTTCAGGGGCTGAAAAGCATGTTTTGGCCGAGTATGATAATTTTCATTAAAACTTGATTACTATCCATTTGAATGATGCCAAATGAATAACTTACTTGAATTGGACCATTTTACACTATGTCCATTGTAGATTTGTGTCTCTGACAGTTCGTTTGGTTGCAGGGGACATATTCAGTTTTTATGGCCAAAATGTGCTTTTCAGGGGCTGAAAAGCACGTTTTGGCAGAGTATGATAATTTTCATTAAAACTTGATTTCTATCCATTCGAATGATGCCAAATGAATAACTTACTTGAATTGGACCATTTTACACTATGTCCATTGTAGATTTGTGTCTCTGACAGTTCGTTTGGTTGCAGGGGACATATTCAGTTTTTATGGCCAAAATGTGCTTTTCAGGGGCTGAAAAGCACGTTTTGGCAGAGTATGATAATTTTCATTAAAACTTGATTTCTATCCATTCGAATGATGCCAAATGAATAACTTACTTGAATTGGACCATTTTACACTATGTCCATTGTAGATTTGTGTCTCCGACAGTTCGTTTGGTTGCAGGGGACATTTTCAGTTTTTATGGCCAAAATGTGCTTTTCAGAATTTGAAAAGCAGGTTTTGGCCGAGTATGATCATTTACATTAAAAGTTAATTTCTATCACTTCGAATGATGCCAAATGAATAACTTACTTGAATTGGACCATTTTACACTATGTCCATTGTAGATTTGTGTCTCTGACAGTTCGTTTGGTTGCAGGGGACATATTAAGTTTTTATGGCCAAAATGTGCTTTTCAGGGGCTGAAAAGCATGTTTTGGCCGAGTATGATAATTTTCATTAAAACTTGATTACTATCCATTTGAATGATGCCAAATGAATAACTTACTTGAATTGGACCATTTTACACTATGTCCATTGTAGATTTGTGTCTCTGACAGTTCGTTTGGTTGCAGGGGACATATTCAGTTTTTATGGCCAAAATGTGCTTTTCAGGGGCTGAAAAGCATGTTTTGGCCGAATATGATAATTTTCATTAAAACTTGATTTCTATCACTTCGAATGATGCCAAATGAATAATTTGCTTGAATTGGACCATTTTACACTATGTCCATTGTAGATTTGTGTCTCTGACAGTTCGTTTGGTTGCAGGGGACATATTCAGTTTTTAAGGCCAAAATGTGCTTTTCAGGGGCTGAAAATCACGTTTTGGCAGAGTATGATAATTTTCATTAAAACTTGATTTCTATCCATTCGAATGATGCCAAATGAATAACTTACTTGAATTGGACCATTTTACACTATGTCCATTGTAGATTTGTGTCTCTGACAGTTCGTTTGGTTGCAGAGGACATATTCAGTTTTTATGGCCAAAATGTGCTTTTCAGAGGCTGAAAAGCATGTTTTGGCCGAGTATGATAATTTTGATTAAAACTTAATTTCTATCACTTCGAATGATGCCAAATGAATAATTTACTTGAATTGGACCATTTTACACTATGTCCATTGTAGATTTGTATCTCTGACAGTTCGTTTGGTTGCAGGGGACATTTTCAGTTTTTATGGCCAAAATGTGCTTTTCAGGGGCTGAAAAGCATGTTTTGGCCGAGTATGATAATTTTCATTAAAACTTGATTACTATCAATTTGAATGATGCCAAATGAATAACTTACTTGAATTGGACCATTTTACACTATGTCCATTGTAGATTTGTGTCTCTGACAGTTCGTTTGGTTGCAGGGGACATATTCAGTTTTTATGGCCAAAATGTGCTTTTCAGGGGCTGAAAAGCACGTTTTGGCAGAGTATGATAATTTTCATTAAAACTTGATTTCTATCCATTCGAATGATGCCAAATGAATAACTTACTTGAATTGGACCATTTTACACTATGTCCATTGTAGATTTGTGTCTCTGACAGTTCGTTTGGTTGCAGGGGACATATTCAGTTTTTATGGCCAAAATGTGCTTTTCAGGGGCTGAAAAGCACGTTTTGGCAGAGTATGATAATTTTCATTAAAACTTGATTTCTATCCATTCGAATGATGCCAAATGAATAACTTACTTGAATTGGACCATTTTACACTATGTCCATTGTAGATTTATGTCTCCGACAGTTCGTTTGGTTGCAGGGGACATTTTCAGTTTTTATGGCCAAAATGTGCTTTTCAGAATTTGAAAAGCAGGTTTTGGCCGAGTATGATAATTTACATTAAAAGTTAATTTCTATCACTTCGAATGATGCCAAATGAATAACTTACTTGAATTGGACCATTTTACACTATGTCCATTGTAGATTTGTGTCTCTGACAGTTCGTTTGGTTGCAGGGGACATATTAAGTTTTTATGGCCAAAATGTGCTTTTCAGGGGCTGAAAAGCATGTTTTGGCCGAGTATGATAATTTTCATTAAAACTTGATTACTATCCATTTGAATGATGCCAAATGAATAACTTACTTGAATTGGACCATTTTACACTATGTCCATTGTAGATTTGTGTCTCTGACAGTTCGTTTGGTTGCAGGGGACATATTCAGTTTTTATGGCCAAAATGTGCTTTTCAGGGGCTGAAAAGCATGTTTTGGCCGAATATGATAATTTTCATTAAAACTTGATTTCTATCACTTCGAATGATGCCAAATGAATAATTTGCTTGAATTGGACCATTTTACACTATGTCCATTGTAGATTTGTGTCTCCCACAGTTTGTTTGGTTGCAGGGGACATTTTCAGTTTTTATGGCCAAAATGTGCTTTTCAGGGGCTGAAAAGCATGTTTTGGCCGAGTATGATAATTTTCATTAAAACTTGATTTCTATCACTTCGAATGATGCCAAATGAATAATTTACTTGAATTGGACCATTTTACACTATGTCCATTGTAGATTTGTGTCTCTGACAGTTCGTTTGGTTGCAGGGGACATATTCAGTTTTTATGGCCAAAATGTGCTTTTCAGGGGCTGAAAAGCATGGTTTGGCCGAGTATGATAATTTTCATTAAAACTTGATTTCTATCACTTCGAATGATGCCAAATGAATAACTTACTTGAATTGGACCATTTTACACTATGTCCATTGTAGATTTGTGTCTCCGACAGTTCGTTTGGTTGCAGGGGACATTTTCAGTTTTTATGGCCAAAATGTGCTTTTCAGAATTTGAAAAGCAGGTTTTGGCCGAGTATGATAATTTACATTAAAAGTTAATTTCTATCACTTCGAATGATGCCAAATGAATAAATGACTTGAATTGGACCATTTTACACTATGTCCATTGTAGATTTGTGTCTCTGACAGTTCGTTTGGTTGCAGGGGACATATTAAGTTTTTATGGCCAAAATGTGCTTTTCAGGGGCTGAAAAGCATGTTTTGGCCGAATATGATAATTTTCATTAAAACTTGATTTCTATCACTTCGAATGATGCCAAATGAATAATTTGCTTGAATTGGACCATTTTACACTATGTCCATTGTAGATTTGTGTCTCTGACAGTTCGTTTGGTTGCAGGGGACATATTCAGTTTTTAAGGCCAAAATGTGCTTTTCAGGGGCTGAAAAGCACGTTTTGGCAGAGTATGATAATTTTTTTATTAAAACTTGATTTCTATCCATTCGAATGATGCCAAATGAATAACTTACTTGAATTGGACCATTTTACACTATGTCCATTGTAGATTTGTGTCTCTGACAGTTCGTTTGGTTGCAGAGGACATATTCAGTTTTTATGGCCAAAATGTGCTTTTCAGAGGCTGAAAAGCATGTTTTGGCCGAGTATGATAATTTTGATTAAAACTTAATTTCTATCACTTCGAATGATGCCAAATGAATAATTCAATTGAATTGGACCATTTTACACTATGTCCATTGTAGATTTGTATCTCTGACAGTTCGTTTGGTTGCAGGGGACATTTTCAGTTTTTATGGCCAAAATGTGCTTTTCAGGGGCTGAAAAGCATGTTTTGGCCGAGTATGATAATTTTCATTAAAACTTGATTACTATCCATTTGAATGATGCCAAATGAATAACTTACTTGAATTGGACCATTTTACACTATGTCCATTGTAGATTTGTATCTCTGACAGTTCGTTTGGTTGCAGGGGACATTTTCAGTTTTTATGGCCAAAATGTGCTTTTCAGGGGCTGAAAAGCATGTTTTGGCCGAGTATGATAATTTTCATTAAAACTTGATTACTATCCATTTGAATGATGCCAAATGAATAACTTACTTGAATTGGACCATTTTACACTATGTCCATTGTAGATTTGTGTCTCCGACAGTTCGTTTGGTTGCAGGGGACATTTTCAGTTTTTATGGCCAAAATGTGCTTTTCAGAATTTGAAAAGCAGGTTTTGGCCGAGTATGATAATTTACATTAAAAGTTAATTTCTATCACTTCGAATGATGCCAAATGAATAACTTACTTGAATTGGACCATTTTACACTATGTCCATTGTAGATTTGTGTCTCTGACAGTTCGTTTGGTTGCAGGGGACATATTAAGTTTTTATGGCCAAAATGTGCTTTTCAGGGGCTGAAAAGCATGTTTTGGCTGAGTATGATAATTTTCATTAAAACTTGATTACTATCCATTTGAATGATGCCAAATGAATAACTTACTTGAATTGGACCATTTTACACTATGTCCATTGTAGATTTGTGTCTCTGACAGTTCGTTTGGTTGCAGGGGACATATTCAGTTTTTATGGCCAAAATGTGCTTTTCAGGGGCTGAAAAGCATGTTTTGGCCGAATATGATAATTTTCATTAAAACTTGATTTCTATCACTTCGAATGATGCCAAATGAATAATTTGCTTGAATTGGACCATTTTACACTATGTCCATTGTAGATTTGTGTCTCTGACAGTTCGTTTGGTTGCAGGGGACATATTCAGTTTTTAAGGCCAAAATGTGCTTTTCAGGGGCTGAAAATCACGTTTTGGCAGAGTATGATAATTTTCATTAAAACTTGATTTCTATCCATTCGAATGATGCCAAATGAATAACTTACTTGAATTGGACCATTTTACACTATGTCCATTGTAGATTTGTGTCTCTGACAGTTCGTTTGGTTGCAGAGGACATATTCAGTTTTTATGGCCAAAATGTGCTTTTCAGAGGCTGAAAAGCATGTTTTGGCCGAGTATGATAATTTTGATTAAAACTTAATTTCTATCACTTCGAATGATGCCAAATGAATAATTTACTTGAATTGGACCATTTTACACTATGTCCATTGTAGATTTGTATCTCTGACAGTTCGTTTGGTTGCAGGGGACATTTTCAGTTTTTATGGCCAAAATGTGCTTTTCAGGGGCTGAAAAGCATGTTTTGGCCGAGTATGATAATTTTCATTAAAACTTGATTACTATCCATTTGAATGATGCCAAATGAATAACTTACTTGAATTGGACCATTTTACACTATGTCCATTGTAGATTTGTGTCTCTGACAGTTCGTTTGGTTGCAGGGGACATATTCAGTTTTTATGGCCAAAATGTGCTTTTCAGGGGCTGAAAAGCACGTTTTGGCAGAGTATGATAATTTTCATTAAAACTTGATTTCTATCCATTCGAATGATGCCAAATGAATAACTTACTTGAATTGGACCATTTTACACTATGTCCATTGTAGATTTGTGTCTCTGACAGTTCGTTTGGTTGCAGGGGACATATTCAGTTTTTATGGCCAAAATGTGCTTTTCAGGGGCTGAAAAGCACGTTTTGGCAGAGTATGATAATTTTCATTAAAACTTGATTTCTATCCATTCGAATGATGCCAAATGAATAACTTACTTGAATTGGACCATTTTACACTATGTCCATTGTAGATTTGTGTCTCCGACAGTTCGTTTGGTTGCAGGGGACATTTTCAGTTTTTATGGCCAAAATGTGCTTTTCAGAATTTGAAAAGCAGGTTTTGGCCGAGTATGATAATTTACATTAAAAGTTAATTTCTATCACTTCGAATGATGCCAAATGAATAACTTACTTGAATTGGACCATTTTACACTATGTCCATTGTAGATTTGTGTCTCTGACAGTTCGTTTGGTTGCAGGGGACATATTAAGTTTTTATGGCCAAAATGTGCTTTTCAGGGGCTGAAAAGCATGTTTTGGCCGAGTATGATAATTTTCATTAAAACTTGATTACTATCCATTTGAATGATGCCAAATGAATAACTTACTTGAATTGGACCATTTTACACTATGTCCATTGTAGATTTGTGTCTCTGACAGTTCGTTTGGTTGCAGGGGACATATTCAGTTTTTATGGCCAAAATGTGCTTTTCAGGGGCTGAAAAGCATGTTTTGGCCGAATATGATAATTTTCATTAAAACTTGATTTCTATCACTTCGAATGATGCCAAATGAATAATTTGCTTGAATTGGACCATTTTTCACTATGTCCATTGTAGATTTGTGTCTCTGACAGTTCGTTTGGTTGCAGGGGACATATTCAGTTTTTAAGGCCAAAATGTGCTTTTCAGGGGCTGAAAATCACGTTTTGGCAGAGTATGATAATTTTCATTAAAACTTGATTTCTATCCATTCGAATGATGCCAAATGAATAACTTACTTGAATTGGACCATTTTACACTATGTCCATTGTAGATTTGTGTCTCTGACAGTTCGTTTGGTTGCAGGGGACATATTCAGTTTTTATGGCCAAAATGTGCTTTTCAGGGGCTGAAAAGCACGTTTTGGCAGAGTATGATAATTTTCATTAAAACTTGATTTCTATCCATTCGAATGATGCCAAATGAATAACTTACTTGAATTGGACCATTTTACACTATGTCCATTGTAGATTTGTGTCTCTGACAGTTCGTTTGGTTGCAGGGGACATATTCAGTTTTTATGGCCAAAATGTGCTTTTCAGGGGCTGAAAAGCACGTTTTGGCAGAGTATGATAATTTTCATTAAAACTTGATTTCTATCCATTCGAATGATGCCAAATGAATAACTTACTTGAATTGGACCATTTTACACTATGTCCATTGTAGATTTGTGTCTCTGACAGTTCGTTTGGTTGCAGAGGACATTTTCAGTTTTTATGGCCAAAATGTGCTTTTCAGAGGCTGAAAAGCATGTTTTGGCCGAGTATGATAATTTTGATTAAAACTTAATTTCTATCACTTCGAATGATGCCAAATGAATAATTCAATTGAATTGGACCATTTTACACTATGTCCATTGTAGATTTGTGTCTCTGACAGTTCGTTTGGTTGCAGGGGACATTTTCAGTTTTTATGGCCAAAATGTGCTTTTCAGGGGCTGAAAAGCACGTTTTGGCAGAGTATGATAATTTTCATTAAAACTTGATTTCTATCACTTCGAATGATGCCAAATGAATAACTTACTTGAATTGGACCATTTTACACTATGTCCATTGTAGATTTGTGTCTCTGACAGTTCGTTTGGTTGCAGGGGACATATTCAGTTTTTATGGCCAAAATGTGCTTTTCAGGGGCTGAAAAGCATGTTTTGGCCGAGTATGATAATTTTCATTAAAACTTGATTTCTATCACTTCGAATGATGCCAAATGAATAACTTACTTGAACTGGACCATTTTACACTATGTCCATTGTAGATTTGTGTCTCCGACAGTTCGTTTGGTTGCAGGGGACATTTTCAGTTTTTATGGCCAAAATGTGCTTTTCAGAATTTGAAAAGCAGGTTTTGGCCGAGTATGATAATTTACATTAAAAGTTAATTTCTATCACTTCGAATGATGCCAAATGAATAAATGACTTGAATTGGACCATTTTACACTATGTCCATTGTAGATTTGTGTCTCTGACAGTTCGTTTGGTTGCAGGGGACATATTAAGTTTTTATGGCCAAAATGTGCTTTTCAGGGGCTGAAAAGCATGTTTTGGCCGAGTATGATAATTTTCATTAAAACGTTATTACTATCCATTTGAATGATGCCAAATGAATAACTTACTTGAATTGGACCATTTTACACTATGTCCATTGTAAATTTGTGTCTCTGACAGTTCGTTTGGTTGCAGGGGACATATTCAGTTTTTATGGCCAAAATGTGCTTTTCAGGGGCTGAAAAGCATGTTTTGGCCGAATATGATAATTTTCATTAAAACTTGATTTCTATCCATTCGAATGATGCCAAATGAATAACTTACTTGAATTGGACCATTTTACACTATGTCCATTGTAGATTTGTGTCTCTGACAGTTCGTTTGGTTGCAGAGGACATATTCAGTTTTTAAGGCCAAAATGTGCTTTTCAGAGGCTGAAAAGCATGTTTTGGCCGAGTATGATAATTTTCATTAAAACTTGATTTCTATCCATTCGAATGATGCCAAATGAATAACTTACTTGAATTGGACCATTTTACACTATGTCCATTGTAGATTTGTGTCTCTGACAGTTCGTTTGGTTGCAGAGGACATATTCAGTTTTTAAGGCCAAAATGTGCTTTTCAGAGGCTGAAAAGCATGTTTTGGCCGAGTATGATAATTTTGATTAAAACTTAATTTCTATCACTTCGAATGATGCCAAATGAATAATTTACTTGAATTGGACCATTTTACACTATGTCCATTGTAGATTTGTATCTCTGACAGTTCGTTTGGTTGCAGGGGACATTTTCAGTTTTTATGGCCAAAATGTGCTTTTCAGGGGCTGAAAAGCATGTTTTGGCCGAGTATGATAATTTTCATTAAAACTTGATTACTATCCATTTGAATGATGCCAAATGAATAACTTACTTGAATTGGACCATTTTACACTATGTCCATTGTAGATTTGTGTCTCTGACAGTTCGTTTGGTTGCAGGGGACATATTCAGTTTTTATGGCCAAAATGTGCTTTTCAGGGGCTGAAAAGCATGTTTTGGCCGAATATGATAATTTTCATTAAAACTTGATTTCTATCACTTCGAATGATGCCAAATGAATAATTTGCTTGAATTGGACCATTTTTCACTATGTCCATTGTAGATTTGTGTCTCTGACAGTTCGTTTGGTTGCAGGGGACATATTCAGTTTTTAAGGCCAAAATGTGCTTTTCAGGGGCTGAAAATCACGTTTTGGCAGAGTATGATAATTTTCATTAAAACTTGATTTCTATCCATTCGAATGATGCCAAATGAATAACTTACTTGAATTGGACCATTTTACACTATGTCCATTGTAGATTTGTGTCTCTGACAGTTCGTTTGGTTGCAGGGGACATATTCAGTTTTTATGGCCAAAATGTGCTTTTCAGGGGCTGAAAAGCACGTTTTGGCAGAGTATGATAATTTTCATTAAAACTTGATTTCTATCCATTCGAATGATGCCAAATGAATAACTTACTTGAATTGGACCATTTTACACTATGTCCATTGTAGATTTGTGTCTCTGACAGTTCGTTTGGTTGCAGGGGACATATTCAGTTTTTATGGCCAAAATGTGCTTTTCAGGGGCTGAAAAGCACGTTTTGGCAGAGTATGATAATTTTCATTAAAACTTGATTTCTATCCATTCGAATGATGCCAAATGAATAACTTACTTGAATTGGACCATTTTACACTATGTCCATTGTAGATTTGTGTCTCTGACAGTTCGTTTGGTTGCAGAGGACATTTTCAGTTTTTATGGCCAAAATGTGCTTTTCAGAGGCTGAAAAGCATGTTTTGGCCGAGTATGATAATTTTGATTAAAACTTAATTTCTATCACTTCGAATGATGCCAAATGAATAATTCAATTGAATTGGACCATTTTACACTATGTCCATTGTAGATTTGTGTCTCTGACAGTTCGTTTGGTTGCAGGGGACATTTTCAGTTTTTATGGCCAAAATGTGCTTTTCAGGGGCTGAAAAGCACGTTTTGGCAGAGTATGATAATTTTCATTAAAACTTGATTTCTATCACTTCGAATGATGCCAAATGAATAACTTACTTGAATTGGACCATTTTACACTATGTCCATTGTAGATTTGTGTCTCTGACAGTTCGTTTGGTTGCAGGGGACATATTCAGTTTTTATGGCCAAAATGTGCTTTTCAGGGGCTGAAAAGCATGTTTTGGCCGAGTATGATAATTTTCATTAAAACTTGATTTCTATCACTTCGAATGATGCCAAATGAATAACTTACTTGAACTGGACCATTTTACACTATGTCCATTGTAGATTTGTGTCTCCGACAGTTCGTTTGGTTGCAGGGGACATTTTCAGTTTTTATGGCCAAAATGTGCTTTTCAGAATTTGAAAAGCAGGTTTTGGCCGAGTATGATAATTTACATTAAAAGTTAATTTCTATCACTTCGAATGATGCCAAATGAATAAATGACTTGAATTGGACCATTTTACACTATGTCCATTGTAGATTTGTGTCTCTGACAGTTCGTTTGGTTGCAGGGGACATATTAAGTTTTTATGGCCAAAATGTGCTTTTCAGGGGCTGAAAAGCATGTTTTGGCCGAGTATGATAATTTTCATTAAAACGTTATTACTATCCATTTGAATGATGCCAAATGAATAACTTACTTGAATTGGACCATTTTACACTATGTCCATTGTAAATTTGTGTCTCTGACAGTTCGTTTGGTTGCAGGGGACATATTCAGTTTTTATGGCCAAAATGTGCTTTTCAGGGGCTGAAAAGCATGTTTTGGCCGAATATGATAATTTTCATTAAAACTTGATTTCTATCCATTCGAATGATGCCAAATGAATAACTTACTTGAATTGGACCATTTTACACTATGTCCATTGTAGATTTGTGTCTCTGACAGTTCGTTTGGTTGCAGAGGACATATTCAGTTTTTAAGGCCAAAATGTGCTTTTCAGAGGCTGAAAAGCATGTTTTGGCCGAGTATGATAATTTTCATTAAAACTTGATTTCTATCCATTCGAATGATGCCAAATGAATAACTTACTTGAATTGGACCATTTTACACTATGTCCATTGTAGATTTGTGTCTCTGACAGTTCGTTTGGTTGCAGAGGACATATTCAGTTTTTAAGGCCAAAATGTGCTTTTCAGAGGCTGAAAAGCATGTTTTGGCCGAGTATGATAATTTTGATTAAAACTTAATTTCTATCACTTCGAATGATGCCAAATGAATAATTTACTTGAATTGGACCATTTTACACTATGTCCATTGTAGATTTGTATCTCTGACAGTTCGTTTGGTTGCAGGGGACATTTTCAGTTTTTATGGCCAAAATGTGCTTTTCAGGGGCTGAAAAGCATGTTTTGGCCGAGTATGATAATTTTCATTAAAACTTGATTACTATCCATTTGAATGATGCCAAATGAATAACTTACTTGAATTGGACCATTTTACACTATGTCCATTGTAGATTTGTGTCTCTGACAGTTCGTTTGGTTGCAGGGGACATATTCAGTTTTTATGGCCAAAATGTGCTTTTCAGGGGCTGAAAAGCATGTTTTGGCCGAATATGATAATTTTCATTAAAACTTGATTTCTATCACTTCGAATGATGCCAAATGAATAATTTGCTTGAATTGGACCATTTTACACTATGTCCATTGTAGATTTGTGTCTCTGACAGTTCGTTTGGTTGCAGGGGACATATTCAGTTTTTAAGGCCAAAATGTGCTTTTCAGGGGCTGAAAATCACGTTTTGGCAGAGTATGATAATTTTCATTAAAACTTGATTTCTATCCATTCGAATGATGCCAAATGAATAACTTACTTGAATTGGACCATTTTACACTATGTCCATTGTAGATTTGTGTCTCTGACAGTTCGTTTGGTTGCAGGGGACATATTCAGTTTTTATGGCCAAAATGTGCTTTTCAGGGGCTGAAAAGCACGTTTTGGCAGAGTATGATAATTTTCATTAAAACTTGATTTCTATCCATTCGAATGATGCCAAATGAATAACTTACTTGAATTGGACCATTTTACACTATGTCCATTGTAGATTTGTGTCTCTGACAGTTCGTTTGGTTGCAGGGGACATATTCAGTTTTTATGGCCAAAATGTGCTTTTCAGGGGCTGAAAAGCACGTTTTGGCAGAGTATGATAATTTTCATTAAAACTTGATTTCTATCCATTCGAATGATGCCAAATGAATAACTTACTTGAATTGGACCATTTTACACTATGTCCATTGTAGATTTGTGTCTCTGACAGTTCGTTTGGTTGCAGAGGACATTTTCAGTTTTTATGGCCAAAATGTGCTTTTCAGAGGCTGAAAAGCATGTTTTGGCCGAGTATGATAATTTTGATTAAAACTTAATTTCTATCACTTCGAATGATGCCAAATGAATAATTCAATTGAATTGGACCATTTTACACTATGTCCATTGTAGATTTGTATCTCTGACAGTTCGTTTGGTTGCAGGGGACATTTTCAGTTTTTATGGCCAAAATGTGCTTTTCAGGGGCTGAAAAGCACGTTTTGGCAGAGTATGATAATTTTCATTAAAACTTGATTTCTATCCATTCGAATGATGCCAAATGAATAACTTACTTGAATTGGACCATTTTACACTATGTCCATTGTAGATTTGTGTCTCTGACAGTTCGTTTGGTTGCAGAGGACATTTTCAGTTTTTATGGCCAAAATGTGCTTTTCAGAGGCTGAAAAGCATGTTTTGGCCGAGTATGATAATTTTGATTAAAACTTAATTTCTATCACTTCGAATGATGCCAAATGAATAATTCAATTGAATTGGACCATTTTACACTATGTCCATTGTAGATTTGTATCTCTGACAGTTCGTTTGGTTGCAGGGGACATTTTCAGTTTTTATGGCCAAAATGTGCTTTTCAGAATTTGAAAAGCAGGTTTTGGCCGAGTATGATAATTTACATTAAAAGTTAATTTCTATCACTTCGAATGATGCCAAATGAATAACTTACTTGAATTGGACCATTTTACACTATGTCCATTGTAGATTTGTGTCTCTGACAGTTCGTTTGGTTGCAGGGGACATATTAAGTTTTTATGGCCAAAATGTGCTTTTCAGGGGCTGAAAAGCATGTTTTGGCCGAGTATGATAATTTTCATTAAAACTTGATTACTATCCATTTGAATGATGCCAAATGAATAACTTACTTGAATTGGACCATTTTACACTATGTCCATTGTAGATTTGTGTCTCTGACAGTTCGTTTGGTTGCAGAGGACATTTTCAGTTTTTATGGCCAAAATGTGCTTTTCAGAGGCTGAAAAGCATGTTTTGGCCGAGTATGATAATTTTGATTAAAACTTAATTTCTATCACTTCGAATGATGCCAAATGAATAATTCAATTGAATTGGACCATTTTACACTATGTCCATTGTAGATTTGTATCTCTGACAGTTCGTTTGGTTGCAGGGGACATTTTCAGTTTTTATGGCCAAAATGTGCTTTTCAGAATTTGAAAAGCAGGTTTTGGCCGAGTATGATAATTTACATTAAAAGTTAATTTCTATCACTTCGAATGATGCCAAATGAATAACTTACTTGAATTGGACCATTTTACACTATGTCCATTGTAGATTTGTGTCTCCGACAGTTCGTTTGGTTGCAGGGGACATTTTCAGTTTTTATGGCCAAAATGTGCTTTTCAGAATTTGAAAAGCAGGTTTTGGCCGAGTATGATAATTTACATTAAAAGTTAATTTCTATCACTTCGAATGATGCCAAATGAATAAATGACTTGAATTGGACCATTTTACACTATGTCCATTGTAGATTTGTGTCTCTGACAGTTCGTTTGGTTGCAGGGGACATATTAAGTTTTTATGGCCAAAATGTGCTTTTCAGGGGCTGAAAAGCATGTTTTGGCCGAGTATGATAATTTTCATTAAAACTTGATTACTATCCATTTGAATGATGCCAAATGAATAACTTACTTGAATTGGACCATTTTACACTATGTCCATTGTAAATTTGTGTCTCTGACAGTTCGCTTGGTTGCAGGGGACATATTCAGTTTTTATGGCCAAAATGTGCTTTTCAGGGGCTGAAAAGCATGTTTTGGCCGAATATGATAATTTTCATTAAAACTTGATTTCTATCACTTCGAATGATGCCAAATGAATAATTTGCTTGAATTGGACCATTTTACACTATGTCCATTGTAGATTTGTGTCTCTGACAGTTCGTTTGGTTGCAGGGGACATATTCAGTTTTTAAGGCCAAAATGTGCTTTTCAGGGGCTGAAAAGCACGTTTTGGCAGAGTATGATAATTTTCATTAAAACTTGATTTCTATCCATTCGAATGATGCCAAATGAATAACTTACTTGAATTGGACCATTTTACACTATGTCCATTGTAGATTTGTGTCTCTGACAGTTCGTTTGGTTGCAGAGGACATATTCAGTTTTTATGGCCAAAATGTGCTTTTCAGAGGCTGAAAAGCATGTTTTGGCCGAGTATGATAATTTTGATTAAAACTTAATTTCTATCACTTCGAATGATGCCAAATGAATAATTCAATTGAATTGGACCATTTTACACTATGTCCATTGTAGATTTGTATCTCTGACAGTTCGTTTGGTTGCAGGGGACATTTTCAGTTTTTATGGCCAAAATGTGCTTTTCAGGGGCTGAAAAGCATGTTTTGGCCGAGTATGATAATTTTCATTAAAACTTGATTACTATCCATTTGAATGATGCCAAATGAATAACTTACTTGAATTGGACCATTTTACACTATGTCCATTGTAGATTTGTGTCTCTGACAGTTCGTTTGGTTGCAGGGGACATATTCAGTTTTTATGGCCAAAATGTGCTTTTCAGGGGCTGAAAAGCACGTTTTGGCAGAGTATGATAATTTTCATTAAAACTTGATTTCTATCCATTCGAATGATGCCAAATGAATAACTTACTTGAATTGGACCATTTTACACTATGTCCATTGTAGATTTGTGTCTCTGACAGTTCGTTTGGTTGCAGGGGACATATTCAGTTTTTATGGCCAAAATGTGCTTTTCAGGGGCTGAAAAGCACGTTTTGGCAGAGTATGATAATTTTCATTAAAACTTGATTTCTATCCATTCGAATGATGCCAAATGAATAACTTACTTGAATTGGACCATTTTACACTATGTCCATTGTAGATTTGTATCTCTGACAGTTCGTTTGGTTGCAGGGGACATTTTCAGTTTTTATGGCCAAAATGTGCTTTTCAGGGGCTGAAAAGCATGTTTTGGCCGAGTATGATAATTTTCATTAAAACTTGATTTCTATCACTTCGAATGATGCCAAATGAATAACTTACTTGAATTGGACCATTTTACACTATGTCCATTGTAGATTTGTGTCTCTGACAGTTCGTTTGGTTGCAGGGGACATATTCAGTTTTTATGGCCAAAATGTGCTTTTCAGGGGCTGAAAAGCATGTTTTGGCTGAGTATGATAATTTTCATTAAAACTTGATTTCTATCACTTCGAATGATGCCAAATGAATAACTTACTTGAACTGGACCATTTTACACTATGTCCATTGTAGATTTGTGTCTCCGACAGTTCGTTTGGTTGCAGGGGACATTTTCAGTTTTTATGGCCAAAATGTGCTTTTCAGAATTTGAAAAGCAGGTTTTGGCCGAGTATGATAATTTACATTAAAAGTTAATTTCTATCACTTCGAATGATGCCAAATGAATAAATGACTTGAATTGGACCATTTTACACTATGTCCATTGTAGATTTGTGTCTCTGACAGTTCGTTTGGTTGCAGGGGACATATTAAGTTTTTATGGCCAAAATGTGCTTTTCAGGGGCTGAAAAGCATGTTTTGGCCGAGTATGATAATTTTCATTAAAACGTTATTACTATCCATTTGAATGATGCCAAATGAATAACTTACTTGAATTGGACCATTTTACACTATGTCCATTGTAAATTTGTGTCTCTGACAGTTCGTTTGGTTGCAGGGGACATATTCAGTTTTTATGGCCAAAATGTGCTTTTCAGGGGCTGAAAAGCATGTTTTGGCCGAATATGATAATTTTCATTAAAACTTGATTTCTATCACTTCGAATGATGCCAAATGAATAATTTGCTTGAATTGGACCATTTTACACTATGTCCATTGTAGATTTGTGTCTCCCACAGTTTGTTTGGTTGCAGGGGACATTTTCAGTTTTTATGGCCAAAATGTGCTTTTCAGGGGCTGAAAAGCATGTTTTGGCCGAGTATGATAATTTTCATTAAAACTTGATTTCTATCACTTCGAATGATGCCAAATGAATAACTTACTTGAATTGGACCATTTTACACTATGTCCATTGTAGATTTGTGTCTCCGACAGTTCGTTTGGTTGCAGGGGACATTTTCAGTTTTTATGGCCAAAATGTGCTTTTCAGAATTTGAAAAGCAGGTTTTGGCCGAGTATGATAATTTACATTAAAAGTTAATTTCTATCACTTCGAATGATGCCAAATGAATAAATGACTTGAATTGGACCATTTTACACTATGTCCATTGTAGATTTGTATCTCTGACAGTTCGTTTGGTTGCAGGGGACATTTTCAGTTTTTATGGCCAAAATGTGCTTTTCAGGGGCTGAAAAGCACGTTTTGGCAGAGTATGATAATTTTCATTAAAACTTGATTTCTATCCATTCGAATGATGCCAAATGAATAACTTACTTGAATTGGACCATTTTACACTATGTCCATTGTAGATTTGTGTCTCTGACAGTTCGTTTGGTTGCAGAGGACATTTTCAGTTTTTATGGCCAAAATGTGCTTTTCAGAGGCTGAAAAGCATGTTTTGGCCGAGTATGATAATTTTGATTAAAACTTAATTTCTATCACTTCGAATGATGCCAAATGAATAATTCAATTGAATTGGACCATTTTACACTATGTCCATTGTAGATTTGTATCTCTGACAGTTCGTTTGGTTGCAGGGGACATTTTCAGTTTTTATGGCCAAAATGTGCTTTTCAGAATTTGAAAAGCAGGTTTTGGCCGAGTATGATAATTTACATTAAAAGTTAATTTCTATCACTTCGAATGATGCCAAATGAATAACTTACTTGAATTGGACCATTTTACACTATGTCCATTGTAGATTTGTGTCTCTGACAGTTCGTTTGGTTGCAGGGGACATATTAAGTTTTTATGGCCAAAATGTGCTTTTCAGGGGCTGAAAAGCATGTTTTGGCCGAGTATGATAATTTTCATTAAAACTTGATTACTATCCATTTGAATGATGCCAAATGAATAACTTACTTGAATTGGACCATTTTACACTATGTCCATTGTAGATTTGTGTCTCTGACAGTTCGTTTGGTTGCAGAGGACATTTTCAGTTTTTATGGCCAAAATGTGCTTTTCAGAGGCTGAAAAGCATGTTTTGGCCGAGTATGATAATTTTGATTAAAACTTAATTTCTATCACTTCGAATGATGCCAAATGAATAATTCAATTGAATTGGACCATTTTACACTATGTCCATTGTAGATTTGTATCTCTGACAGTTCGTTTGGTTGCAGGGGACATTTTCAGTTTTTATGGCCAAAATGTGCTTTTCAGAATTTGAAAAGCAGGTTTTGGCCGAGTATGATAATTTACATTAAAAGTTAATTTCTATCACTTCGAATGATGCCAAATGAATAACTTACTTGAATTGGACCATTTTACACTATGTCCATTGTAGATTTGTGTCTCCGACAGTTCGTTTGGTTGCAGGGGACATTTTCAGTTTTTATGGCCAAAATGTGCTTTTCAGAATTTGAAAAGCAGGTTTTGGCCGAGTATGATAATTTACATTAAAAGTTAATTTCTATCACTTCGAATGATGCCAAATGAATAAATGACTTGAATTGGACCATTTTACACTATGTCCATTGTAGATTTGTGTCTCTGACAGTTCGTTTGGTTGCAGGGGACATATTAAGTTTTTATGGCCAAAATGTGCTTTTCAGGGGCTGAAAAGCATGTTTTGGCCGAGTATGATAATTTTCATTAAAACTTGATTACTATCCATTTGAATGATGCCAAATGAATAACTTACTTGAATTGGACCATTTTACACTATGTCCATTGTAAATTTGTGTCTCTGACAGTTCGCTTGGTTGCAGGGGACATATTCAGTTTTTATGGCCAAAATGTGCTTTTCAGGGGCTGAAAAGCATGTTTTGGCCGAATATGATAATTTTCATTAAAACTTGATTTCTATCACTTCGAATGATGCCAAATGAATAATTTGCTTGAATTGGACCATTTTACACTATGTCCATTGTAGATTTGTGTCTCTGACAGTTCGTTTGGTTGCAGGGGACATATTCAGTTTTTAAGGCCAAAATGTGCTTTTCAGGGGCTGAAAAGCACGTTTTGGCAGAGTATGATAATTTTCATTAAAACTTGATTTCTATCCATTCGAATGATGCCAAATGAATAACTTACTTGAATTGGACCATTTTACACTATGTCCATTGTAGATTTGTGTCTCTGACAGTTCGTTTGGTTGCAGAGGACATATTCAGTTTTTATGGCCAAAATGTGCTTTTCAGAGGCTGAAAAGCATGTTTTGGCCGAGTATGATAATTTTGATTAAAACTTAATTTCTATCACTTCGAATGATGCCAAATGAATAATTCAATTGAATTGGACCATTTTACACTATGTCCATTGTAGATTTGTATCTCTGACAGTTCGTTTGGTTGCAGGGGACATTTTCAGTTTTTATGGCCAAAATGTGCTTTTCAGGGGCTGAAAAGCATGTTTTGGCCGAGTATGATAATTTTCATTAAAACTTGATTACTATCCATTTGAATGATGCCAAATGAATAACTTACTTGAATTGGACCATTTTACACTATGTCCATTGTAGATTTGTGTCTCTGACAGTTCGTTTGGTTGCAGGGGACATATTCAGTTTTTATGGCCAAAATGTGCTTTTCAGGGGCTGAAAAGCACGTTTTGGCAGAGTATGATAATTTTCATTAAAACTTGATTTCTATCCATTCGAATGATGCCAAATGAATAACTTACTTGAATTGGACCATTTTACACTATGTCCATTGTAGATTTGTGTCTCTGACAGTTCGTTTGGTTGCAGGGGACATATTCAGTTTTTATGGCCAAAATGTGCTTTTCAGGGGCTGAAAAGCACGTTTTGGCAGAGTATGATAATTTTCATTAAAACTTGATTTCTATCCATTCGAATGATGCCAAATGAATAACTTACTTGAATTGGACCATTTTACACTATGTCCATTGTAGATTTGTATCTCTGACAGTTCGTTTGGTTGCAGGGGACATTTTCAGTTTTTATGGCCAAAATGTGCTTTTCAGGGGCTGAAAAGCATGTTTTGGCCGAGTATGATAATTTTCATTAAAACTTGATTTCTATCACTTCGAATGATGCCAAATGAATAACTTACTTGAATTGGACCATTTTACACTATGTCCATTGTAGATTTGTGTCTCTGACAGTTCGTTTGGTTGCAGGGGACATATTCAGTTTTTATGGCCAAAATGTGCTTTTCAGGGGCTGAAAAGCATGTTTTGGCTGAGTATGATAATTTTCATTAAAACTTGATTTCTATCACTTCGAATGATGCCAAATGAATAACTTACTTGAACTGGACCATTTTACACTATGTCCATTGTAGATTTGTGTCTCCGACAGTTCGTTTGGTTGCAGGGGACATTTTCAGTTTTTATGGCCAAAATGTGCTTTTCAGAATTTGAAAAGCAGGTTTTGGCCGAGTATGATAATTTACATTAAAAGTTAATTTCTATCACTTCGAATGATGCCAAATGAATAAATGACTTGAATTGGACCATTTTACACTATGTCCATTGTAGATTTGTGTCTCTGACAGTTCGTTTGGTTGCAGGGGACATATTAAGTTTTTATGGCCAAAATGTGCTTTTCAGGGGCTGAAAAGCATGTTTTGGCCGAGTATGATAATTTTCATTAAAACGTTATTACTATCCATTTGAATGATGCCAAATGAATAACTTACTTGAATTGGACCATTTTACACTATGTCCATTGTAAATTTGTGTCTCTGACAGTTCGTTTGGTTGCAGGGGACATATTCAGTTTTTATGGCCAAAATGTGCTTTTCAGGGGCTGAAAAGCATGTTTTGGCCGAATATGATAATTTTCATTAAAACTTGATTTCTATCACTTCGAATGATGCCAAATGAATAATTTGCTTGAATTGGACCATTTTACACTATGTCCATTGTAGATTTGTGTCTCCCACAGTTTGTTTGGTTGCAGGGGACATTTTCAGTTTTTATGGCCAAAATGTGCTTTTCAGGGGCTGAAAAGCATGTTTTGGCCGAGTATGATAATTTTCATTAAAACTTGATTTCTATCACTTCGAATGATGCCAAATGAATAACTTACTTGAATTGGACCATTTTACACTATGTCCATTGTAGATTTGTGTCTCCGACAGTTCGTTTGGTTGCAGGGGACATTTTCAGTTTTTATGGCCAAAATGTGCTTTTCAGAATTTGAAAAGCAGGTTTTGGCCGAGTATGATAATTTACATTAAAAGTTAATTTCTATCACTTCGAATGATGCCAAATGAATAAATGACTTGAATTGGACCATTTTACACTATGTCCATTGTAGATTTGTGTCTCTGACAGTTCGTTTGGTTGCAGGGGACATATTAAGTTTTTATGGCCAAAATGTGCTTTTCAGGGGCTGAAAAGCATGTTTTGGCCGAGTATGATAATTTTCATTAAAACTTGATTACTATCCATTTGAATGATGCCAAATGAATAACTTACTTGAATTGGACCATTTTACACTATGTCCATTGTAAATTTGTGTCTCTGACAGTTCGCTTGGTTGCAGGGGACATATTCAGTTTTTATGGCCAAAATGTGCTTTTCAGGGGCTGAAAAGCATGTTTTGGCCGAATATGATAATTTTCATTAAAACTTGATTTCTATCACTTCGAATGATGCCAAATGAATAATTTGCTTGAATTGGACCATTTTACACTATGTCCATTGTAGATTTGTGTCTCTGACAGTTCGTTTGGTTGCAGGGGACATATTCAGTTTTTAAGGCCAAAATGTGCTTTTCAGGGGCTGAAAAGCACGTTTTGGCAGAGTATGATAATTTTCATTAAAACTTGATTTCTATCCATTCGAATGATGCCAAATGAATAACTTACTTGAATTGGACCATTTTACACTATGTCCATTGTAGATTTGTGTCTCTGACAGTTCGTTTGGTTGCAGAGGACATATTCAGTTTTTATGGCCAAAATGTGCTTTTCAGAGGCTGAAAAGCATGTTTTGGCCGAGTATGATAATTTTGATTAAAACTTAATTTCTATCACTTCGAATGATGCCAAATGAATAATTCAATTGAATTGGACCATTTTACACTATGTCCATTGTAGATTTGTATCTCTGACAGTTCGTTTGGTTGCAGGGGACATTTTCAGTTTTTATGGCCAAAATGTGCTTTTCAGGGGCTGAAAAGCATGTTTTGGCCGAGTATGATAATTTTCATTAAAACTTGATTACTATCCATTTGAATGATGCCAAATGAATAACTTACTTGAATTGGACCATTTTACACTATGTCCATTGTAGATTTGTGTCTCTGACAGTTCGTTTGGTTGCAGGGGACATATTCAGTTTTTATGGCCAAAATGTGCTTTTCAGGGGCTGAAAAGCACGTTTTGGCAGAGTATGATAATTTTCATTAAAACTTGATTTCTATCCATTCGAATGATGCCAAATGAATAACTTACTTGAATTGGACCATTTTACACTATGTCCATTGTAGATTTGTGTCTCTGACAGTTCGTTTGGTTGCAGGGGACATATTCAGTTTTTATGGCCAAAATGTGCTTTTCAGGGGCTGAAAAGCACGTTTTGGCAGAGTATGATAATTTTCATTAAAACTTGATTTCTATCCATTCGAATGATGCCAAATGAATAACTTACTTGAATTGGACCATTTTACACTATGTCCATTGTAGATTTGTATCTCTGACAGTTCGTTTGGTTGCAGGGGACATTTTCAGTTTTTATGGCCAAAATGTGCTTTTCAGGGGCTGAAAAGCATGTTTTTGCCGAGTATGATAATTTTCATTAAAACTTGATTACTATCAATTTGAATGATGCCAAATGAATAACTTACTTGAATTGGACCATTTTACACTATGTCCATTGTAGATTTGTGTCTCTGACAGTTCGTTTGGTTGCAGGGGACATATTCAGTTTTTATGGCCAAAATGTGCTTTTCAGGGGCTGAAAAGCACGTTTTGGCAGAGTATGATAATTTTCATTAAAACTTGATTTCTATCCATTCGAATGATGCCAAATGAATAACTTACTTGAATTGGACCATTTTACACTATGTCCATTGTAGATTTGTGTCTCTGACAGTTCGTTTGGTTGCAGGGGACATATTCAGTTTTTATGGCCAAAATGTGCTTTTCAGGGGCTGAAAAGCACGTTTTGGCAGAGTATGATAATTTTCATTAAAACTTGATTTCTATCCATTCGAATGATGCCAAATGAATAACTTACTTGAATTGGACCATTTTACACTATGTCCATTGTAGATTTATGTCTCCGACAGTTCGTTTGGTTGCAGGGGACATTTTCAGTTTTTATGGCCAAAATGTGCTTTTCAGAATTTGAAAAGCAGGTTTTGGCCGAGTATGATAATTTACATTAAAAGTTAATTTCTATCACTTCGAATGATGCCAAATGAATAACTTACTTGAATTGGACCATTTTACACTATGTCCATTGTAGATTTGTGTCTCTGACAGTTCGTTTGGTTGCAGGGGACATATTAAGTTTTTATGGCCAAAATGTGCTTTTCAGGGGCTGAAAAGCATGTTTTGGCCGAGTATGATAATTTTCATTAAAACTTGATTACTATCCATTTGAATGATGCCAAATGAATAACTTACTTGAATTGGACCATTTTACACTATGTCCATTGTAGATTTGTGTCTCTGACAGTTCGTTTGGTTGCAGGGGACATATTCAGTTTTTATGGCCAAAATGTGCTTTTCAGGGGCTGAAAAGCATGTTTTGGCCGAATATGATAATTTTCATTAAAACTTGATTTCTATCACTTCGAATGATGCCAAATGAATAATTTGCTTGAATTGGACCATTTTACACTATGTCCATTGTAGATTTGTGTCTCCCACAGTTTGTTTGGTTGCAGGGGACATTTTCAGTTTTTATGGCCAAAATGTGCTTTTCAGGGGCTGAAAAGCATGTTTTGGCCGAGTATGATAATTTTCATTAAAACTTGATTTCTATCACTTCGAATGATGCCAAATGAATAACTTACTTGAATTGGACCATTTTACACTATGTCCATTGTAGATTTGTGTCTCTGACAGTTCGTTTGGTTGCAGGGGACATATTCAGTTTTTATGGCCAAAATGTGCTTTTCAGGGGCTGAAAAGCATGTTTTGGCCGAGTATGATAATTTTCATTAAAATTTGATTTCTATCACTTCGAATGATGCCAAATGAATAACTTACTTGAACTGGACCATTTTACACTATGTCCATTGTAGATTTGTGTCTCCGACAGTTCGTTTGGTTGCAGGGGACATTTTCAGTTTTTATGGCCAAAATGTGCTTTTCAGAATTTGAAAAGCAGGTTTTGGCCGAGTATGATAATTTACATTAAAAGTTAATTTCTATCACTTCGAATGATGCCAAATGAATAAATGACTTGAATTGGACCATTTTACACTATGTCCATTGTAGATTTGTGTCTCTGACAGTTCGTTTGGTTGCAGGGGACATATTAAGTTTTTATGGCCAAAATGTGCTTTTCAGGGGCTGAAAAGCATGTTTTGGCCGAGTATGATAATTTTCATTAAAACGTTATTACTATCCATTTGAATGATGCCAAATGAATAACTTACTTGAATTGGACCATTTTACACTATGTCCATTGTAAATTTGTGTCTCTGACAGTTCGTTTGGTTGCAGGGGACATATTCAGTTTTTATGGCCAAAATGTGCTTTTCAGGGGCTGAAAAGCATGTTTTGGCCGAATATGATAATTTTCATTAAAACTTGATTTCTATCACTTCGAATGATGCCAAATGAATAATTTGCTTGAATTGGACCATTTTACACTATGTCCATTGTAGATTTGTGTCTCTGACAGTTCGTTTGGTTGCAGGGGACATATTCAGTTTTTAAGGCCAAAATGTGCTTTTCAGGGGCTGAAAAGCACGTTTTGGCAGAGTATGATAATTTTTTATTAAAACTTGATTTCTATCCATTCGAATGATGCCAAATGAATAACTTACTTGAATTGGACCATTTTACACTATGTCCATTGTAGATTTGTGTCTCTGACAGTTCGTTTGGTTGCAGAGGACATATTCAGTTTTTATGGCCAAAGTGTGCTTTTCAGAGGCTGAAAAGCATGTTTTGGCCGAGTATGATAATTTTGATTAAAACTTAATTTCTATCACTTCGATTGATGCCAAATGAATAATTCAATTGAATTGGACCATTTTACACTATGTCCATTGTAGATTTGTATCTCTGACAGTTCGTTTGGTTGCAGGGGACATTTTCAGTTTTTATGGCCAAAATGTGCTTTTCAGGGGCTGAAAAGCATGTTTTGGCCGAGTATGATAATTTTCATTAAAACTTGATTACTATCCATTTGAATGATGCCAAATGAATAACTTACTTGAATTGGACCATTTTACACTATGTCCATTGTAGATTTGTGTCTCTGACAGTTCGTTTGGTTGCAGGGGACATATTCAGTTTTTATGGCCAAAATGTGCTTTTCAGGGGCTGAAAAGCACGTTTTGGCAGAGTATGATAATTTTCATTAAAACTTGATTTCTATCCATTCGAATGATGCCAAATGAATAACTTACTTGAATTGGACCATTTTACACTATGTCCATTGTAGATTTGTGTCTCTGACAGTTCGTTTGGTTGCAGGGGACATATTCAGTTTTTATGGCCAAAATGTGCTTTTCAGGGGCTGAAAAGCACGTTTTGGCAGAGTATGATAATTTTCATTAAAACTTGATTTCTATCCATTCGAATGATGCCAAATGAATAACTTACTTGAATTGGACCATTTTACACTATGTCCATTGTAGATTTATGTCTCCGACAGTTCGTTTGGTTGCAGGGGACATTTTCAGTTTTTATGGCCAAAATGTGCTTTTCAGAATTTGAAAAGCAGGTTTTGGCCGAGTATGATAATTTACATTAAAAGTTAATTTCTATCACTTCGAATGATGCCAAATGAATAACTTACTTGAATTGGACCATTTTACACTATGTCCATTGTAGATTTGTGTCTCTGACAGTTCGTTTGGTTGCAGGGGACATATTAAGTTTTTATGGCCAAAATGTGCTTTTCAGGGGCTGAAAAGCATGTTTTGGCCGAGTATGATAATTTTCATTAAAACTTGATTACTATCCATTTGAATGATGCCAAATGAATAACTTACTTGAATTGGACCATTTTACACTATGTCCATTGTAGATTTGTGTCTCTGACAGTTCGTTTGGTTGCAGGGGACATATTCAGTTTTTATGGCCAAAATGTGCTTTTCAGGGGCTGAAAAGCATGTTTTGGCCGAATATGATAATTTTCATTAAAACTTGATTTCTATCACTTCGAATGATGCCAAATGAATAATTTGCTTGAATTGGACCATTTTACACTATGTCCATTGTAGATTTGTGTCTCCCACAGTTTGTTTGGTTGCAGGGGACATTTTCAGTTTTTATGGCCAAAATGTGCTTTTCAGGGGCTGAAAAGCATGTTTTGGCCGAGTATGATAATTTTCATTAAAACTTGATTTCTATCACTTCGAATGATGCCAAATGAATAACTTACTTGAATTGGACCATTTTACACTATGTCCATTGTAGATTTGTGTCTCTGACAGTTCGTTTGGTTGCAGGGGACATATTCAGTTTTTATGGCCAAAATGTGCTTTTCAGGGGCTGAAAAGCATGTTTTGGCCGAGTATGATAATTTTCATTAAAATTTGATTTCTATCACTTCGAATGATGCCAAATGAATAACTTACTTGAACTGGACCATTTTACACTATGTCCATTGTAGATTTGTGTCTCCGACAGTTCGTTTGGTTGCAGGGGACATTTTCAGTTTTTATGGCCAAAATGTGCTTTTCAGAATTTGAAAAGCAGGTTTTGGCCGAGTATGATAATTTACATTAAAAGTTAATTTCTATCACTTCGAATGATGCCAAATGAATAAATGACTTGAATTGGACCATTTTACACTATGTCCATTGTAGATTTGTGTCTCTGACAGTTCGTTTGGTTGCAGGGGACATATTAAGTTTTTATGGCCAAAATGTGCTTTTCAGGGGCTGAAAAGCATGTTTTGGCCGAGTATGATAATTTTCATTAAAACGTTATTACTATCCATTTGAATGATGCCAAATGAATAACTTACTTGAATTGGACCATTTTACACTATGTCCATTGTAAATTTGTGTCTCTGACAGTTCGTTTGGTTGCAGGGGACATATTCAGTTTTTATGGCCAAAATGTGCTTTTCAGGGGCTGAAAAGCATGTTTTGGCCGAATATGATAATTTTCATTAAAACTTGATTTCTATCACTTCGAATGATGCCAAATGAATAATTTGCTTGAATTGGACCATTTTACACTATGTCCATTGTAGATTTGTGTCTCTGACAGTTCGTTTGGTTGCAGGGGACATATTCAGTTTTTAAGGCCAAAATGTGCTTTTCAGGGGCTGAAAAGCACGTTTTGGCAGAGTATGATAATTTTTTATTAAAACTTGATTTCTATCCATTCGAATGATGCCAAATGAATAACTTACTTGAATTGGACCATTTTACACTATGTCCATTGTAGATTTGTGTCTCTGACAGTTCGTTTGGTTGCAGAGGACATATTCAGTTTTTATGGCCAAAGTGTGCTTTTCAGAGGCTGAAAAGCATGTTTTGGCCGAGTATGATAATTTTGATTAAAACTTAATTTCTATCACTTCGATTGATGCCAAATGAATAATTCAATTGAATTGGACCATTTTACACTATGTCCATTGTAGATTTGTATCTCTGACAGTTCGTTTGGTTGCAGGAGACATTTTCAGTTTTTATGGCCAAAATGTGCTTTTCAGGGGCTGAAAAGCATGTTTTGGCCGAGTATGATAATTTTCATTAAAACTTGATTACTATCCATTTGAATGATGCCAAATGAATAACTTACTTGAATTGGACCATTTTACACTATGTCCATTGTAGATTTGTGTCTCTGACAGTTCGTTTGGTTGCAGGGGACATATTCAGTTTTTATGGCCAAAATGTGCTTTTCAGGGGCTGAAAAGCACGTTTTGGCAGAGTATGATAATTTTCATTAAAACTTGATTTCTATCCATTCGAATGATGCCAAATGAATAACTTACTTGAATTGGACCATTTTACACTATGTCCATTGTAGATTTGTGTCTCTGACAGTTCGTTTGGTTGCAGGGGACATATTCAGTTTTTATGGCCAAAATGTGCTTTTCAGGGGCTGAAAAGCACGTTTTGGCAGAGTATGATAATTTTCATTAAAACTTGATTTCTATCCATTCGAATGATGCCAAATGAATAACTTACTTGAATTGGACCATTTTACACTATGTCCATTGTAGATTTGTGTCTCCGACAGTTCGTTTGGTTGCAGGGGACATTTTCAGTTTTTATGGCCAAAATGTGCTTTTCAGAATTTGAAAAGCAGGTTTTGGCTGAGTATGATAATTTACATTAAAAGTTAATTTCTATCACTTCGAATGATGCCAAATGAATAACTTACTTGAATTGGACCATTTTACACTATGTCCATTGTAGATTTGTGTCTCTGACAGTTCGTTTGGTTGCAGGGGACATATTCAGTTTTTATGGCCAAAATGTGCTTTTCAGGGGCTGAAAAGCATGTTTTGGCCGAATATGATAATTTTCATTAAAACTTGATTTCTATCACTTCGAATGATGCCAAATGAATAATTTGCTTGAATTGGACCATTTTACACTATGTCCATTGTAGATTTGTGTCTCTGACAGTTCGTTTGGTTGCAGGGGACATATTCAGTTTTTATGGCCAAAATGTGCTTTTCAGGGGCTGAAAAGCATGTTTTGGCCGAATATGATAATTTTCATTAAAACTTGATTTCTATCACTTCGAATGATGCCAAATGAATAATTTGCTTGAATTGGACCATTTTACACTATGTCCATTGTAGATTTGTGTCTCTGACAGTTCGTTTGGTTGCAGGGGACATATTCAGTTTTTAAGGCCAAAATGTGCTTTTCAGGGGCTGAAAATCACGTTTTGGCAGAGTATGATAATTTTCATTAAAACTTGATTTCTATCCATTCGAATGATGCCAAATGAATAACTTACTTGAATTGGACCATTTTACACTATGTCCATTGTAGATTTGTGTCTCTGACAGTTCGTTTGGTTGCAGAGGACATATTCAGTTTTTATGGCCAAAATGTGCTTTTCAGAGGCTGAAAAGCATGTTTTGGCCGAGTATGATAATTTTGATTAAAACTTAATTTCTATCACTTCGAATGATGCCAAATGAATAATTTACTTGAATTGGACCATTTTACACTATGTCCATTGTAGATTTGTATCTCTGACAGTTCGTTTGGTTGCAGGGGACATATTCAGTTTTTATGGCCAAAATGTGCTTTTCAGGGGCTGAAAAGCACGTTTTGGCAGAGTATGATAATTTTCATTAAAACTTGATTTCTATCCATTCGAATGATGCCAAATGAATAACTTACTTGAATTGGACCATTTTACACTATGTCCATTGTAGATTTGTGTCTCCGACAGTTCGTTTGGTTGCAGGGGACATTTTCAGTTTTTATGGCCAAAATGTGCTTTTCAGAATTTGAAAAGCAGGTTTTGGCCGAGTATGATCATTTACATTAAAAGTTAATTTCTATCACTTCGAATGATGCCAAATGAATAACTTACTTGAATTGGACCATTTTACACTATGTCCATTGTAGATTTGTGTCTCTGACAGTTCGTTTGGTTGCAGGGGACATATTAAGTTTTTATGGCCAAAATGTGCTTTTCAGGGGCTGAAAAGCATGTTTTGGCCGAGTATGATAATTTTCATTAAAACTTGATTACTATCCATTTGAATGATGCCAAATGAATAACTTACTTGAATTGGACCATTTTACACTATGTCCATTGTAGATTTGTGTCTCTGACAGTTCGTTTGGTTGCAGGGGACATATTCAGTTTTTATGGCCAAAATGTGCTTTTCAGGGGCTGAAAAGCATGTTTTGGCCGAATATGATAATTTTCATTAAAACTTGATTTCTATCACTTCGAATGATGCCAAATGAATAATTTGCTTGAATTGGACCATTTTACACTATGTCCATTGTAGATTTGTGTCTCTGACAGTTCGTTTGGTTGCAGGGGACATATTCAGTTTTTAAGGCCAAAATGTGCTTTTCAGGGGCTGAAAATCACGTTTTGGCAGAGTATGATAATTTTCATTAAAACTTGATTTCTATCCATTCGAATGATGCCAAATGAATAACTTACTTGAATTGGACCATTTTACACTATGTCCATTGTAGATTTGTGTCTCTGACAGTTCGTTTGGTTGCAGAGGACATATTCAGTTTTTATGGCCAAAATGTGCTTTTCAGAGGCTGAAAAGCATGTTTTGGCCGAGTATGATAATTTTGATTAAAACTTAATTTCTATCACTTCGAATGATGCCAAATGAATAATTTACTTGAATTGGACCATTTTACACTATGTCCATTGTAGATTTGTATCTCTGACAGTTCGTTTGGTTGCAGGGGACATTTTCAGTTTTTATGGCCAAAATGTGCTTTTCAGGGGCTGAAAAGCATGTTTTGGCCGAGTATGATAATTTTCATTAAAACTTGATTACTATCAATTTGAATGATGCCAAATGAATAACTTACTTGAATTGGACCATTTTACACTATGTCCATTGTAGATTTGTGTCTCTGACAGTTCGTTTGGTTGCAGGGGACATATTCAGTTTTTATGGCCAAAATGTGCTTTTCAGGGGCTGAAAAGCACGTTTTGGCAGAGTATGATAATTTTCATTAAAACTTGATTTCTATCCATTCGAATGATGCCAAATGAATAACTTACTTGAATTGGACCATTTTACACTATGTCCATTGTAGATTTGTGTCTCTGACAGTTCGTTTGGTTGCAGGGGACATTTTCAGTTTTTATGGCCAAAATGTGCTTTTCAGAATTTGAAAAGCAGGTTTTGGCCGAGTATGATAATTTACATTAAAAGTTAATTTCTATCACTTCGAATGATGCCAAATGAATAACTTACTTGAATTGGACCATTTTACACTATGTCCATTGTAGATTTGTGTCTCTGACAGTTCGTTTGGTTGCAGGGGACATATTAAGTTTTTATGGCCAAAATGTGCTTTTCAGGGGCTGAAAAGCATGTTTTGGCTGAGTATGATAATTTTCATTAAAACTTGATTACTATCCATTTGAATGATGCCAAATGAATAACTTACTTGAATTGGACCATTTTACACTATGTCCATTGTAGATTTGTGTCTCTGACAGTTCGTTTGGTTGCAGGGGACATATTCAGTTTTTATGGCCAAAATGTGCTTTTCAGGGGCTGAAAAGCATGTTTTGGCCGAATATGATAATTTTCATTAAAACTTGATTTCTATCACTTCGAATGATGCCAAATGAATAATTTGCTTGAATTGGACCATTTTACACTATGTCCATTGTAGATTTGTGTCTCTGACAGTTCGTTTGGTTGCAGGGGACATATTCAGTTTTTAAGGCCAAAATGTGCTTTTCAGGGGCTGAAAATCACGTTTTGGCAGAGTATGATAATTTTCATTAAAACTTGATTTCTATCCATTCGAATGATGCCAAATGAATAACTTACTTGAATTGGACCATTTTACACTATGTCCATTGTAGATTTGTGTCTCTGACAGTTCGTTTGGTTGCAGAGGACATATTCAGTTTTTATGGCCAAAATGTGCTTTTCAGAGGCTGAAAAGCATGTTTTGGCCGAGTATGATAATTTTGATTAAAACTTAATTTCTATCACTTCGAATGATGCCAAATGAATAATTTACTTGAATTGGACCATTTTACACTATGTCCATTGTAGATTTGTATCTCTGACAGTTCGTTTGGTTGCAGGGGACATTTTCAGTTTTTATGGCCAAAATGTGCTTTTCAGGGGCTGAAAAGCATGTTTTGGCCGAGTATGATAATTTTCATTAAAACTTGATTACTATCCATTTGAATGATGCCAAATGAATAACTTACTTGAATTGGACCATTTTACACTATGTCCATTGTAGATTTGTGTCTCTGACAGTTCGTTTGGTTGCAGGGGACATATTCAGTTTTTATGGCCAAAATGTGCTTTTCAGGGGCTGAAAAGCACGTTTTGGCAGAGTATGATAATTTTCATTAAAACTTGATTTCTATCCATTCGAATGATGCCAAATGAATAACTTACTTGAATTGGACCATTTTACACTATGTCCATTGTAGATTTGTGTCTCTGACAGTTCGTTTGGTTGCAGGGGACATATTCAGTTTTTATGGCCAAAATGTGCTTTTCAGGGGCTGAAAAGCACGTTTTGGCAGAGTATGATAATTTTCATTAAAACTTGATTTCTATCCATTCGAATGATGCAAAATGAATAACTTACTTGAATTGGACCATTTTACACTATGTCCATTGTAGATTTGTGTCTCCGACAGTTCGTTTGGTTGCAGGGGACATTTTCAGTTTTTATGGCCAAAATGTGCTTTTCAGAATTTGAAAAGCAGGTTTTGGCCGAGTATGATAATTTACATTAAAAGTTAATTTCTATCACTTCGAATGATGCCAAATGAATAACTTACTTGAATTGGACCATTTTACACTATGTCCATTGTAGATTTGTGTCTCTGACAGTTCGTTTGGTTGCAGGGGACATATTAAGTTTTTATGGCCAAAATGTGCTTTTCAGGGGCTGAAAAGCATGTTTTGGCCGAGTATGATAATTTTCATTAAAACTTGATTACTATCCATTTGAATGATGCCAAATGAATAACTTACTTGAATTGGACCATTTTACACTATGTCCATTGTAGATTTGTGTCTCTGACAGTTCGTTTGGTTGCAGGGGACATATTCAGTTTTTATGGCCAAAATGTGCTTTTCAGGGGCTGAAAAGCATGTTTTGGCCGAATATGATAATTTTCATTAAAACTTGATTTCTATCACTTCGAATGATGCCAAATGAATAATTTGCTTGAATTGGACCATTTTTCACTATGTCCATTGTAGATTTGTGTCTCTGACAGTTCGTTTGGTTGCAGGGGACATATTCAGTTTTTAAGGCCAAAATGTGCTTTTCAGGGGCTGAAAATCACGTTTTGGCAGAGTATGATAATTTTCATTAAAACTTGATTTCTATCCATTCGAATGATGCCAAATGAATAACTTACTTGAATTGGACCATTTTACACTATGTCCATTGTAGATTTGTGTCTCTGACAGTTCGTTTGGTTGCAGGGGACATTTTCAGTTTTTATGGCCAAAGTGTGCTTTTCAGAGGCTGAAAAGCATGTTTTGGCCGAGTATGATAATTTTGATTAAAACTTAATTTCTATCACTTCGATTGATGCCAAATGAATAATTCAATTGAATTGGACCATTTTACACTATGTCCATTGTAGATTTGTATCTCTGACAGTTCGTTTGGTTGCAGGGGACATTTTCAGTTTTTATGGCCAAAATGTGCTTTTCAGGGGCTGAAAAGCATGTTTTGGCCGAGTATGATAATTTTCATTAAAACTTGATTACTATCCATTTGAATGATGCCAAATGAATAACTTACTTGAATTGGACCATTTTACACTATGTCCATTGTAGATTTGTGTCTCTGACAGTTCGTTTGGTTGCAGGGGACATATTCAGTTTTTATGGCCAAAATGTGCTTTTCAGGGGCTGAAAAGCACGTTTTGGCAGAGTATGATAATTTTCATTAAAACTTGATTTCTATCCATTCGAATGATGCCAAATGAATAACTTACTTGAATTGGACCATTTTACACTATGTCCATTGTAGATTTGTGTCTCTGACAGTTCGTTTGGTTGCAGGGGACATATTCAGTTTTTATGGCCAAAATGTGCTTTTCAGGGGCTGAAAAGCACGTTTTGGCAGAGTATGATAATTTTCATTAAAACTTGATTTCTATCCATTCGAATGATGCCAAATGAATAACTTACTTGAATTGGACCATTTTACACTATGTCCATTGTAGATTTGTGTCTCCGACAGTTCGTTTGGTTGCAGGGGACATTTTCAGTTTTTATGGCCAAAATGTGCTTTTCAGAATTTGAAAAGCAGGTTTTGGCTGAGTATGATAATTTACATTAAAAGTTAATTTCTATCACTTCGAATGATGCCAAATGAATAACTTACTTGAATTGGACCATTTTACACTATGTCCATTGTAGATTTGTGTCTCTGACAGTTCGTTTGGTTGCAGGGGACATATTCAGTTTTTATGGCCAAAATGTGCTTTTCAGGGGCTGAAAAGCATGTTTTGGCCGAATATGATAATTTTCATTAAAACTTGATTTCTATCACTTCGAATGATGCCAAATGAATAATTTGCTTGAATTGGACCATTTTACACTATGTCCATTGTAGATTTGTGTCTCTGACAGTTCGTTTGGTTGCAGGGGACATATTCAGTTTTTATGGCCAAAATGTGCTTTTCAGGGGCTGAAAAGCATGTTTTGGCCGAATATGATAATTTTCATTAAAACTTGATTTCTATCACTTCGAATGATGCCAAATGAATAATTTGCTTGAATTGGACCATTTTACACTATGTCCATTGTAGATTTGTGTCTCTGACAGTTCGTTTGGTTGCAGGGGACATATTCAGTTTTTAAGGCCAAAATGTGCTTTTCAGGGGCTGAAAATCACGTTTTGGCAGAGTATGATAATTTTCATTAAAACTTGATTTCTATCCATTCGAATGATGCCAAATGAATAACTTACTTGAATTGGACCATTTTACACTATGTCCATTGTAGATTTGTGTCTCTGACAGTTCGTTTGGTTGCAGAGGACATATTCAGTTTTTATGGCCAAAATGTGCTTTTCAGAGGCTGAAAAGCATGTTTTGGCCGAGTATGATAATTTTGATTAAAACTTAATTTCTATCACTTCGAATGATGCCAAATGAATAATTTACTTGAATTGGACCATTTTACACTATGTCCATTGTAGATTTGTATCTCTGACAGTTCGTTTGGTTGCAGGGGACATATTCAGTTTTTATGGCCAAAATGTGCTTTTCAGGGGCTGAAAAGCACGTTTTGGCAGAGTATGATAATTTTCATTAAAACTTGATTTCTATCCATTCGAATGATGCCAAATGAATAACTTACTTGAATTGGACCATTTTACACTATGTCCATTGTAGATTTGTGTCTCCGACAGTTCGTTTGGTTGCAGGGGACATTTTCAGTTTTTATGGCCAAAATGTGCTTTTCAGAATTTGAAAAGCAGGTTTTGGCCGAGTATGATCATTTACATTAAAAGTTAATTTCTATCACTTCGAATGATGCCAAATGAATAACTTACTTGAATTGGACCATTTTACACTATGTCCATTGTAGATTTGTGTCTCTGACAGTTCGTTTGGTTGCAGGGGACATATTCAGTTTTTATGGCCAAAATGTGCTTTTCAGGGGCTGAAAAGCATGTTTTGGCCGAATATGATAATTTTCATTAAAACTTGATTTCTATCACTTCGAATGATGCCAAATGAATAATTTGCTTGAATTGGACCATTTTACACTATGTCCATTGTAGATTTGTGTCTCTGACAGTTCGTTTGGTTGCAGGGGACATATTCAGTTTTTAAGGCCAAAATGTGCTTTTCAGGGGCTGAAAATCACGTTTTGGCAGAGTATGATAATTTTCATTAAAACTTGATTTCTATCCATTCGAATGATGCCAAATGAATAACTTACTTGAATTGGACCATTTTACACTATGTCCATTGTAGATTTGTGTCTCTGACAGTTCGTTTGGTTGCAGAGGACATATTCAGTTTTTATGGCCAAAATGTGCTTTTCAGAGGCTGAAAAGCATGTTTTGGCCGAGTATGATAATTTTGATTAAAACTTAATTTCTATCACTTCGAATGATGCCAAATGAATAATTTACTTGAATTGGACCATTTTACACTATGTCCATTGTAGATTTGTATCTCTGACAGTTCGTTTGGTTGCAGGGGACATTTTCAGTTTTTATGGCCAAAATGTGCTTTTCAGGGGCTGAAAAGCATGTTTTGGCCGAGTATGATAATTTTCATTAAAACTTGATTACTATCAATTTGAATGATGCCAAATGAATAACTTACTTGAATTGGACCATTTTACACTATGTCCATTGTAGATTTGTGTCTCTGACAGTTCGTTTGGTTGCAGGGGACATATTCAGTTTTTATGGCCAAAATGTGCTTTTCAGGGGCTGAAAAGCACGTTTTGGCAGAGTATGATAATTTTCATTAAAACTTGATTTCTATCCATTCGAATGATGCCAAATGAATAACTTACTTGAATTGGACCATTTTACACTATGTCCATTGTAGATTTGTGTCTCTGACAGTTCGTTTGGTTGCAGGGGACATTTTCAGTTTTTATGGCCAAAATGTGCTTTTCAGAATTTGAAAAGCAGGTTTTGGCCGAGTATGATAATTTACATTAAAAGTTAATTTCTATCACTTCGAATGATGCCAAATGAATAACTTACTTGAATTGGACCATTTTACACTATGTCCATTGTAGATTTGTGTCTCTGACAGTTCGTTTGGTTGCAGGGGACATATTAAGTTTTTATGGCCAAAATGTGCTTTTCAGGGGCTGAAAAGCATGTTTTGGCTGAGTATGATAATTTTCATTAAAACTTGATTACTATCCATTTGAATGATGCCAAATGAATAACTTACTTGAATTGGACCATTTTACACTATGTCCATTGTAGATTTGTGTCTCTGACAGTTCGTTTGGTTGCAGGGGACATATTCAGTTTTTATGGCCAAAATGTGCTTTTCAGGGGCTGAAAAGCATGTTTTGGCCGAATATGATAATTTTCATTAAAACTTGATTTCTATCACTTCGAATGATGCCAAATGAATAATTTGCTTGAATTGGACCATTTTACACTATGTCCATTGTAGATTTGTGTCTCTGACAGTTCGTTTGGTTGCAGGGGACATATTCAGTTTTTAAGGCCAAAATGTGCTTTTCAGGGGCTGAAAATCACGTTTTGGCAGAGTATGATAATTTTCATTAAAACTTGATTTCTATCCATTCGAATGATGCCAAATGAATAACTTACTTGAATTGGACCATTTTACACTATGTCCATTGTAGATTTGTGTCTCTGACAGTTCGTTTGGTTGCAGAGGACATATTCAGTTTTTATGGCCAAAATGTGCTTTTCAGAGGCTGAAAAGCATGTTTTGGCCGAGTATGATAATTTTGATTAAAACTTAATTTCTATCACTTCGAATGATGCCAAATGAATAATTTACTTGAATTGGACCATTTTACACTATGTCCATTGTAGATTTGTATCTCTGACAGTTCGTTTGGTTGCAGGGGACATTTTCAGTTTTTATGGCCAAAATGTGCTTTTCAGGGGCTGAAAAGCATGTTTTGGCCGAGTATGATAATTTTCATTAAAACTTGATTACTATCCATTTGAATGATGCCAAATGAATAACTTACTTGAATTGGACCATTTTACACTATGTCCATTGTAGATTTGTGTCTCTGACAGTTCGTTTGGTTGCAGGGGACATATTCAGTTTTTATGGCCAAAATGTGCTTTTCAGGGGCTGAAAAGCACGTTTTGGCAGAGTATGATAATTTTCATTAAAACTTGATTTCTATCCATTCGAATGATGCCAAATGAATAACTTACTTGAATTGGACCATTTTACACTATGTCCATTGTAGATTTGTGTCTCTGACAGTTCGTTTGGTTGCAGGGGACATATTCAGTTTTTATGGCCAAAATGTGCTTTTCAGGGGCTGAAAAGCACGTTTTGGCAGAGTATGATAATTTTCATTAAAACTTGATTTCTATCCATTCGAATGATGCAAAATGAATAACTTACTTGAATTGGACCATTTTACACTATGTCCATTGTAGATTTGTGTCTCCGACAGTTCGTTTGGTTGCAGGGGACATTTTCAGTTTTTATGGCCAAAATGTGCTTTTCAGAATTTGAAAAGCAGGTTTTGGCCGAGTATGATAATTTACATTAAAAGTTAATTTCTATCACTTCGAATGATGCCAAATGAATAACTTACTTGAATTGGACCATTTTACACTATGTCCATTGTAGATTTGTGTCTCTGACAGTTCGTTTGGTTGCAGGGGACATATTAAGTTTTTATGGCCAAAATGTGCTTTTCAGGGGCTGAAAAGCATGTTTTGGCCGAGTATGATAATTTTCATTAAAACTTGATTACTATCCATTTGAATGATGCCAAATGAATAACTTACTTGAATTGGACCATTTTACACTATGTCCATTGTAGATTTGTGTCTCTGACAGTTCGTTTGGTTGCAGGGGACATATTCAGTTTTTATGGCCAAAATGTGCTTTTCAGGGGCTGAAAAGCATGTTTTGGCCGAATATGATAATTTTCATTAAAACTTGATTTCTATCACTTCGAATGATGCCAAATGAATAATTTGCTTGAATTGGACCATTTTTCACTATGTCCATTGTAGATTTGTGTCTCTGACAGTTCGTTTGGTTGCAGGGGACATATTCAGTTTTTAAGGCCAAAATGTGCTTTTCAGGGGCTGAAAATCACGTTTTGGCAGAGTATGATAATTTTCATTAAAACTTGATTTCTATCCATTCGAATGATGCCAAATGAATAACTTACTTGAATTGGACCATTTTACACTATGTCCATTGTAGATTTGTGTCTCTGACAGTTCGTTTGGTTGCAGGGGACATATTCAGTTTTTATGGCCAAAATGTGCTTTTCAGGGGCTGAAAAGCACGTTTTGGCAGAGTATGATAATTTTCATTAAAACTTGATTTCTATCCATTCGAATGATGCCAAATGAATAACTTACTTGAATTGGACCATTTTACACTATGTCCATTGTAGATTTGTGTCTCTGACAGTTCGTTTGGTTGCAGGGGACATATTCAGTTTTTATGGCCAAAATGTGCTTTTCAGGGGCTGAAAAGCACGTTTTGGCAGAGTATGATAATTTTCATTAAAACTTGATTTCTATCCATTCGAATGATGCCAAATGAATAACTTACTTGAATTGGACCATTTTACACTATGTCCATTGTAGATTTGTGTCTCTGACAGTTCGTTTGGTTGCAGAGGACATTTTCAGTTTTTATGGCCAAAATGTGCTTTTCAGAGGCTGAAAAGCATGTTTTGGCCGAGTATGATAATTTTGATTAAAACTTAATTTCTATCACTTCGAATGATGCCAAATGAATAATTCAATTGAATTGGACCATTTTACACTATGTCCATTGTAGATTTGTGTCTCTGACAGTTCGTTTGGTTGCAGGGGACATTTTCAGTTTTTATGGCCAAAATGTGCTTTTCAGGGGCTGAAAAGCACGTTTTGGCAGAGTATGATAATTTTCATTAAAACTTGATTTCTATCACTTCGAATGATGCCAAATGAATAACTTACTTGAATTGGACCATTTTACACTATGTCCATTGTAGATTTGTGTCTCTGACAGTTCGTTTGGTTGCAGGGGACATATTCAGTTTTTATGGCCAAAATGTGCTTTTCAGGGGCTGAAAAGCATGTTTTGGCCGAGTATGATAATTTTCATTAAAACTTGATTTCTATCACTTCGAATGATGCCAAATGAATAACTTACTTGAATTGGACCATTTTACACTATGTCCATTGTAGATTTGTGTCTCCGACAGTTCGTTTGGTTGCAGGGGACATTTTCAGTTTTTATGGCCAAAATGTGCTTTTCAGAATTTGAAAAGCAGGTTTTGGCCGAGTATGATAATTTACATTAAAACTTGATTACTATCCATTTGAATGATGCCAAATGAATAACTTACTTGAATTGGACCATTTTACACTATGTCCATTGTAGATTTGTGTCTCTGACAGTTCGTTTGGTTGCAGGGGACATATTCAGTTTTTATGGCCAAAATGTGCTTTTCAGGGGCTGAAAAGCATGTTTTGGCCGAATATGATAATTTTCATTAAAACTTGATTTCTATCACTTCGAATGATGCCAAATGAATAATTTGCTTGAATTGGACCATTTTACACTATGTCCATTGTAGATTTGTGTCTCTGACAGTTCGTTTGGTTGCAGGGGACATATTCAGTTTTTAAGGCCAAAATGTGCTTTTCAGGGGCTGAAAATCACGTTTTGGCAGAGTATGATAATTTTCATTAAAACTTGATTTCTATCCATTCGAATGATGCCAAATGAATAACTTACTTGAATTGGACCATTTTACACTATGTCCATTGTAGATTTGTGTCTCTGACAGTTCGTTTGGTTGCAGAGGACATATTCAGTTTTTATGGCCAAAATGTGCTTTTCAGAGGCTGAAAAGCATGTTTTGGCCGAGTATGATAATTTTGATTAAAACTTAATTTCTATCACTTCGAATGATGCCAAATGAATAATTTACTTGAATTGGACCATTTTACACTATGTCCATTGTAGATTTGTATCTCTGACAGTTCGTTTGGTTGCAGGGGACATTTTCAGTTTTTATGGCCAAAATGTGCTTTTCAGGGGCTGAAAAGCATGTTTTGGCCGAGTATGATAATTTTCATTAAAACTTGATTACTATCCATTTGAATGATGCCAAATGAATAACTTACTTGAATTGGACCATTTTACACTATGTCCATTGTAGATTTGTGTCTCTGACAGTTCGTTTGGTTGCAGGGGACATATTCAGTTTTTATGGCCAAAATGTGCTTTTCAGGGGCTGAAAAGCACGTTTTGGCAGAGTATGATAATTTTCATTAAAACTTGATTTCTATCCATTCGAATGATGCCAAATGAATAACTAACTTACTTGAATTGGACCATTTTACACTATGTCCATTGTAGATTTGTGTCTCTGACAGTTCGTTTGGTTGCAGGGGACATATTCAGTTTTTATGGCCAAAATGTGCTTTTCAGGGGCTGAAAAGCACGTTTTGGCAGAGTATGATAATTTTCATTAAAACTTGATTTCTATCCATTCGAATGATGCCAAATGAATAACTTACTTGAATTGGACCATTTTACACTATGTCCATTGTAGATTTGTGTCTCCGACAGTTCGTTTGGTTGCAGGGGACATTTTCAGTTTTTATGGCCAAAATGTGCTTTTCAGAATTTGAAAAGCAGGTTTTGGCCGAGTATGATAATTTACATTAAAAGTTAATTTCTATCACTTCGAATGATGCCAAATGAATAACTTACTTGAATTGGACCATTTTACACTATGTCCATTGTAGATTTGTGTCTCTGACAGTTCGTTTGGTTGCAGGGGACATATTAAGTTTTTATGGCCAAAATGTGCTTTTCAGGGGCTGAAAAGCATGTTTTGGCCGAGTATGATAATTTTCATTAAAACTTGATTACTATCCATTTGAATGATGCCAAATGAATAACTTACTTGAATTGGACCATTTTACACTATGTCCATTGTAGATTTGTGTCTCTGACAGTTCGTTTGGTTGCAGGGGACATATTCAGTTTTTATGGCCAAAATGTGCTTTTCAGGGGCTGAAAAGCATGTTTTGGCCGAATATGATAATTTTCATTAAAACTTGATTTCTATCACTTCGAATGATGCCAAATGAATAATTTGCTTGAATTGGACCATTTTTCACTATGTCCATTGTAGATTTGTGTCTCTGACAGTTCGTTTGGTTGCAGGGGACATATTCAGTTTTTAAGGCCAAAATGTGCTTTTCACGGGCTGAAAATCACGTTTTGGCAGAGTATGATAATTTTCATTAAAACTTGATTTCTATCCATTCGAATGATGCCAAATGAATAACTTACTTGAATTGGACCATTTTACACTATGTCCATTGTAGATTTGTGTCTCTGACAGTTCGTTTGGTTGCAGGGGACATATTCAGTTTTTATGGCCAAAATGTGCTTTTCAGGGGCTGAAAAGCACGTTTTGGCAGAGTATGATAATTTTCATTAAAACTTGATTTCTATCCATTCGAATGATGCCAAATGAATAACTTACTTGAATTGGACCATTTTACACTATGTCCATTGTAGATTTGTGTCTCTGACAGTTCGTTTGGTTGCAGGGGACATATTCAGTTTTTATGGCCAAAATGTGCTTTTCAGGGGCTGAAAAGCACGTTTTGGCAGAGTATGATAATTTTCATTAAAACTTGATTTCTATCCATTCGAATGATGCCAAATGAATAACTTACTTGAATTGGACCATTTTACACTATGTCCATTGTAGATTTGTGTCTCTGACAGTTCGTTTGGTTGCAGAGGACATTTTCAGTTTTTATGGCCAAAATGTGCTTTTCAGAGGCTGAAAAGCATGTTTTGGCCGAGTATGATAATTTTGATTAAAACTTAATTTCTATCACTTCGAATGATGCCAAATGAATAATTCAATTGAATTGGACCATTTTACACTATGTCCATTGTAGATTTGTATCTCTGACAGTTCGTTTGGTTGCAGGGGACATTTTCAGTTTTTATGGCCAAAATGTGCTTTTCAGGGGCTGAAAAGCACGTTTTGGCAGAGTATGATAATTTTCATTAAAACTTGATTTCTATCCATTCGAATGATGCCAAATGAATAACTTACTTGAATTGGACCATTTTACACTATGTCCATTGTAGATTTGTGTCTCTGACAGTTCGTTTGGTTGCAGAGGACATTTTCAGTTTTTATGGCCAAAATGTGCTTTTCAGAGGCTGAAAAGCATGTTTTGGCCGAGTATGATAATTTTGATTAAAACTTAATTTCTATCACTTCGAATGATGCCAAATGAATAATTCAATTGAATTGGACCATTTTACACTATGTCCATTGTAGATTTGTATCTCTGACAGTTCGTTTGGTTGCAGGGGACATTTTCAGTTTTTATGGCCAAAATGTGCTTTTCAGAATTTGAAAAGCAGGTTTTGGCCGAGTATGATGATTTACATTAAAAGTTAATTTCTATCACTTCGAATGATGCCAAATGAATAACTTACTTGAATTGGACCATTTTACACTATGTCCATTGTAGATTTGTGTCTCTGACAGTTCGTTTGGTTGCAGGGGACATATTAAGTTTTTATGGCCAAAATGTGCTTTTCAGGGGCTGAAAAGCATGTTTTGGCCGAGTATGATAATTTTCATTAAAACTTGATTACTATCCATTTGAATGATGCCAAATGAATAACTTACTTGAATTGGACCATTTTACACTATGTCCATTGTAGATTTGTGTCTCTGACAGTTCGTTTGGTTGCAGGGGACATATTCAGTTTTTATGGCCAAAATGTGCTTTTCAGGGGCTGAAAAGCATGTTTTGGCCGAATATGATAATTTTCATTAAAACTTGATTTCTATCACTTCGAATGATGCCAAATGAATAATTTGCTTGAATTGGACCATTTTACACTATGTCCATTGTAGATTTGTGTCTCCCACAGTTTGTTTGGTTGCAGGGGACATTTTCAGTTTTTATGGCCAAAATGTGCTTTTCAGGGGCTGAAAAGCATGTTTTGGCCGAGTATGATAATTTTCATTAAAACTTGATTTCTATCACTTCGAATGATGCCAAATGAATAACTTACTTGAATTGGACCATTTTACACTATGTCCATTGTAGATTTGTGTCTCCGACAGTTCGTTTGGTTGCAGGGGACATTTTCAGTTTTTATGGCCAAAATGTGCTTTTCAGAATTTGAAAAGCAGGTTTTGGCCGAGTATGATAATTTACATTAAAAGTTAATTTATATCACTTCGAATGATGCCAAATGAATAAATGACTTGAATTGGACCATTTTACACTATGTCCATTGTAGATTTGTGTCTCTGACAGTTCGTTTGGTTGCAGGGGACATATTAAGTTTTTATGGCCAAAATGTGCTTTTCAGGGGCTGAAAAGCATGTTTTGGCCGAGTATGATAATTTTCATTAAAACTTGATTACTATCCATTTGAATGATGCCAAATGAATAACTTACTTGAATTGGACCATTTTACACTATGTCCATTGTAAATTTGTGTCTCTGACAGTTCGTTTGGTTGCAGGGGACATATTCAGTTTTTATGGCCAAAATGTGCTTTTCAGGGGCTGAAAAGCATGTTTTGGCCGAATATGATAATTTTCATTAAAACTTGATTTCTATCACTTCGAATGATGCCAAATGAATAATTTGCTTGAATTGGACCATTTTACACTATGTCCATTGTAGATTTGTGTCTCTGACAGTTCGTTTGGTTGCAGGGGACATATTCAGTTTTTAAGGCCAAAATGTGCTTTTCAGGGGCTGAAAAGCACGTTTTGGCAGAGTATGATAATTTTCATTAAAACTTGATTTCTATCCATTCGAATGATGCCAAATGAATAACTTACTTGAATTGGACCATTTTACACTATGTCCATTGTAGATTTGTGTCTCTGACAGTTCGTTTGGTTGCAGAGGACATATTCAGTTTTTATGGCCAAAATGTGCTTTTCAGAGGCTGAAAAGCATGTTTTGGCCGAGTATGATAATTTTGATTAAAACTTAATTTCTATCACTTCGAATGATGCCAAATGAATAATTCAATTGAATTGGACCATTTTACACTATGTCCATTGTAGATTTGTATCTCTGACAGTTCGTTTGGTTGCAGGGGACATTTTCAGTTTTTATGGCCAAAATGTGCTTTTCAGGGGCTGAAAAGCATGTTTTGGCCGAGTATGATAATTTTCATTAAAACTTGATTACTATCCATTTGAATGATGCCAAATGAATAACTTACTTGAATTGGACCATTTTACACTATGTCCATTGTAGATTTGTGTCTCTGACAGTTCGTTTGGTTGCAGGGGACATATTCAGTTTTTATGGCCAAAATGTGCTTTTCAGGGGCTGAAAAGCACGTTTTGGCAGAGTATGATAATTTTCATTAAAACTTGATTTCTATCCATTCGAATGATGCCAAATGAATAACTTACTTGAATTGGACCATTTTACACTATGTCCATTGTAGATTTGTGTCTCTGACAGTTCGTTTGGTTGCAGGGGACATATTCAGTTTTTATGGCCAAAATGTGCTTTTCAGGGGCTGAAAAGCACGTTTTGGCAGAGTATGATAATTTTCATTAAAACTTGATTTCTATCCATTCGAATGATGCCAAATGAATAACTTACTTGAATTGGACCATTTTACACTATGTCCATTGTAGATTTGTGTCTCCGACAGTTCGTTTGGTTGCAGGGGACATTTTCAGTTTTTATGGCCAAAATGTGCTTTTCAGAATTTGAAAAGCAGGTTTTGGCCGAGTATGATCATTTACATTAAAAGTTAATTTCTATCACTTCGAATGATGCCAAATGAATAACTTACTTGAATTGGACCATTTTACACTATGTCCATTGTAGATTTGTGTCTCTGACAGTTCGTTTGGTTGCAGGGGACATATTAAGTTTTTATGGCCAAAATGTGCTTTTCAGGGGCTGAAAAGCATGTTTTGGCCGAGTATGATAATTTTCATTAAAACTTGATTACTATCCATTTGAATGATGCCAAATGAATAACTTACTTGAATTGGACCATTTTACACTATGTCCATTGTAGATTTGTGTCTCTGACAGTTCGTTTGGTTGCAGGGGACATATTCAGTTTTTATGGCCAAAATGTGCTTTTCAGGGGCTGAAAAGCATGTTTTGGCCGAATATGATAATTTTCATTAAAACTTGATTTCTATCACTTCGAATGATGCCAAATGAATAATTTGCTTGAATTGGACCATTTTACACTATGTCCATTGTAGATTTGTGTCTCTGACAGTTCGTTTGGTTGCAGGGGACATATTCAGTTTTTAAGGCCAAAATGTGCTTTTCAGGGGCTGAAAATCACGTTTTGGCAGAGTATGATAATTTTCATTAAAACTTGATTTCTATCCATTCGAATGATGCCAAATGAATAACTTACTTGAATTGGACCATTTTACACTATGTCCATTGTAGATTTGTGTCTCTGACAGTTCGTTTGGTTGCAGAGGACATATTCAGTTTTTATGGCCAAAATGTGCTTTTCAGAGGCTGAAAAGCATGTTTTGGCCGAGTATGATAATTTTGATTAAAACTTAATTTCTATCACTTCGAATGATGCCAAATGAATAATTTACTTGAATTGGACCATTTTACACTATGTCCATTGTAGATTTGTATCTCTGACAGTTCGTTTGGTTGCAGGGGACATTTTCAGTTTTTATGGCCAAAATGTGCTTTTCAGGGGCTGAAAAGCATGTTTTGGCCGAGTATGATAATTTTCATTAAAACTTGATTACTATCAATTTGAATGATGCCAAATGAATAACTTACTTGAATTGGACCATTTTACACTATGTCCATTGTAGATTTGTGTCTCTGACAGTTCGTTTGGTTGCAGGGGACATATTCAGTTTTTATGGCCAAAATGTGCTTTTCAGGGGCTGAAAAGCACGTTTTGGCAGAGTATGATAATTTTCATTAAAACTTGATTTCTATCCATTCGAATGATGCCAAATGAATAACTTACTTGAATTGGACCATTTTACACTATGTCCATTGTAGATTTGTGTCTCTGACAGTTCGTTTGGTTGCAGGGGACATATTCAGTTTTTATGGCCAAAATGTGCTTTTCAGGGGCTGAAAAGCACGTTTTGGCAGAGTATGATAATTTTCATTAAAACTTGATTTCTATCCATTCGAATGATGCCAAATGAATAACTTACTTGAATTGGACCATTTTACACTATGTCCATTGTAGATTTATGTCTCCGACAGTTCGTTTGGTTGCAGGGGACATTTTCAGTTTTTATGGCCAAAATGTGCTTTTCAGAATTTGAAAAGCAGGTTTTGGCCGAGTATGATAATTTACATTAAAAGTTAATTTCTATCACTTCGAATGATGCCAAATGAATAACTTACTTGAATTGGACCATTTTACACTATGTCCATTGTAGATTTGTGTCTCTGACAGTTCGTTTGGTTGCAGGGGACATATTAAGTTTTTATGGCCAAAATGTGCTTTTCAGGGGCTGAAAAGCATGTTTTGGCCGAGTATGATAATTTTCATTAAAACTTGATTACTATCCATTTGAATGATGCCAAATGAATAACTTACTTGAATTGGACCATTTTACACTATGTCCATTGTAGATTTGTGTCTCTGACAGTTCGTTTGGTTGCAGGGGACATATTCAGTTTTTATGGCCAAAATGTGCTTTTCAGGGGCTGAAAAGCATGTTTTGGCCGAATATGATAATTTTCATTAAAACTTGATTTCTATCACTTCGAATGATGCCAAATGAATAATTTGCTTGAATTGGACCATTTTACACTATGTCCATTGTAGATTTGTGTCTCCCACAGTTTGTTTGGTTGCAGGGGACATTTTCAGTTTTTATGGCCAAAATGTGCTTTTCAGGGGCTGAAAAGCATGTTTTGGCCGAGTATGATAATTTTCATTAAAACTTGATTTCTATCACTTCGAATGATGCCAAATGAATAACTTACTTGAATTGGACCATTTTACACTATGTCCATTGTAGATTTGTGTCTCTGACAGTTCGTTTGGTTGCAGGGGACATATTCAGTTTTTATGGCCAAAATGTGCTTTTCAGGGGCTGAAAAGCATGTTTTGGCCGAGTATGATAATTTTCATTAAAACTTGATTACTATCACTTCGAATGATGCCAAATGAATAACTTACTTGAATTGGACCATTTTACACTATGTCCATTGTAGATTTGTGTCTCCGACAGTTCGTTTGGTTGCAGGGGACATTTTCAGTTTTTATGGCCAAAATGTGCTTTTCAGAATTTGAAAAGCAGGTTTTGGCCGAGTATGATAATTTACATTAAAAGTTAATTTCTATCACTTCGAATGATGCCAAATGAATAAATGACTTGAATTGGACCATTTTACACTATGTCCATTGTAGATTTGTGTCTCTGACAGTTCGTTTGGTTGCAGGGGACATATTAAGTTTTTATGGCCAAAATGTGCTTTTCAGGGGCTGAAAAGCATGTTTTGGCCGAGTATGATAATTTTCATTAAAACTTTATTACTATCCATTTGAATGATGCCAAATGAATAACTTACTTGAATTGGACCATTTTACACTATGTCCATTGTAAATTTGTGTCTCTGACAGTTCGTTTGGTTGCAGGGGACATATTCAGTTTTTATGGCCAAAATGTGCTTTTCAGGGGCTGAAAAGCATGTTTTGGCCGAATATGATAATTTTCATTAAAACTTGATTTCTATCACTTCGAATGATGCCAAATGAATAATTTGCTTGAATTGGACCATTTTACACTATGTCCATTGTAGATTTGTGTCTCTGACAGTTCGTTTGGTTGCAGGGGACATATTCAGTTTTTAAGGCCAAAATGTGCTTTTCAGGGGCTGAAAAGCACGTTTTGGCAGAGTATGATAATTTTTTATTAAAACTTGATTTCTATCCATTCGAATGATGCCAAATGAATAACTTACTTGAATTGGACCATTTTACACTATGTCCATTGTAGATTTGTGTCTCTGACAGTTCGTTTGGTTGCAGAGGACATATTCAGTTTTTATGGCCAAAGTGTGCTTTTCAGAGGCTGAAAAGCATGTTTTGGCCGAGTATGATAATTTTGATTAAAACTTAATTTCTATCACTTCGAATGATGCCAAATGAATAATTCAATTGAATTGGACCATTTTACACTATGTCCATTGTAGATTTGTGTCTCTGACAGTTCGTTTGGTTGCAGGGGACATATTCAGTTTTTATGGCCAAAATGTGCTTTTCAGGGGCTGAAAAGCACGTTTTGGCAGAGTATGATAATTTTCATTAAAACTTGATTTCTATCCATTCGAATGATGCCAAATGAATAACTTACTTGAATTGGACCATTTTACACTATGTCCATTGTAGATTTGTGTCTCTGACAGTTCGTTTGGTTGCAGGGGACATATTCAGTTTTTATGGCCAAAATGTGCTTTTCAGGGGCTGAAAAGCACGTTTTGGCAGAGTATGATAATTTTCATTAAAACTTGATTTCTATCCATTCGAATGATGCCAAATGAATAACTTACTTGAATTGGACCATTTTACACTATGTCCATTGTAGATTTGTGTCTCCGACAGTTCGTTTGGTTGCAGGGGACATTTTCAGTTTTTATGGCCAAAATGTGCTTTTCAGAATTTGAAAAGCAGGTTTTGGCCGAGTATGATAATTTACATTAAAAGTTAATTTCTATCACTTCGAATGATGCCAAATGAATAACTTACTTGAATTGGACCATTTTACACTATGTCCATTGTAGATTTGTGTCTCTGACAGTTCGTTTGGTTGCAGGGGACATATTCAGTTTTTATGGCCAAAATGTGCTTTTCAGGGGCTGAAAAGCATGTTTTGGCCGAATATGATAATTTTCATTAAAACTTGATTTCTATCACTTCGAATGATGCCAAATGAATAATTTGCTTGAATTGGACCATTTTACACTATGTCCATTGTAGATTTGTGTCTCTGACAGTTCGTTTGGTTGCAGGGGACATATTCAGTTTTTATGGCCAAAATGTGCTTTTCAGGGGCTGAAAAGCATGTTTTGGCCGAATATGATAATTTTCATTAAAACTTGATTTCTATCACTTCGAATGATGCCAAATGAATAATTTTGCTTGAATTGGACCATTTTACACTATGTCCATTGTAGATTTGTGTCTCTGACAGTTCGTTTGGTTGCAGGGGACATATTCAGTTTTTAAGGCCAAAATGTGCTTTTCAGGGGCTGAAAATCACGTTTTGGCAGAGTATGATAATTTTCATTAAAACTTGATTTTTATCCATTCGAATGATGCCAAATGAATAACTTACTTGAATTGGACCATTTTACACTATGTCCATTGTAGATTTGTGTCTCTGACAGTTCGTTTGGTTGCAGAGGACATATTCAGTTTTTATGGCCAAAATGTGCTTTTCAGAGGCTGAAAAGCATGTTTTGGCCGAGTATGATAATTTTGATTAAAACTTAATTTCTATCACTTCGAATGATGCCAAATGAATAATTTACTTGAATTGGACCATTTTACACTATGTCCATTGTAGATTTGTATCTCTGACAGTTCGTTTGGTTGCAGGGGACATTTTCAGTTTTTATGGCCAAAATGTGCTTTTCAGGGGCTGAAAAGCATGTTTTGGCCGAGTATGATAATTTTCATTAAAACTTGATTACTATCCATTTGAATGATGCCAAATGAATAACTTACTTGAATTTGACCATTTTACACTATGTCCATTGTAGATTTGTGTCTCTGACAGTTCGTTTGGTTGCAGGGGACATATTCAGTTTTTATGGCCAAAATGTGCTTTTCAGGGGCTGAAAAGCACGTTTTGGCAGAGTATGATAATTTTCATTAAAACTTGATTTCTATCCATTCGAATGATGCCAAATGAATAACTTACTTGAATTGGACCATTTTACACTATGTCCATTGTAGATTTGTGTCTCCGACAGTTCGTTTGGTTGCAGGGGACATTTTCAGTTTTTATGGCCAAAATGTGCTTTTCAGAATTTGAAAAGCAGGTTTTGGCCGAGTATGATAATTTACATTAAAAGTTAATTTCTATCACTTCGAATGATGCCAAATGAATAACTTACTTGAATTGGACCATTTTACACTATGTCCATTGTAGATTTGTGTCTCTGACAGTTCGTTTGGTTGCAGGGGACATATTAAGTTTTTATGGCCAAAATGTGCTTTTCAGGGGCTGAAAAGCATGTTTTGGCCGAGTATGATAATTTTCATTAAAACTTGATTACTATCCATTTGAATGATGCCAAATGAATAACTTACTTGAATTGGACCATTTTACACTATGTCCATTGTAGATTTGTGTCTCTGACAGTTCGTTTGGTTGCAGGGGACATATTCAGTTTTTATGGCCAAAATGTGCTTTTCAGGGGCTGAAAAGCATGTTTTGGCCGAATATGATAATTTTCATTAAAACTTGATTTCTATCACTTCGAATGATGCCAAATGAATAATTTGCTTGAATTGGACCATTTTACACTATGTCCATTGTAGATTTGTGTCTCTGACAGTTCGTTTGGTTGCAGGGGACATATTCAGTTTTTAAGGCCAAAATGTGCTTTTCAGGGGCTGAAAATCACGTTTTGGCAGAGTATGATAATTTTCATTAAAACTTGATTTCTATCCATTCGAATGATGCCAAATGAATAACTTACTTGAATTGGACCATTTTACACTATGTCCATTGTAGATTTGTGTCTCTGACAGTTCGTTTGGTTGCAGAGGACATATTCAGTTTTTATGGCCAAAATGTGCTTTTCAGAGGCTGAAAAGCATGTTTTGGCCGAGTATGATAATTTTCATTAAAACTTGATTTCTATCCATTCGAATGATGCCAAATGAATAACTTACTTGAATTGGACCATTTTACACTATGTCCATTGTAGATTTGTGTCTCTGACAGTTCGTTTGGTTGCAGGGGACATATTCAGTTTTTATGGCCAAAATGTGCTTTTCAGGGGCTGAAAAGCATGTTTTGGCCGAATATGATAATTTTCATTAAAACTTGATTTCTATCACTTCGAATGATGCCAAATGAATAATTTGCTTGAATTGGACCATTTTACACTATGTCCATTGTAGATTTGTGTCTCCCACAGTTTGTTTGGTTGCAGGGGACATTTTCAGTTTTTATGGCCAAAATGTGCTTTTCAGGGGCTGAAAAGCATGTTTTGGCCGAATATGATAATTTTCATTAAAACTTGATTTCTATCACTTCGAATGATGCCAAATGAATAATTTGCTTGAATTGGACCATTTTACACTATGTCCATTGTAGATTTGTGTCTCTGACAGTTCGTTTGGTTGCAGGGGACATATTCAGTTTTTAAGGCCAAAATGTGCTTTTCAGGGGCTGAAAAGCACGTTTTGGCAGAGTATGATAATTTTCATTAAAACTTGATTTCTATCCATTCGAATGATGCCAAATGAATAACTTACTTGAATTGGACCATTTTACACTATGTCCATTGTAGATTTGTGTCTCTGACAGTTCGTTTGGTTGCAGAGGACATATTCAGTTTTTATGGCCAAAATGTGCTTTTCAGAGGCTGAAAAGCATGTTTTGGCCGAGTATGATAATTTTGATTAAAACTTAATTTCTATCACTTCGAATGATGCCAAATGAATAATTTACTTGAATTGGACCATTTTACACTATGTCCATTGTAGATTTGTATCTCTGACAGTTCGTTTGGTTGCAGGGGACATTTTCAGTTTTTATGGCCAAAATGTGCTTTTCAGGGGCTGAAAAGCATGTTTTGGCCGAGTATGATAATTTTCATTAAAACTTGATTACTATCCATTTGAATGATGCCAAATGAATAACTTACTTGAATTGGACCATTTTACACTATGTCCATTGTAGATTTGTGTCTCTGACAGTTCGTTTGGTTGCAGGGGACATATTCAGTTTTTATGGCCAAAATGTGCTTTTCAGGGGCTGAAAAGCACGTTTTGGCAGAGTATGATAATTTTCATTAAAACTTGATTTCTATCCATTCGAATGATGCCAAATGAATAACTTACTTGAATTGGACCATTTTACACTATGTCCATTGTAGATTTGTGTCTCCGACAGTTCGTTTGGTTGCAGGGGACATTTTCAGTTTTTATGGCCAAAATGTGCTTTTCAGAATTTGAAAAGCAGGTTTTGGCCGAGTATGATAATTTACATTAAAAGTTATTTTCTATCACTTCGAATGATGCCAAATGAATAACTTACTTGAATTGGACCATTTTACACTATGTCCATTGTAGATTTGTGTCTCTGACAGTTCGTTTTGTTGCAGGGGACATATTCAGTTTTTATGGCCAAAATGTGCTTTTCAGGGGCTGAAAAGCACGTTTTGGCAGAGTATGATAATTTTCATTAAAACTTGATTTCTATCCATTCGAATGATGCCAAATGAATAACTTACTTGAATTGGACCATTTTACACTATGTCCATTGTAGATTTGTGTCTCTGACAGTTCGTTTGGTTGCAGGGGACATATTCAGTTTTTATGGCCAAAATGTGCTTTTCAGGGGCTGAAAAGCATGTTTTGGCCGAATATGATAATTTTCATTAAAACTTGATTTCTATCACTTCGAATGATGCCAAATGAATAATTTGCTTGAATTGGACCATTTTACACTATGTCCATTGTAGATTTGTGTCTCTGACAGTTCGTTTGGTTGCAGGGGACATATTCAGTTTTTAAGGCCAAAATGTGCTTTTCAGGGGCTGAAAATCACGTTTTGGCAGAGTATGATAATTTTCATTAAAACTTGATTTCTATCCATTCGAATGATGCCAAATGAATAACTTACTTGAATTGGACCATTTTACACTATGTCCATTGTAGATTTGTGTCTCTGACAGTTCGTTTGGTTGCAGAGGACATATTCAGTTTTTATGGCCAAAATGTGCTTTTCAGAGGCTGAAAAGCATGTTTTGGCCGAGTATGATATTTTTGATTAAAACTTAATTTCTATCACTTCGAATGATGCCAAATGAATAATTTACTTGAATTGGACCATTTTACACTATGTCCATTGTAGATTTGTATCTCTGACAGTTCGTTTGGTTGCAGGGGACATTTTCAGTTTTTATGGCCAAAATGTGCTTTTCAGGGGCTGAAAAGCATGTTTTGGCCGAGTATGATAATTTTCATTAAAACTTGATTACTATCCATTTGAATGATGCCAAATGAATAACTTACTTGAATTTGACCATTTTACACTATGTCCATTGTAGATTTGTGTCTCTGACAGTTCGTTTGGTTGCAGGGGACATATTCAGTTTTTATGGCCAAAATGTGCTTTTCAGGGGCTGAAAAGCACGTTTTGGCAGAGTATGATAATTTTCATTAAAACTTGATTTCTATCACTTCGAATGATGCCAAATGAATAACTTACTTGAATTGGACCATTTTACACTATGTCCATTGTAGATTTGTGTCTCTGACAGTTCGTTTGGTTGCAGGGGACATATTAAGTTTTTATGGCCAAAATGTGCTTTTCAGGGGCTGAAAAGCATGTTTTGGCCGAGTATGATAATTTTCATTAAAACTTGATTACTATCCATTTGAATGATGCCAAATGAATAACTTACTTGAATTGGACCATTTTACACTATGTCCATTGTAGATTTGTGTCTCTGACAGTTCGTTTGGTTGCAGGGGACATATTCAGTTTTTATGGCGAAAATGTGCTTTTCAGGGGCTGAAAAGCATGTTTTGGCCGAATATGATAATTTTCATTAAAACTTGATTTCTATCACTTCGAATGATGCCAAATGAATAATTTGCTTGAATTGGACCATTTTACACTATGTCCATTGTAGATTTGTGTCTCTGACAGTTCGTTTGGTTGCAGGGGACATATTCAGTTTTTAAGGCCAAAATGTGCTTTTCAGGGGCTGAAAAGCACGTTTTGGCAGAGTATGATAATTTTCATTAAAACTTGATTTCTATCACTTCGAATGATGCCAAATGAATAACTTACTTGAATTGGACCATTTTACACTATGTCCATTGTAGATTTGTGTCTCTGACAGTTCGTTTGGTTGCAGAGGACATATTCAGTTTTTATGGCCAAAATGTGCTTTTCAGAGGCTGAAAAGCATGTTTCGGCCGAGTATGATAATTTTGATTAAAACTTAATTTCTATCACTTCGAATGATGCCAAATGAATAATTTACTTGAATTGGACCATTTTACACTATGTCCATTGTAGATTTGTATCTCTGACAGTTCGTTTGGTTGCAGGGGACATTTTCAGTTTTTATGGCCAAAATGTGCTTTTCAGGGGCTGAAAAGCATGTTTTGGCCGAGTATGATAATTTTCATTAAAACTTGATTACTATCCATTTGAATGATGCCAAATGAATAACTTACTTGAATTGGACCATTTTACACTATGTCCATTGTAGATTTGTGTCTCTGACAGTTCGTTTGGTTGCAGGGGACATATTCAGTTTTTATGGCCAAAATGTGCTTTTCAGGGGCTGAAAAGCACGTTTTGGCAGAGTATGATAATTTTCATTAAAACTTGATTTCTATCACTTCGAATGATGCCAAATGAATAACTTACTTGAATTGGACCATTTTACACTATGTCCATTGTAGATTTGTGTCTCCCACAGTTTGTTTGGTTGCAGGGGACATTTTCAGTTTTTATGGCCAAAATGTGCTTTTCAGGGGCTGAAAAGCACGTTTTGGCAGAGTATGATAATTTTCATTAAAACTTGATTTCTATCCATTCGAATGATGCCAAATGAATAACTTACTTGAATTGGACCATTTTACACTATGTCCATTGTAGATTTGTGTCTCTGACAGTTCGTTTGGTTGCAGAGGACATATTCAGTTTTTATGGCCAAAATGTGCTTTTCAGAGGCTGAAAAGCATGTTTTGGCCGAGTATGATAATTTTGATTAAAACTTAATTTCTATCACTTCGAATGATGCCAAATGAATAATTTACTTGAATTGGACCATTTTACACTATGTCCATTGTAGATTTGTATCTCTAACAGTTTGTTTGGTTGCAGGGGACATTTTCAGTTTTTATGGCCAAAATGTGCTTTTCAGGGGCTGAAAAGCATGTTTTGGCCGAGTATGATAATTTTCATTAAAACTTGATTACTATCCATTTGAATGATGCCAAATGAATAACTTACTTGAATTGGACCATTTTACACTATGTCCATTGTAGATTTGTGTCTCTGACAGTTCGTTTTGTTGCAGGGGACATATTCAGTTTTTATGGCCAAAATGTGCTTTTCAGGGGCTGAAAAGCACGTTTTGGCAGAGTATGATAATTTTCATTAAAACTTGATTTCTATCACTTCGAATGATGCCAAATGAATAACTTACTTGAATTGGACCATTTTACACTATGTCCATTGTAGATTTGTGTCTCCCACAGTTTGTTTGGTTGCAGGGGACATTTTCAGTTTTTATGGCCAAAATGTGCTTTTCAGGGGCTGAAAAGCATGTTTTGGCCGAATATGATAATTTTCATTAAAACTTGATTTCTATCACTTCGAATGATGCCAAATGAATAATTTGCTTGAATTGGACCATTTTACACTATGTCCATTGTAGATTTGTGTCTCTGACAGTTCGTTTGGTTGCAGGGGACATATTCAGTTTTTAAGGCCAAAATGTGCTTTTCAGGGGCTGAAAAGCACGTTTTGGCAGAGTATGATAATTTTCATTAAAACTTGATTTCTATCCATTCGAATGATGCCAAATGAATAACTTACTTGAATTGGACCATTTTACACTATGTCCATTGTAGATTTGTGTCTCTGACAGTTCGTTTGGTTGCAGAGGACATATTCAGTTTTTATGGCCAAAATGTGCTTTTCAGAGGCTGAAAAGCATGTTTTGGCCGAGTATGATAATTTTGATTAAAACTTAATTTCTATCACTTCGAATGATGCCAAATGAATAATTTACTTGAATTGGACCATTTTACACTATGTCCATTGTAGATTTGTATCTCTGACAGTTCGTTTGGTTGCAGGGGACATTTTCAGTTTTTATGGCCAAAATGTGCTTTTCAGGGGCTGAAAAGCATGTTTTGGCCGAGTATGATAATTTTCATTAAAACTTGATTACTATCCATTTGAATGATGCCAAATGAATAACTTACTTGAATTGGACCATTTTACACTATGTCCATTGTAGATTTGTGTCTCTGACAGTTCGTTTGGTTGCAGGGGACATATTCAGTTTTTATGGCCAAAATGTGCTTTTCAGGGGCTGAAAAGCACGTTTTGGCAGAGTATGATAATTTTCATTAAAACTTGATTTCTATCCATTCGAATGATGCCAAATGAATAACTTACTTGAATTGGACCATTTTACACTATGTCCATTGTAGATTTGTGTCTCTGACAGTTCGTTTGGTTGCAGGGGACATATTCAGTTTTTATGGCCAAAATGTGCTTTTCAGGGGCTGAAAAGCATGTTTTGGCCGAATATGATAATTTTCATTAAAACTTGATTTCTATCACTTCGAATGATGCCAAATGAATAATTTGCTTGAATTGGACCATTTTACACTATGTCCATTGTAGATTTGTGTCTCTGACAGTTCGTTTGGTTGCAGGGGACATATTCAGTTTTTAAGGCCAAAATGTGCTTTTCAGGGGCTGAAAATCACGTTTTGGCAGAGTATGATAATTTTCATTAAAACTTGATTTCTATCCATTCGAATGATGCCAAATGAATAACTTACTTGAATTGGACCATTTTACACTATGTCCATTGTAGATTTGTGTCTCTGACAGTTCGTTTGGTTGCAGAGGACATATTCAATTTTTATGGCCAAAATGTGCTTTTCAGAGGCTGAAAAGCATGTTTTGGCCGAGTATGATATTTTTGATTAAAACTTAATTTCTATCACTTCGAATGATGCCAAATGAATAATTTACTTGAATTGGACCATTTTACACTATGTCCATTGTAGATTTGTATCTCTGACAGTTCGTTTGGTTGCAGGGGACATTTTCAGTTTTTATGGCCAAAATGTGCTTTTCAGGGGCTGAAAAGCATGTTTTGGCCGAGTATGATAATTTTCATTAAAACTTGATTACTATCCATTTGAATGATGCCAAATGAATAACTTACTTGAATTTGACCATTTTACACTATGTCCATTGTAGATTTGTGTCTCTGACAGTTCGTTTGGTTGCAGGGGACATATTCAGTTTTTATGGCCAAAATGTGCTTTTCAGGGGCTGAAAAGCACGTTTTGGCAGAGTATGATAATTTTCATTAAAACTTGATTTCTATCACTTCGAATGATGCCAAATGAATAACTTACTTGAATTGGACCATTTTACACTATGTCCATTGTAGATTTGTGTCTCTGACAGTTCGTTTGGTTGCAGGGGACATATTAAGTTTTTATGGCCAAAATGTGCTTTTCAGGGGCTGAAAAGCATGTTTTGGCCGAGTATGATAATTTTCATTAAAACTTGATTACTATCCATTTGAATGATGCCAAATGAATAACTTACTTGAATTGGACCATTTTACACTATGTCCATTGTAGATTTGTGTCTCTGACAGTTCGTTTGGTTGCAGGGGACATATTCAGTTTTTATGGCGAAAATGTGCTTTTCAGGGGCTGAAAAGCATGTTTTGGCCGAATATGATAATTTTCATTAAAACTTGATTTCTATCACTTCGAATGATGCCAAATGAATAATTTGCTTGAATTGGACCATTTTACACTATGTCCATTGTAGATTTGTGTCTCTGACAGTTCGTTTGGTTGCAGGGGACATATTCAGTTTTTAAGGCCAAAATGTGCTTTTCAGGGGCTGAAAAGCACGTTTTGGCAGAGTATGATAATTTTCATTAAAACTTGATTTCTATCACTTCGAATGATGCCAAATGAATAACTTACTTGAATTGGACCATTTTACACTATGTCCATTGTAGATTTGTGTCTCTGACAGTTCGTTTGGTTGCAGAGGACATATTCAGTTTTTATGGCCAAAATGTGCTTTTCAGAGGCTGAAAAGCATGTTTCGGCCGAGTATGATAATTTTGATTAAAACTTAATTTCTATCACTTCGAATGATGCCAAATGAATAATTTACTTGAATTGGACCATTTTACACTATGTCCATTGTAGATTTGTATCTCTGACAGTTCGTTTGGTTGCAGGGGACATTTTCAGTTTTTATGGCCAAAATGTGCTTTTCAGGGGCTGAAAAGCATGTTTTGGCCGAGTATGATAATTTTCATTAAAACTTGATTACTATCCATTTGAATGATGCCAAATGAATAACTTACTTGAATTGGACCATTTTACACTATGTCCATTGTAGATTTGTGTCTCTGACAGTTCGTTTGGTTGCAGGGGACATATTCAGTTTTTATGGCCAAAATGTGCTTTTCAGGGGCTGAAAAGCACGTTTTGGCAGAGTATGATAATTTTCATTAAAACTTGATTTCTATCACTTCGAATGATGCCAAATGAATAACTTACTTGAATTGGACCATTTTACACTATGTCCATTGTAGATTTGTGTCTCCCACAGTTTGTTTGGTTGCAGGGGACATTTTCAGTTTTTATGGCCAAAATGTGCTTTTCAGGGGCTGAAAAGCACGTTTTGGCAGAGTATGATAATTTTCATTAAAACTTGATTTCTATCCATTCGAATGATGCCAAATGAATAACTTACTTGAATTGGACCATTTTACACTATGTCCATTGTAGATTTGTGTCTCTGACAGTTCGTTTGGTTGCAGAGGACATATTCAGTTTTTATGGCCAAAATGTGCTTTTCAGAGGCTGAAAAGCATGTTTTGGCTGAGTATGATAATTTTGATTAAAACTTAATTTCTATCACTTCGAATGATGCCAAATGAATAATTTACTTGAATTGGACCATTTTACACTATGTCCATTGTAGATTTGTATCTCTAACAGTTTGTTTGGTTGCAGGGGACATTTTCAGTTTTTATGGCCAAAATGTGCTTTTCAGGGGCTGAAAAGCATGTTTTGGCCGAGTATGATAATTTTCATTAAAACTTGATTACTATCCATTTGAATGATGCCAAATGAATAACTTACTTGAATTGGACCATTTTACACTATGTCCATTGTAGATTTGTGTCTCTGACAGTTCGTTTTGTTGCAGGGGACATATTCAGTTTTTATGGCCAAAATGTGCTTTTCAGGGGCTGAAAAGCACGTTTTGGCAGAGTATGATAATTTTCATTAAAACTTGATTTCTATCACTTCGAATGATGCCAAATGAATAACTTACTTGAATTGGACCATTTTACACTATGTCCATTGTAGATTTGTGTCTCCCACAGTTTGTTTGGTTGCAGGGGACATTTTCAGTTTTTATGGCCAAAATGTGCTTTTCAGGGGCTGAAAAGCATGTTTTGGCCGAGTATGATAATTTTCATTAAAACTTGATTTCTATCACTTCGAATGATGCCAAATGAATAACTTACTTGAATTGGACCATTTTACACTATGTCCATTGTAGATTTGTGTCTCTGACAGTTCGTTTGGTTGCAGGGGACATATTCAGTTTTTATGGCCAAAATGTGCTTTTCAGGGGCTGAAAAGCATGTTTTGGCCGAGTATGATAATTTTCATTAAAACTTGATTTCTATCACTTCGAATGATGCCAAATGAATAACTTACTTGAATTGGACCATTTTACACTATGTCCATTGTAGATTTGTGTCTCCGACAGTTCGTTTGGTTGCAGGGGACATTTTCAGTTTTTATGGCCAAAATGTGCTTTTCAGAATTTGAAAAGCAGGTTTTGGCCGAGTATGATAATTTACATTAAAAGTTAATTTCTATCACTTCGAATGATGCCAAATGAATAACTTACTTGAATTGGACCATTTTACACTATGTCCATTGTAGATTTGTGTCTCTGACAGTTCGTTTGGTTGCAGGGGACATATTAAGTTTTTATGGCCAAAATGTGCTTTTCAGGGGCTGAAAAGCATGTTTTGGCCGAGTATGATAATTTTCATTAAAACTTGATTACTATCCATTTGAATGATGCCAAATGAATAACTTACTTGAATTGGACCATTTTACACTATGTCCATTGTAGATTTGTGTCTCTGACAGTTCGTTTGGTTGCAGGGGACATATTCAGTTTTTATGGCCAAAATGTGCTTTTCAGGGGCTGAAAAGCATGTTTTGGCCGAATATGATAATTTTCATTAAAACTTGATTTCTATCCATTCGAATGATGCCAAATGAATAACTTACTTGAATTGGACCATTTTACACTATGTCCATTGTAGATTTGTGTCTCTGACAGTTCGTTTGGTTGCAGAGGACATATTCAGTTTTTATGGCCAAAATGTGCTTTTCAGAATTTGAAAAGCAGGTTTTGGCCGAGTATGATCATTTACATTAAAAGTTAATTTCTATCACTTCGAATGATGCCAAATGAATAACTTACTTGAATTGGACCATTTTACACTATGTCCATTGTAGATTTGTGTCTCTGACAGTTCGTTTGGTTGCAGGGGACATATTAAGTTTTTATGGCCAAAATGTGCTTTTCAGGGGCTGAAAAGCATGTTTTGGCCGAGTATGATAATTTTTCATTAAAACTTGATTACTATCCATTTGAATGATGCCAAATGAATAACTTACTTGAATTGGACCATTTTACACTATGTCCATTGTAAATTTGTGTCTCTGACAGTTCGTTTGGTTGCAGGGGACATATTCAGTTTTTATGGCCAAAATGTGCTTTTCAGGGGCTGAAAAGCCTGTTTTGGCCGAATATGATAATTTTCATTAAAACTTGATTTCTATCACTTCGAATGATGCCAAATGAATAATTTGCTTGAATTGGACCATTTTACACTATGTCCATTGTAGATTTGTGTCTCTGACAGTTCGTTTGGTTGCAGGGGACATATTCAGTTTTTAAGGCCAAAATGTGCTTTTCAGGGGCTGAAAAGCACGTTTTGGCAGAGTATGATAATTTTCATTAAAACTTGATTTCTATCCATTCGAATGATGCCAAATGAATAACTTACTTGAATTGGACCATTTTACACTATGTCCATTGTAGATTTGTGTCTCTGACAGTTCGTTTGGTTGCAGGGGACATATTCAGTTTTTATGGCCAAAATGTGCTTTTCAGGGGCTGAAAAGCACGTTTTGGCAGAGTATGATAATTTTCATTAAAACTTGATTTCTATCCATTCGAATGATGCCAAATGAATAACTTACTTGAATTGGACCATTTTACACTATGTCCATTGTAGATTTGTGTCTCCGACAGTTCGTTTGGTTGCAGGGGACATTTTCAGTTTTTATGGCCAAAATGTGCTTTTCAGAATTTGAAAAGCAGGTTTTGGCCGAGTATGATCATTTACATTAAAAGTTAATTTCTATCACTTCGAATGATGCCAAATGAATAACTTACTTGAATTGGACCATTTTACACTATGTCCATTGTAGATTTGTGTCTCTGACAGTTCGTTTGGTTGCAGGGGACATATTAAGTTTTTATGGCCAAAATGTGCTTTTCAGGGGCTGAAAAGCATGTTTTGGCCGAGTATGATAATTTTCATTAAAACTTGATTACTATCCATTTGAATGATGCCAAATGAATAACTTACTTGAATTGGACCATTTTACACTATGTCCATTGTAGATTTGTGTCTCTGACAGTTCGTTTGGTTGCAGGGGACATATTCAGTTTTTATGGCCAAAATGTGCTTTTCAGGGGCTGAAAAGCATGTTTTGGCCGAATATGATAATTTTCATTAAAACTTGATTTCTATCACTTCGAATGATGCCAAATGAATAATTTGCTTGAATTGGACCATTTTACACTATGTCCATTGTAGATTTGTGTCTCTGACAGTTCGTTTGGTTGCAGGGGACATATTCAGTTTTTAAGGCCAAAATGTGCTTTTCAGGGGCTGAAAATCACGTTTTGGCAGAGTATGATAATTTTCATTAAAACTTGATTTCTATCCATTCGAATGATGCCAAATGAATAACTTACTTGAATTGGACCATTTTACACTATGTCCATTGTAGATTTGTGTCTCTGACAGTTCGTTTGGTTGCAGAGGACATATTCAGTTTTTATGGCCAAAATGTGCTTTTCAGAATTTGAAAAGCAGGTTTTGGCCGAGTATGATCATTTACATTAAAAGTTAATTTCTATCACTTCGAATGATGCCAAATGAATAACTTACTTGAATTGGACCATTTTACACTATGTCCATTGTAGATTTGTGTCTCTGACAGTTCGTTTGGTTGCAGGGGACATATTCAGTTTTTATGGCCAAAATGTGCTTTTCAGGGGCTGAAAAGCATGTTTTGGCCGAATATGATAATTTTCATTAAAACTTGATTTCTATCACTTCGAATGATGCCAAATGAATAACTTACTTGAATTGGACCATTTTACACTATGTCCATTGTAGATTTGTGTCTCTGACAGTTCGTTTGGTTGCAGAGGACATATTCAGTTTTTATGGCCAAAATGTGCTTTTCAGAGGCTGAAAAGCATGTTTTGGCCGAGTATGATAATTTTGATTAAAACTTAATTTCTATCACTTCGAATGATGCCAAATGAATAATTTACTTGAATTGGACCATTTTACACTATGTCCATTGTAGATTTGTATCTCTGACAGTTCGTTTGGTTGCAGGGGACATTTTCAGTTTTTATGGCCAAAATGTGCTTTTCAGGGGCTGAAAAGCATGTTTTGGCCGAGTATGATAATTTTCATTAAAACTTGATTACTATCAATTTGAATGATGCCAAATGAATAACTTACTTGAATTGGACCATTTTACACTATGTCCATTGTAGATTTGTGTCTCTGACAGTTCGTTTGGTTGCAGGGGACATATTCAGTTTTTATGGCCAAAATGTGCTTTTCAGGGGCTGAAAAGCACGTTTTGGCAGAGTATGATAATTTTCATTAAAACTTGATTTCTATCCATTCGAATGATGCCAAATGAATAACTTACTTGAATTGGACCATTTTACACTATGTCCATTGTAGATTTGTGTCTCCGACAGTTCGTTTGGTTGCAGGGGACATTTTCAGTTTTTATGGCCAAAATGTGCTTTTCAGAATTTGAAAAGCAGGTTTTGGCCGAGTATGATAATTTACATTAAAAGTTAATTTCTATCACTTCGAATGATGCCAAATGAATAACTTACTTGAATTGGACCATTTTACACTATGTCCATTGTAGATTTGTGTCTCTGACAGTTCGTTTGGTTGCAGGGGACATATTAAGTTTTTATGGCCAAAATGTGCTTTTCAGTGGCTGAAAAGCATGTTTTGGCCGAGTATGATAATTTTCATTAAAACTTGATTACTATCCATTTGAATGATGCCAAATGAATAACTTACTTGAATTGGACCATTTTACACTATGTCCATTGTAGATTTGTGTCTCTGACAGTTCGTTTGGTTGCAGGGGACATATTCAGTTTTTATGGCCAAAATGTGCTTTTCAGGGGCTAAAAAGCATGTTTTGGCCGAATATGATAATTTTCATTAAAACTTGATTTCTATCACTTCGAATGATGCCAAATGAATAATTTGCTTGAATTGGACCATTTTACACTATGTCCATTGTAGATTTGTGTCTCCCACAGTTTGTTTGGTTGCAGGGGACATTTTCAGTTTTTATGGCCAAAATGTGCTTTTCAGGGGCTGAAAAGCATGTTTTGGCCGAGTATGATAATTTTCATTAAAACTTGATTTCTATCACTTCGAATGATGCCAAATGAATAACTTACTTGAATTGGACCATTTTACACTATGTCCATTGTAGATTTGTGTCTCTGACAGTTCGTTTGGTTGCAGGGGACATATTCAGTTTTTATGGCCAAAATGTGCTTTTCAGGGGCTGAAAAGCATGTTTTGGCCGAGTATGATAATTTTCATTAAAACTTGATTTCTATCACTTCGAATGATGCCAAATGAATAACTTACTTGAATTGGACCATTTTACACTATGTCCATTGTAGATTTGTGTCTCCGACAGTTCGTTTGGTTGCAGGGGACATTTTCAGTTTTTATGGCCAAAATGTGCTTTTCAGAATTTGAAAAGCAGGTTTTGGCCGAGTATGATAATTTACATTAAAAGTTAATTTCTATCACTTCGAATGATGCCAAATGAATAAATGACTTGAATTGGACCATTTTACACTATGTCCATTGTAGATTTGTGTCTCTGACAGTTCGTTTGGTTGCAGGGGACATATTAAGTTTTTATGGCCAAAATGTGCTTTTCAGGGGCTGAAAAGCATGTTTTGGCCGAGTATGATAATTTTCATTAAAACTTGATTACTATCCATTTGAATGATGCCAAATGAATAACTTACTTGAATTGGACCATTTTACACTATGTCCATTGTAAATTTGTGTCTCTGACAGTTCGTTTGGTTGCAGGGGACATATTCAGTTTTTATGGCCAAAATGTGCTTTTCAGGGGCTGAAAAGCATGTTTTGGCCGAATATGATAATTTTCATTAAAACTTGATTTCTATCACTTCGAATGATGCCAAATGAATAATTTGCTTGAATTGGACCATTTTACACTATGTCCATTGTAGATTTGTGTCTCTGACAGTTCGTTTGGTTGCAGGGGACATATTCAGTTTTTAAGGCCAAAATGTGCTTTTCAGGGGCTGAAAAGCACGTTTTGGCAGAGTATGATAATTTTCATTAAAACTTGATTTCTATCCATTCGAATGATGCCAAATGAATAACTTACTTGAATTGGACCATTTTACACTATGTCCATTGTAGATTTGTGTCTCTGACAGTTCGTTTGGTTGCAGAGGACATATTCAGTTTTTATGGCCAAAATGTGCTTTTCAGAGGCTGAAAAGCATGTTTTGGCCGAGTATGATAATTTTGATTAAAACTTAATTTCTATCACTTCGAATGATGCCAAATGAATAATTCAATTCAATTGGACCATTTTACACTATGTCCATTGTAGATTTGTATCTCTGACAGTTCGTTTGGTTGCAGGGGACATTTTCAGTTTTTATGGCCAAAATGTGCTTTTCAGGGGCTGAAAAGCATGTTTTGGCCGAGTATGATAATTTTCATTAAAACTTGATTACTATCCATTTGAATGATGCCAAATGAATAACTTACTTGAATTGGACCATTTTACACTATGTCCATTGTAGATTTGTGTCTCTGACAGTTCGTTTGGTTGCAGGGGACATATTCAGTTTTTATGGCCAAAATGTGCTTTTCAGGGGCTGAAAAGCACGTTTTGGCAGAGTATGATAATTTTCATTAAAACTTGATTTCTATCCATTCGAATGATGCCAAATGAATAACTTACTTGAATTGGACCATTTTACACTATGTTCATTGTAGATTTGTGTCTCTGACAGTTCGTTTGGTTGCAGGGGACATATTCAGTTTTTATGGCCAAAATGTGCTTTTCAGGGGCTGAAAAGCACGTTTTGGCAGAGTATGATAATTTTCATTAAAACTTGATTTCTATCCATTCGAATGATGCCAAATGAATAACTTACTTGAATTGGACCATTTTATACTATGTCCATTGTAGATTTGTGTCTCCGACAGTTCGTTTGGTTGCAGGGGACATTTTCAGTTTTTATGGCCAAAATGTGCTTTTCAGAATTTGAAAAGCAGGTTTTGGCCGAGTATGATAATTTACATTAAAAGTTAATTTCTATCACTTCGAATGATGCCAAATGAATAACTTACTTGAATTGGACCATTTTACACTATGTCCATTGTAGATTTGTGTCTCTGACAGTTCGTTTGGTTGCAGGGGACATATTAAGTTTTTATGGCCAAAATGTGCTTTTCAGGGGCTGAAAAGCATGTTTTGGCCGAGTATGATAATTTTCATTAAAACTTGATTACTATCCATTTGAATGATGCCAAATGAATAACTTACTTGAATTGGACCATTTTACACTATGTCCATTGTAGATTTGTGTCTCTGACAGTTCGTTTGGTTGCAGGGGACATATTCAGTTTTTATGGCCAAAATGTGCTTTTCAGGGGCTGAAAAGCATGTTTTGGCCGAATATGATAATTTTCATTAAAACTTGATTTCTATCACTTCGAATGATGCCAAATGAATAATTTGCTTGAATTGGACCATTTTACACTATGTCCATTGTAGATTTGTGTCTCTGACAGTTCGTTTGGTTGCAGGGGACATATTCAGTTTTTAAGGCCAAAATGTGCTTTTCAGGGGCTGAAAATCACGTTTTGGCAGAGTATGATAATTTTCATTAAAACTTGATTTCTATCCATTCGAATGATGCCAAATGAATAATTTACTTGAATTGGACCATTTTACACTATGTCCATTGTAGATTTGTATCTCTGACAGTTCGTTTGGTTGCAGGGGACATTTTCAGTTTTTATGGCCAAAATGTGCTTTTCAGGGGCTGAAAAGCATGTTTTGGCCGAGTATGATAATTTTCATTAAAACTTGATTACTATCCATTTGAATGATGCCAAATGAATAACTTACTTGAATTTGACCATTTTACACTATGTCCATTGTAGATTTGTGTCTCTGACAGTTCGTTTGGTTGCAGGGGACATATTCAATTTTTATGGCCAAAATGTGCTTTTCAGGGGCTGAAAAGCACGTTTTGGCAGAGTATGATAATTTTCATTAAAACTTGATTTCTATCCATTCGAATGATGCCAAATGAATAACTTACTTGAATTGGACCATTTTACACTATGTCCATTGTAGATTTGTGTCTCCGACAGTTCGTTTGGTTGCAGGGGACATTTTCAGTTTTTATGGCCAAAATGTGCTTTTCAGAATTTGAAAAGCAGGTTTTGGCCGAGTATGATAATTTACATTAAAAGTTAATTTCTATCACTTCGAATGATGCCAAATGAATAACTTACTTGAATTGGACCATTTTACACTATGTCCATTGTAGATTTGTGTCTCTGACAGTTCGTTTGGTTGCAGGGGACATATTAAGTTTTTATGGCCAAAATGTGCTTTTCAGGGGCTGAAAAGCATGTTTTGGCCGAGTATGATAATTTTCATTAAAACTTGATTACTATCCATTTGAATGATGCCAAATGAATAACTTACTTGAATTGGACCATTTTACACTATGTCCATTGTAGATTTGTGTCTCTGACAGTTCGTTTGGTTGCAGGGGACATATTCAGTTTTTATGGCCAAAATGTGCTTTTCAGGGGCTGAAAAGCATGTTTTGGCCGAATATGATAATTTTCATTAAAACTTGATTTCTATCACTTCGAATGATGCCAAATGAATAATTTGCTTGAATTGGACCATTTTACACTATGTCCATTGTAGATTTGTGTCTCTGACAGTTCGTTTGGTTGCAGGGGACATATTCAGTTTTTAAGGCCAAAATGTGCTTTTCAGGGGCTGAAAATCACGTTTTGGCAGAGTATGATAATTTTCATTAAAACTTGATTTCTATCCATTCGAATGATGCCAAATGAATAATTTACTTGAATTGGACCATTTTACACTATGTCCATTGTAGATTTGTATCTCTGACAGTTCGTTTGGTTGCAGGGGACATTTTCAGTTTTTATGGCCAAAATGTGCTTTTCAGGGGCTGAAAAGCATGTTTTGGCCGAGTATGATAATTTTCATTAAAACTTGATTACTATCCATTTGAATGATGCCAAATGAATAACTTACTTGAATTGGACCATTTTACACTATGTCCATTGTAGATTTGTGTCTCTGACAGTTCGTTTGGTTGCAGGGGACATATTCAGTTTTTATGGCCAAAATGTGCTTTTCAGGGGCTGAAAAGCACGTTTTGGCAGAGTATGATAATTTTCATTAAAACTTGATTTCTATCCATTCGAATGATGCCAAATGAATAACTTACTTGAATTGGACCATTTTACACTATGTTCATTGTAGATTTGTGTCTCTGACAGTTCGTTTGGTTGCAGGGGACATATTCAGTTTTTATGGCCAAAATGTGCTTTTCAGGGGCTGAAAAGCACGTTTTGGCAGAGTATGATAATTTTCATTAAAACTTGATTTCTATCCATTCGAATGATGCCAAATGAATAACTTACTTGAATTGGACCATTTTATACTATGTCCATTGTAGATTTGTGTCTCCGACAGTTCGTTTGGTTGCAGGGGACATTTTCAGTTTTTATGGCCAAAATGTGCTTTTCAGAATTTGAAAAGCAGGTTTTGGCCGAGTATGATAATTTACATTAAAAGTTAATTTCTATCACTTCGAATGATGCCAAATGAATAACTTACTTGAATTGGACCATTTTACACTATGTCCATTGTAGATTTGTGTCTCTGACAGTTCGTTTGGTTGCAGGGGACATATTAAGTTTTTATGGCCAAAATGTGCTTTTCAGGGGCTGAAAAGCATGTTTTGGCCGAGTATGATAATTTTCATTAAAACTTGATTACTATCCATTTGAATGATGCCAAATGAATAACTTACTTGAATTGGACCATTTTACACTATGTCCATTGTAGATTTGTGTCTCTGACAGTTCGTTTGGTTGCAGGGGACATATTCAGTTTTTATGGCCAAAATGTGCTTTTCAGGGGCTGAAAAGCATGTTTTGGCCGAATATGATAATTTTCATTAAAACTTGATTTCTATCACTTCGAATGATGCCAAATGAATAATTTGCTTGAATTGGACCATTTTACACTATGTCCATTGTAGATTTGTGTCTCTGACAGTTCGTTTGGTTGCAGGGGACATATTCAGTTTTTAAGGCCAAAATGTGCTTTTCAGGGGCTGAAAATCACGTTTTGGCAGAGTATGATAATTTTCATTAAAACTTGATTTCTATCCATTCGAATGATGCCAAATGAATAATTTACTTGAATTGGACCATTTTACACTATGTCCATTGTAGATTTGTATCTCTGACAGTTCGTTTGGTTGCAGGGGACATTTTCAGTTTTTATGGCCAAAATGTGCTTTTCAGGGGCTGAAAAGCATGTTTTGGCCGAGTATGATAATTTTCATTAAAACTTGATTACTATCCATTTGAATGATGCCAAATGAATAACTTACTTGAATTTGACCATTTTACACTATGTCCATTGTAGATTTGTGTCTCTGACAGTTCGTTTGGTTGCAGGGGACATATTCAATTTTTATGGCCAAAATGTGCTTTTCAGGGGCTGAAAAGCACGTTTTGGCAGAGTATGATAATTTTCATTAAAACTTGATTTCTATCCATTCGAATGATGCCAAATGAATAACTTACTTGAATTGGACCATTTTACACTATGTCCATTGTAGATTTGTGTCTCCGACAGTTCGTTTGGTTGCAGGGGACATTTTCAGTTTTTATGGCCAAAATGTGCTTTTCAGAATTTGAAAAGCAGGTTTTGGCCGAGTATGATAATTTACATTAAAAGTTAATTTCTATCACTTCGAATGATGCCAAATGAATAACTTACTTGAATTGGACCATTTTACACTATGTCCATTGTAGATTTGTGTCTCTGACAGTTCGTTTGGTTGCAGGGGACATATTAAGTTTTTATGGCCAAAATGTGCTTTTCAGGGGCTGAAAAGCATGTTTTGGCCGAGTATGATAATTTTCATTAAAACTTGATTACTATCCATTTGAATGATGCCAAATGAATAACTTACTTGAATTGGACCATTTTACACTATGTCCATTGTAGATTTGTGTCTCTGACAGTTCGTTTGGTTGCAGGGGACATATTCAGTTTTTATGGCCAAAATGTGCTTTTCAGGGGCTGAAAAGCATGTTTTGGCCGAATATGATAATTTTCATTAAAACTTGATTTCTATCACTTCGAATGATGCCAAATGAATAATTTGCTTGAATTGGACCATTTTACACTATGTCCATTGTAGATTTGTGTCTCTGACAGTTCGTTTGGTTGCAGGGGACATATTCAGTTTTTAAGGCCAAAATGTGCTTTTCAGGGGCTGAAAATCACGTTTTGGCAGAGTATGATAATTTTCATTAAAACTTGATTTCTATCCATTCGAATGATGCCAAATGAATAATTTACTTGAATTGGACCATTTTACACTATGTCCATTGTAGATTTGTATCTCTGACAGTTCGTTTGGTTGCAGGGGACATTTTCAGTTTTTATGGCCAAAATGTGCTTTTCAGGGGCTGAAAAGCATGTTTTGGCCGAGTATGATAATTTTCATTAAAACTTGATTACTATCCATTTGAATGATGCCAAATGAATAACTTACTTGAATTTGACCATTTTACACTATGTCCATTGTAGATTTGTGTCTCTGACAGTTCGTTTGGTTGCAGGGGACATATTCAATTTTTATGGCCAAAATGTGCTTTTCAGGGGCTGAAAAGCACGTTTTGGCAGAGTATGATAATTTTCATTAAAACTTGATTTCTATCCATTCGAATGATGCCAAATGAATAACTTACTTGAATTGGACCATTTTACACTATGTCCATTGTAGATTTGTGTCTCCGACAGTTCGTTTGGTTGCAGGGGACATTTTCAGTTTTTATGGCCAAAATGTGCTTTTCAGAATTTGAAAAGCAGGTTTTGGCCGAGTATGATAATTTACATTAAAAGTTAATTTCTATCACTTCGAATGATGCCAAATGAATAACTTACTTGAATTGGACCATTTTACACTATGTCCATTGTAGATTTGTGTCTCTGACAGTTCGTTTGGTTGCAGGGGACATATTAAGTTTTTATGGCCAAAATGTGCTTTTCAGGGGCTGAAAAGCATGTTTTGGCCGAGTATGATAATTTTCATTAAAACTTGATTACTATCCATTTGAATGATGCCAAATGAATAACTTACTTGAATTGGACCATTTTACACTATGTCCATTGTAGATTTGTGTCTCTGACAGTTCGTTTGGTTGCAGGGGACATATTCAGTTTTTATGGCCAAAATGTGCTTTTCAGGGGCTGAAAAGCATGTTTTGGCCGAATATGATAATTTTCATTAAAACTTGATTTCTATCACTTCGAATGATGCCAAATGAATAATTTGCTTGAATTGGACCATTTTACACTATGTCCATTGTAGATTTGTGTCTCTGACAGTTCGTTTGGTTGCAAGGGACATATTCAGTTTTTAAGGCCAAAATGTGCTTTTCAGGGGCTGAAAATCACGTTTTGGCAGAGTATGATAATTTTCATTAAAACTTGATTTCTATCTATTCGAATGATGCCAAATGAATAACTTACTTGAATTGGACCATTTTACACTATGTCCATTGTAGATTTGTGTCTCTGACAGTTCGTTTGGTTGCAGAGGACATATTCAGTTTTTATGGCCAAAATGTGCTTTTCAGAGGCTGAAAAGCATGTTTTGGCCGAGTATGATAATTTTGATTAAAACTTAATTTCTATCACTTCGAATGATGCCAAATGAATAATTTACTTGAATTGGACCATTTTACACTATGTCCATTGTAGATTTGTGTCTCTGACAGTTCGTTTGGTTGCAGGGGACATATTCAGTTTTTATGGCCAAAATGTGCTTTTCAGGGGCTGAAAAGCATGTTTTGGCCGAATATGATAATTTTCATTAAAACTTGATTTCTATCACTTCGAATGATGCCAAATGAATAATTTGCTTGAATTGGACCATTTTACACTATGTCCATTGTAGATTTGTGTCTCCCACAGTTTGTTTGGTTGCAGGGGACATTTTCAGTTTTTATGGCCAAAATGTGCTTTTCAGGGGCTGAAAAGCATGTTTTGGCCGAGTATGATAATTTTCATTAAAACTTGATTTCTATCACTTCGAATGATGCCAAATGAATAACTTACTTGAATTGGACCATTTTACACTATGTCCATTGTAGATTTGTGTCTCTGACAGTTCGTTTGGTTGCAGGGGACATATTCAGTTTTTATGGCCAAAATGTGCTTTTCAGGGGCTGAAAAGCATGTTTTGGCCGAGTATGATAATTTTCATTAAAACTTGATTTCTATCACTTCGAATGATGCCAAATGAATAACTTACTTGAATTGGACCATTTTACACTATGTCCATTGTAGATTTGTGGCTCCGACAGTTCGTTTGGTTGCAGGGGACATTTTCAGTTTTTATGGCCAAAATGTGCTTTTCAGAATTTGAAAAGCAGGTTTTGGCCGAGTATGATAATTTACATTAAAAGTTAATTTCTATCACTTCGAATGATGCCAAATGAATAAATGACTTGAATTGGACCATTTTACACTATGTCCATTGTAGATTTGTGTCTCTGACAGTTCGTTTGGTTGCAGGGGACATATTAAGTTTTTATGGCCAAAATGTGCTTTTCAGGGGCTGAAAAGCATGTTTTGGCCGAGTATGATAATTTTCATTAAAACTTGATTACTATCCATTTGAATGATGCCAAATGAATAACTTACTTGAATTGGACCATTTTACACTATGTCCATTGTAAATTTGTGTCTCTGACAGTTCGTTTGGTTGCAGGGGACATATTCAGTTTTTATGGCCAAAATGTGCTTTTCAGGGGCTGAAAAGCATGTTTTGGCCGAATATGATAATTTTCATTAAAACTTGATTTCTATCACTTCGAATGATGCCAAATGAATAATTTGCTTGAATTGGACCATTTTACACTATGTCCATTGTAGATTTGTGTCTCTGACAGTTCGTTTGGTTGCAGGGGACATATTCAGTTTTTAAGGCCAAAATGTGCTTTTCAGGGGCTGAAAAGCACGTTTTGGCAGAGTATGATAATTTTCATTAAAACTTGATTTCTATCCATTCGAATGATGCCAAATGAATAACTTACTTGAATTGGACCATTTTACACTATGTCCATTGTAGATTTGTGTCTCTGACAGTTCGTTTGGTTGCAGAGGACATATTCAGTTTTTATGGCCAAAATGTGCTTTTCAGAGGCTGAAAAGCATGTTTTGGCCGAGTATGATAATTTTGATTAAAACTTAATTTCTATCACTTCGAATGATGCCAAATGAATAATTCAATTCAATTGGACCATTTTACACTATGTCCATTGTAGATTTGTATCTCTGACAGTTCGTTTGGTTGCAGGGGACATTTTCAGTTTTTATGGCCAAAATGTGCTTTTCAGGGGCTGAAAAGCATGTTTTGGCCGCGTATGATAATTTTCATTAAAACTTGATTACTATCCATTTGAATGATGCCAAATGAATAACTTACTTGAATTGGACCATTTTACACTATGTCCATTGTAGATTTGTGTCTCTGACAGTTCGTTTGGTTGCAGGGGACATATTCAGTTTTTATGGCCAAAATGTGCTTTTCAGGGGCTGAAAAGCACGTTTTGGCAGAGTATGATAATTTTCATTAAAACTTGATTTCTATCCATTCGAATGATGCCAAATGAATAACTTACTTGAATTGGACCATTTTACACTATGTCCATTGTAGATTTGTGTCTCTGACAGTTCGTTTGGTTGCAGGGGACATATTCAGTTTTTATGGCCAAAATGTGCTTTTCAGGGGCTGAAAAGCACGTTTTGGCAGAGTATGATAATTTTCATTAAAACTTGATTTCTATCCATTCGAATGATGCCAAATGAATAACTTACTTGAATTGGACCATTTTATACTATGTCCATTGTAGATTTGTGTCTCCGACAGTTCGTTTGGTTGCAGGGGACATTTTCAGTTTTTATGGCCAAAATGTGCTTTTCAGAATTTGAAAAGCAGGTTTTGGCCGAGTATGATAATTTACATTAAAAGTTAATTTCTATCACTTCGAATGATGCCAAATGAATAACTTACTTGAATTGGACCATTTTACACTATGTCCATTGTAGATTTGTGTCTCTGACAGTTCGTTTGGTTGCAGGGGACATATTAAGTTTTTATGGCCAAAATGTGCTTTTCAGGGGCTGAAAAGCATGTTTTGGCCGAGTATGATAATTTTCATTAAAACTTGATTACTATCCATTTGAATGATGCCAAATGAATAACTTACTTGAATTGGACCATTTTACACTATGTCCATTGTAGATTTGTGTCTCTGACAGTTCGTTTGGTTGCAGGGGACATATTCAGTTTTTATGGCCAAAATGTGCTTTTCAGGGGCTGAAAAGCATGTTTTGGCCGAATATGATAATTTTCATTAAAACTTGATTTCTATCACTTCGAATGATGCCAAATGAATAATTTGCTTGAATTGGACCATTTTACACTATGTCCATTGTAGATTTGTGTCTCTGACAGTTCGTTTGGTTGCAGGGGACATATTCAGTTTTTAAGGCCAAAATGTGCTTTTCAGGGGCTGAAAATCACGTTTTGGCAGAGTATGATAATTTTCATTAAAACTTGATTTCTATCCATTCGAATGATGCCAAATGAATAATTTACTTGAATTGGACCATTTTACACTATGTCCATTGTAGATTTGTATCTCTGACAGTTCGTTTGGTTGCAGGGGACATTTTCAGTTTTTATGGCCAAAATGTGCTTTTCAGGGGCTGAAAAGCATGTTTTGTCCGAGTATGATAATTTTCATTAAAACTTGATTACTATCCATTTGAATGATGCCAAATGAATAACTTACTTGAATTTGACCATTTTACACTATGTCCATTGTAGATTTGTGTCTCTGACAGTTCGTTTGGTTGCAGGGGACATATTCAATTTTTATGGCCAAAATGTGCTTTTCAGGGGCTGAAAAGCACGTTTTGGCAGAGTATGATAATTTTCATTAAAACTTGATTTCTATCCATTCGAATGATGCCAAATGAATAACTTACTTGAATTGGACCATTTTACACTATGTCCATTGTAGATTTGTGTCTCCGACAGTTCGTTTGGTTGCAGGGGACGTTTTCAGTTTTTATGGCCAAAATGTGCTTTTCAGAATTTGAAAAGCAGGTTTTGGCCGAGTATGATAATTTACATTAAAAGTTAATTTCTATCACTTCGAATGATGCCAAATGAATAACTTACTTGAATTGGACCATTTTACACTATGTCCATTGTAGATTTGTGTCTCTGACAGTTCGTTTGGTTGCAGGGGACATATTAAGTTTTTATGGCCAAAATGTGCTTTTCAGGGGCTGAAAAGCATGTTTTGGCCGAGTATGATAATTTTCATTAAAACTTGATTACTATCCATTTGAATGATGCCAAATGAATAACTTACTTGAATTGGACCATTTTACACTATGTCCATTGTAGATTTGTGTCTCTGACAGTTCGTTTGGTTGCAGGGGACATATTCAGTTTTTATGGCCAAAATGTGCTTTTCAGGGGCTGAAAAGCATGTTTTGGCCGAATATGATAATTTTCATTAAAACTTGATTTCTATCACTTCGAATGATGCCAAATGAATAATTTGCTTGAATTGGACCATTTTACACTATGTCCATTGTAGATTTGTGTCTCTGACAGTTCGTTTGGTTGCAGGGGACATATTCAGTTTTTAAGGCCAAAATGTGCTTTTCAGGGGCTGAAAATCACGTTTTGGCAGAGTATGATAATTTTCATTAAAACTTGATTTCTATCCATTCGAATGATGCCAAATGAAAAATTTACTTGAATTGGACCATTTTACACTATGTCCATTGTAGATTTGTATCTCTGACAGTTCGTTTGGTTGCAGGGGACATTTTCAGTTTTTATGGCCAAAATGTGCTTTTCAGGGGCTGAAAAGCATGTTTTGGCCGAGTATGATAATTTTCATTAAAACTTGATTACTATCCATTTGAATGATGCCAAATGAATAACTTACTTGAATTTGACCATTTTACACTATGTCCATTGTAGATTTGTGTCTCTGACAGTTCGTTTGGTTGCAGGGGACATATTCAATTTTTATGGCCAAAATGTGCTTTTCAGGGGCTGAAAAGCACGTTTTGGCAGAGTATGATAATTTTCATTAAAACTTGATTTCTATCCATTCGAATGATGCCAAATGAATAACTTACTTGAATTGGACCATTTTACACTATGTCCATTGTAGATTTGTGTCTCCGACAGTTCGTTTGGTTGCAGGGGACATTTTCAGTTTTTATGGCCAAAATGTGCTTTTCAGAATTTGAAAAGCAGGTTTTGGCCGAGTATGATAATTTACATTAAAAGTTAATTTCTATCACTTCGAATGATGCCAAATGAATAACTTACTTGAATTGGACCATTTTACACTATGTCCATTGTAGATTTGTGTCTCTGACAGTTCGTTTGGTTGCAGGGGACATATTAAGTTTTTATGGCCAAAATGTGCTTTTCAGGGGCTGAAAAGCATGTTTTGGCCGAGTATGATAATTTTCATTAAAACTTGATTACTATCCATTTGAATGATGCCAAATGAATAACTTACTTGAATTGGACCATTTTACACTATGTCCATTGTAGATTTGTGTCTCTGACAGTTCGTTTGGTTGCAGGGGACATATTCAGTTTTTATGGCCAAAATGTGCTTTTCAGGGGCTGAAAAGCATGTTTTGGCCGAATATGATAATTTTCATTAAAACTTGATTTCTATCACTTCGAATGATGCCAAATGAATAATTTGCTTGAATTGGACCATTTTACACTATGTCCATTGTAGATTTGTGTCTCTGACAGTTCGTTTGGTTGCAAGGGACATATTCAGTTTTTAAGGCCAAAATGTGCTTTTCAGGGGCTGAAAATCACGTTTTGGCAGAGTATGATAATTTTCATTAAAACTTGATTTCTATCCATTCGAATGATGCCAAATGAATAACTTACTTGAATTGGACCATTTTACACTATGTCCATTGTAGATTTGTGTCTCTGACAGTTCGTTTGGTTGCAGAGGACATATTCAGTTTTTATGGCCAAAATGTGCTTTTCAGAGGCTGAAAAGCATGTTTTGGCCGAGTATGATAATTTTGATTAAAACTTAATTTCTATCACTTCGAATGATGCCAAATGAATAATTTACTTGAATTGGACCATTTTACACTATGTCCATTGTAGATTTGTGTCTCTGACAGTTCGTTTGGTTGCAGGGGACATATTCAGTTTTTATGGCCAAAATGTGCTTTTCAGGGGCTGAAAAGCATGTTTTGGCCGAATATGATAATTTTCATTAAAACTTGATTTCTATCACTTCGAATGATGCCAAATGAATAATTTGCTTGAATTGGACCATTTTACACTATGTCCATTGTAGATTTGTGTCTCCCACAGTTTGTTTGGTTGCAGGGGACATTTTCAGTTTTTATGGCCAAAATGTGCTTTTCAGGGGCTGAAAAGCATGTTTTGGCCGAGTATGATAATTTTCATTAAAACTTGATTTCTATCACTTCGAATGATGCCAAATGAATAACTTACTTGAATTGGACCATTTTACACTATGTCCATTGTAGATTTGTGTCTCTGACAGTTCGTTTGGTTGCAGGGGACATATTCAGTTTTTATGGCCAAAATGTGCTTTTCAGGGGCTGAAAAGCATGTTTTGGCCGAGTATGATAATTTTCATTAAAACTTGATTTCTATCACTTCGAATGATGCCAAATGAATAACTTACTTGAATTGGACCATTTTACACTATGTCCATTGTAGATTTGTGGCTCCGACAGTTCGTTTGGTTGCAGGGGACATTTTCAGTTTTTATGGCCAAAATGTGCTTTTCAGAATTTGAAAAGCAGGTTTTGGCCGAGTATGATAATTTACATTAAAAGTTAATTTCTATCACTTCGAATGATGCCAAATGAATAAATGACTTGAATTGGACCATTTTACACTATGTCCATTGTAGATTTGTGTCTCTGACAGTTCGTTTGGTTGCAGGGGACATATTAAGTTTTTATGGCCAAAATGTGCTTTTCAGGGGCTGAAAAGCATGTTTTGGCCGAGTATGATAATTTTCATTAAAACTTGATTACTATCCATTTGAATGATGCCAAATGAATAACTTACTTGAATTGGACCATTTTACACTATGTCCATTGTAAATTTGTGTCTCTGACAGTTCGTTTGGTTGCAGGGGACATATTCAGTTTTTATGGCCAAAATGTGCTTTTCAGGGGCTGAAAAGCATGTTTTGGCCGAATATGATAATTTTCATTAAAACTTGATTTCTATCACTTCGAATGATGCCAAATGAATAATTTGCTTGAATTGGACCATTTTACACTATGTCCATTGTAGATTTGTGTCTCTGACAGTTCGTTTGGTTGCAGGGGACATATTCAGTTTTTAAGGCCAAAATGTGCTTTTCAGGGGCTGAAAAGCACGTTTTGGCAGAGTATGATAATTTTCATTAAAACTTGATTTCTATCCATTCGAATGATGCCAAATGAATAACTTACTTGAATTGGACCATTTTACACTATGTCCATTGTAGATTTGTGTCTCTGACAGTTCGTTTGGTTGCAGAGGACATATTCAGTTTTTATGGCCAAAATGTGCTTTTCAGGGGCTGAAAAGCACGTTTTGGCAGAGTATGATAATTTTCATTAAAACTTGATTTCTATCCATTCGAATGATGCCAAATGAATAACTTACTTGAATTGGACCATTTTACACTATGTCCATTGTAGATTTGTGTCTCTGACAGTTCGTTTGGTTGCAGGGGACATATTCAGTTTTTATGGCCAAAATGTGCTTTTCAGGGGCTGAAAAGCACGTTTTGGCAGAGTATGATAATTTTCATTAAAACTTGATTTCTATCCATTCGAATGATGCCAAATGAATAACTTACTTGAATTGGACCATTTTACACTATGTCCATTGTAGATTTGTGTCTCCGACAGTTCGTTTGGTTGCAGGGGACATTTTCAGTTTTTATGGCCAAAATGTGCTTTTCAGAATTTGAAAAGCAGGTTTTGGCCGAGTATGATAATTTACATTAAAAGTTAATTTCTATCACTTCGAATGATGCCAAATGAATAACTTACTTGAATTGGACCATTTTACACTATGTCCATTGTAGATTTGTGTCTCTGACAGTTCGTTTGGTTGCAGGGGACATATTCAGTTTTTATGGCCAAAATGTGCTTTTCAGGGGCTGAAAAGCATGTTTTGGCCGAATATGATAATTTTCATTAAAACTTGATTTCTATCACTTCGAATGATGCCAAATGAATAATTTGCTTGAATTGGACCATTTTACACTATGTCCATTGTAGATTTGTGTCTCTGACAGTTCGTTTGGTTGCAGGGGACATATTCAGTTTTTAAGGCCAAAATGTGCTTTTCAGGGGCTGAAAATCACGTTTTGGCAGAGTATGATAATTTTCATTAAAACTTGATTTCTATCCATTCGAATGATGCCAAATGAATAACTTACTTGAATTGGACCATTTTACACTATGTCCATTGTAGATTTGTGTCTCTGACAGTTCGTTTGGTTGCAGAGGACATATTCAGTTTTTATGGCCAAAATGTGCTTTTCAGAGGCTGAAAAGCATGTTTTGGCCGAGTATGATAATTTTGATTAAAACTTAATTTCTATCACTTCGAATGATGCCAAATGAATAATTTACTTGAATTGGACCATTTTACACTATGTCCATTGTAGATTTGTATCTCTAACAGTTTGTTTGGTTGCAGGGGACATTTTCAGTTTTTATGGCCAAAATGTGCTTTTCAGGGGCTGAAAAGCATGTTTTGGCCGAGTATGATAATTTTCATTAAAACTTGATTACTATCCATTTGAATGATGCCAAATGAATAACTTACTTGAATTGGACCATTTTACACTATGTCCATTGTAGATTTGTGTCTCTGACAGTTCGTTTTGTTGCAGGGGACATATTCAGTTTTTATGGCCAAAATGTGCTTTTCAGGGGCTGAAAAGCACGTTTTGGCAGAGTATGATAATTTTCATTAAAACTTGATTTCTATCACTTCGAATGATGCCAAATGAATAACTTACTTGAATTGGACCATTTTACACTATGTCCATTGTAGATTTGTGTCTCCCACAGTTTGTTTGGTTGCAGGGGACATTTTCAGTTTTTATGGCCAAAATGTGCTTTTCAGGGGCTGAAAAGCATGTTTTGGCCGAGTATGATAATTTTCATTAAAACTTGATTTCTATCACTTCGAATGATGCCAAATGAATAACTTACTTGAATTGGACCATTTTACACTATGTCCATTGTAGATTTGTGTCTCTGACAGTTCGTTTGGTTGCAGGGGACATATTCAGTTTTTATGGCCAAAATGTGCTTTTCAGGGGCTGAAAAGCATGTTTTGGCCGAGTATGATAATTTTCATTAAAACTTGATTTCTATCACTTCGAATGATGCCAAATGAATAACTTACTTGAATTGGACCATTTTACACTATGTCCATTGTAGATTTGTGTCTCCGACAGTTCGTTTGGTTGCAGGGGACATTTTCAGTTTTTATGGCCAAAATGTGCTTTTCAGAATTTGAAAAGCAGGTTTTGGCCGAGTATGATAATTTACATTAAAAGTTAATTTCTATCACTTCGAATGATGCCAAATGAATAACTTACTTGAATTGGACCATTTTACACTATGTCCATTGTAGATTTGTGTCTCTGACAGTTCGTTTGGTTGCAGGGGACATATTAAGTTTTTATGGCCAAAATGTGCTTTTCAGGGGCTGAAAAGCATGTTTTGGCCGAGTATGATAATTTTCATTAAAACTTGATTACTATCCATTTGAATGATGCCAAATGAATAACTTACTTGAATTGGACCATTTTACACTATGTCCATTGTAGATTTGTGTCTCTGACAGTTCGTTTGGTTGCAGGGGACATATTCAGTTTTTATGGCCAAAATGTGCTTTTCAGGGGCTGAAAAGCATGTTTTGGCCGAATATGATAATTTTCATTAAAACTTGATTTCTATCCATTCGAATGATGCCAAATGAATAACTTACTTGAATTGGACCATTTTACACTCTGTCCATTGTAGATTTGTGTCTCTGACAGTTCGTTTGGTTGCAGAGGACATATTCAGTTTTTATGGCCAAAATGTGCTTTTCAGAATTTGAAAAGCAGGTTTTGGCCGAGTATGATCATTTACATTAAAAGTTAATTTCTATCACTTCGAATGATGCCAAATGAATAACTTACTTGAATTGGACCATTTTACACTATGTCCATTGTAGATTTGTATCTCTGACAGTTCGTTTGGTTGCAGGGGACATTTTCAGTTTTTATGGCCAAAATGTGCTTTTCAGGGGCTGAAAAGCATGTTTTGGCCGAGTATGATAATTTTCATTAAAACTTGATTACTATCCATTTGAATGATGCCAAATGAATAACTTACTTGAATTGGACCATTTTACACTATGTCCATTGTAGATTTGTGTCTCTGACAGTTCGTTTGGTTGCAGGGGACATATTCAGTTTTTATGGCCAAAATGTGCTTTTCAGGGGCTGAAAAGCACGTTTTGGCAGAGTATGATAATTTTCATTAAAACTTGATTTCTATCCATTCGAATGATGCCAAATGAATAACTTACTTGAATTGGACCATTTTACACTATGTCCATTGTAGATTTGTGTCTCTGACAGTTCGTTTGGTTGCAGGGGACATATTCAGTTTTTATGGCCAAAATGTGCTTTTCAGGGGCTGAAAAGCACGTTTTGGCAGAGTATGATAATTTTCATTAAAACTTGATTTCTATCCATTCGAATGATGCCAAATGAATAACTTACTTGAATTGGACCATTTTACACTATGTCCATTGTAGATTTGTGTCTCCGACAGTTCGTTTGGTTGCAGGGGACATTTTCAGTTTTTATGGCCAAAATGTGCTTTTCAGAATTTGAAAAGCAGGTTTTGGCCGAGTATGATCATTTACATTAAAAGTTAATTTCTATCACTTCGAATGATGCCAAATGAATAACTTACTTGAATTGGACCATTTTACACTATGTCCATTGTAGATTTGTGTCTCTGACAGTTCGTTTGGTTGCAGGGGACATATTAAGTTTTTATGGCCAAAATGTGCTTTTCAGGGGCTGAAAAGCATGTTTTGGCCGAGTATGATAATTTTCATTAAAACTTGATTACTATCCATTTGAATGATGCCAAATGAATAACTTACTTGAATTGGACCATTTTACACTATGTCCATTGTAGATTTGTGTCTCTGACAGTTCGTTTGGTTGCAGGGGACATATTCAGTTTTTATGGCCAAAATGTGCTTTTCAGGGGCTGAAAAGCATGTTTTGGCCGAATATGATAATTTTCATTAAAACTTGATTTCTATCACTTCGAATGATGCCAAATGAATAATTTGCTTGAATTGGACCATTTTACACTATGTCCATTGTAGATTTGTGTCTCTGACAGTTCGTTTGGTTGCAGGGGACATATTCAGTTTTTAAGGCCAAAATGTGCTTTTCAGGGGCTGAAAATCACGTTTTGGCAGAGTATGATAATTTTCATTAAAACTTGATTTCTATCCATTCGAATGATGCCAAATGAATAACTTACTTGAATTGGACCATTTTACACTATGTCCATTGTAGATTTGTGTCTCTGACAGTTCGTTTGGTTGCAGAGGACATATTCAGTTTTTATGGCCAAAATGTGCTTTTCAGAATTTGAAAAGCAGGTTTTGGCCGAGTATGATCATTTACATTAAAAGTTAATTTCTATCACTTCGAATGATGCCAAATGAATAACTTACTTGAATTGGACCATTTTACACTATGTCCATTGTAGATTTGTGTCTCTGACAGTTCGTTTGGTTGCAGGGGACATATTCAGTTTTTATGGCCAAAATGTGCTTTTCAGGGGCTGAAAAGCATGTTTTGGCCGAATATGATAATTTTCATTAAAACTTGATTTCTATCACTTCGAATGATGCCAAATGAATAACTTACTTGAATTGGACCATTTTACACTATGTCCATTGTAGATTTGTGTCTCTGACAGTTCGTTTGGTTGCAGAGGACATATTCAGTTTTTATGGCCAAAATGTGCTTTTCAGAGGCTGAAAAGCATGTTTTGGCCGAGTATGATAATTTTGATTAAAACTTAATTTCTATCACTTCGAATGATGCCAAATGAATAATTTACTTGAATTGGACCATTTTACACTATGTCCATTGTAGATTTGTATCTCTGACAGTTCGTTTGGTTGCAGGGGACATTTTCAGTTTTTATGGCCAAAATGTGCTTTTCAGGGGCTGAAAAGCATGTTTTGGCCGAGTATGATAATTTTCATTAAAACTTGATTACTATCAATTTGAATGATGCCAAATGAATAACTTACTTGAATTGGACCATTTTACACTATGTCCATTGTAGATTTGTGTCTCTGACAGTTCGTTTGGTTGCAGGGGACATATTCAGTTTTTATGGCCAAAATGTGCTTTTCAGGGGCTGAAAAGCACGTTTTGGCAGAGTATGATAATTTTCATTAAAACTTGATTTCTATCCATTCGAATGATGCCAAATGAATAACTTACTTGAATTGGACCATTTTACACTATGTCCATTGTAGATTTGTGTCTCTGACAGTTCGTTTGGTTGCAGGGGACATATTCAGTTTTTATGGCCAAAATGTGCTTTTCAGGGGCTGAAAAGCACGTTTTGGCAGAGTATGATAATTTTCATTAAAACTTGATTTCTATCCATTCGAATGATGCCAAATGAATAACTTACTTGAATTGGACCATTTTACACTATGTCCATTGTAGATTTGTGTCTCCGACAGTTCGTTTGGTTGCAGGGGACATTTTCAGTTTTTATGGCCAAAATGTGCTTTTCAGAATTTGAAAAGCAGGTTTTGGCCGAGTATGATAATTTACATTAAAAGTTAATTTCTATCACTTCGAATGATGCCAAATGAATAACTTACTTGAATTGGACCATTTTACACTATGTCCATTGTAGATTTGTGTCTCTGACAGTTCGTTTGGTTGCAGGGGACATATTAAGTTTTTATGGCCAAAATGTGCTTTTCAGTGGCTGAAAAGCATGTTTTGGCCGAGTATGATAATTTTCATTAAAACTTGATTACTATCCATTTGAATGATGCCAAATGAATAACTTACTTGAATTGGACCATTTTACACTATGTCCATTGTAGATTTGTGTCTCTGACAGTTCGTTTGGTTGCAGGGGACATATTCAGTTTTTATGGCCAAAATGTGCTTTTCAGGGGCTAAAAAGCATGTTTTGGCCGAATATGATAATTTACATTAAAACTTGATTTCTATCACTTCGAATGATGCCAAATGAATAATTTGCTTGAATTGGACCATTTTACACTATGTCCATTGTAGATTTGTGTCTCCCACAGTTTGTTTGGTTGCAGGGGACATTTTCAGTTTTTATGGCCAAAATGTGCTTTTCAGGGGCTGAAAAGCATGTTTTGGCCGAGTATGATAATTTTCATTAAAACTTGATTTCTATCACTTCGAATGATGCCAAATGAATAACTTACTTGAATTGGACCATTTTACACTATGTCCATTGTAGATTTGTGTCTCTGACAGTTCGTTTGGTTGCAGGGGACATATTCAGTTTTTATGGCCAAAATGTGCTTTTCAGGGGCTGAAAAGCATGTTTTGGCCGAGTATGATAATTTTCATTAAAACTTGATTTCTATCACTTCGAATGATGCCAAATGAATAACTTACTTGAATTGGACCATTTTACACTATGTCCATTGTAGATTTGTGTCTCCGACAGTTCGTTTGGTTGCAGGGGACATTTTCAGTTTTTATGGCCAAAATGTGCTTTTCAGAATTTGAAAAGCAGGTTTTGGCCGAGTATGATAATTTACATTAAAAGTTAATTTCTATCACTTCGAATGATGCCAAATGAATAAATGACTTGAATTGGACCATTTTACACTATGTCCATTGTAGATTTGTGTCTCTGACAGTTCGTTTGGTTGCAGGGGACATATTAAGTTTTTATGGCCAAAATGTGCTTTTCAGGGGCTGAAAAGCATGTTTTGGCCGAGTATGATAATTTTCATTAAAACTTGATTACTATCCATTTGAATGATGCCAAATGAATAACTTACTTGAATTGGACCATTTTACACTATGTCCATTGTAAATTTGTGTCTCTGACAGTTCGTTTGGTTGCAGGGGACATATTCAGTTTTTATGGCCAAAATGTGCTTTTCAGGGGCTGAAAAGCATGTTTTGGCCGAATATGATAATTTTCATTAAAACTTGATTTCTATCACTTCGAATGATGCCAAATGAATAATTTGCTTGAATTGGACCATTTTACACTATGTCCATTGTAGATTTGTGTCTCTGACAGTTCGTTTGGTTGCAGGGGACATATTCAGTTTTTAAGGCCAAAATGTGCTTTTCAGGGGCTGAAAAGCACGTTTTGGCAGAGTATGATAATTTTCATTAAAACTTGATTTCTATCCATTCGAATGATGCCAAATGAATAACTTACTTGAATTGGACCATTTTACACTATGTCCATTGTAGATTTGTGTCTCTGACAGTTCGTTTGGTTGCAGAGGACATATTCAGTTTTTATGGCCAAAATGTGCTTTTCAGAGGCTGAAAAGCATGTTTTGGCCGAGTATGATAATTTTGATTAAAACTTAATTTCTATCACTTCGAATGATGCCAAATGAATAATTCAATTCAATTGGACCATTTTACACTATGTCCATTGTAGATTTGTATCTCTGACAGTTCGTTTGGTTGCAGGGGACATTTTCAGTTTTTATGGCCAAAATGTGCTTTTCAGGGGCTGAAAAGCATGTTTTGGCCGAGTATGATAATTTTCATTAAAACTTGATTACTATCCATTTGAATGATGCCAAATGAATAACTTACTTGAATTGGACCATTTTACACTATGTCCATTGTAGATTTGTGTCTCTGACAGTTCGTTTGGTTGCAGGGGACATATTCAGTTTTTATGGCCAAAATGTGCTTTTCAGGGGCTGAAAAGCACGTTTTGGCAGAGTATGATAATTTTCATTAAAACTTGATTTCTATCCATTCGAATGATGCCAAATGAATAACTTACTTGAATTGGACCATTTTACACTATGTCCATTGTAGATTTGTGTCTCTGACAGTTCGTTTGGTTGCAGGGGACATATTCAGTTTTTATGGCCAAAATGTGCTTTTCAGGGGCTGAAAAGCACGTTTTGGCAGAGTATGATAATTTTCATTAAAACTTGATTTCTATCCATTCGAATGATGCCAAATGAATAACTTACTTGAATTGGACCATTTTATACTATGTCCATTGTAGATTTGTGTCTCCGACAGTTCGTTTGGTTGCAGGGGACATTTTCAGTTTTTATGGCCAAAATGTGCTTTTCAGAATTTGAAAAGCAGGTTTTGGCCGAGTATGATAATTTACATTAAAAGTTAATTTCTATCACTTCGAATGATGCCAAATGAATAACTTAATTGAATTGGACCATTTTACACTATGTCCATTGTAGATTTGTGTCTCTGACAGTTCGTTTGGTTGCAGGGGACATATTAAGTTTTTATGGCCAAAATGTGCTTTTCAGGGGCTGAAAAGCATGTTTTGGCCGAGTATGATAATTTTCATTAAAACTTGATTACTATCCATTTGAATGATGCCAAATGAATAACTTACTTGAATTGGACCATTTTACACTATGTCCATTGTAGATTTGTGTCTCTGACAGTTCGTTTGGTTGCAGGGGACATATTCAGTTTTTATGGCCAAAATGTGCTTTTCAGGGGCTGAAAAGCATGTTTTGGCCGAATATGATAATTTTCATTAAAACTTGATTTCTATCACTTCGAATGATGCCAAATGAATAATTTGCTTGAATTGGACCATTTTACACTATGTCCATTGTAGATTTGTGTCTCTGACAGTTCGTTTGGTTGCAGGGGACATATTCAGTTTTTAAGGCCAAAATGTGCTTTTCAGGGGCTGAAAATCACGTTTTGGCAGAGTATGATAATTTTCATTAAAACTTGATTTCTATCCATTCGAATGATGCCAAATGAATAATTTACTTGAATTGGACCATTTTACACTATGTCCATTGTAGATTTGTATCTCTGACAGTTCGTTTGGTTGCAGGGGACATTTTCAGTTTTTATGGCCAAAATGTGCTTTTCAGGGGCTGAAAAGCATGTTTTGGCCGAGTATGATAATTTTCATTAAAACTTGATTACTATCCATTTGAATGATGCCAAATGAATAACTTACTTGAATTTGACCATTTTACACTATGTCCATTGTAGATTTGTGTCTCTGACAGTTCGTTTGGTTGCAGGGGACATATTCAATTTTTATGGCCAAAATGTGCTTTTCAGGGGCTGAAAAGCACGTTTTGGCAGAGTATGATAATTTTCATTAAAACTTGATTTCTATCCATTCGAATGATGCCAAATGAATAACTTACTTGAATTGGACCATTTTACACTATGTCCATTGTAGATTTGTGTCTCCGACAGTTCGTTTGGTTGCAGGGGACATATTAAGTTTTTATGGCCAAAATGTGCTTTTCAGGGGCTGAAAAGCATGTTTTGGCCGAGTATGATAATTTTCATTAAAACTTGATTACTATCCATTTGAATGATGCCAAATGAATAACTTACTTGAATTGGACCATTTTACACTATGTCCATTGTAGATTTGTGTCTCTGACAGTTCGTTTGGTTGCAGGGGACATATTCAGTTTTTATGGCCAAAATGTGCTTTTCAGGGGCTGAAAAGCATGTTTTGGCCGAATATGATAATTTTCATTAAAACTTGATTTCTATCACTTCGAATGATGCCAAATGAATAATTTGCTTGAATTGGACCATTTTACACTATGTCCATTGTAGATTTGTGTCTCTGACAGTTCGTTTGGTTGCAGGGGACATATTCAGTTTTTAAGGCCAAAATGTGCTTTTCAGGGGCTGAAAATCACGTTTTGGCAGAGTATGATAATTTTCATTAAAACTTGATTTCTATCCATTCGAATGATGCCAAATGAATAATTTACTTGAATTGGACCATTTTACACTATGTCCATTGTAGATTTGTATCTCTGACAGTTCGTTTGGTTGCAGGGGACATTTTCAGTTTTTATGGCCAAAATGTGCTTTTCAGGGGCTGAAAAGCATGTTTTGGCCGAGTATGATAATTTTCATTAAAACTTGATTACTATCCATTTGAATGATGCCAAATGAATAACTTACTTGAATTTGACCATTTTACACTATGTCCATTGTAGATTTGTGTCTCTGACAGTTCGTTTGGTTGCAGGGGACATATTCAATTTTTATGGCCAAAATGTGCTTTTCAGGGGCTGAAAAGCACGTTTTGGCAGAGTATGATAATTTTCATTAAAACTTGATTTCTATCCATTCGAATGATGCCAAATGAATAACTTACTTGAATTGGACCATTTTACACTATGTCCATTGTAGATTTGTGTCTCCGACAGTTCGTTTGGTTGCAGGGGACATTTTCAGTTTTTATGGCCAAAATGTGCTTTTCAGAATTTGAAAAGCAGGTTTTTGCCGAGTATGATAATTTACATTAAAAGTTAATTTCTATCACTTCGAATGATGCCAAATGAATAACTTACTTGAATTGGACCATTTTACACTATGTCCATTGTAGATTTGTGTCTCTGACAGTTCGTTTGGTTGCAGGGGACATATTAAGTTTTTATGGCCAAAATGTGCTTTTCAGGGGCTGAAAAGCATGTTTTGGCCGAGTATGATAATTTTCATTAAAACTTGATTACTATCCATTTGAATGATGCCAAATGAATAACTTACTTGAATTGGACCATTTTACACTATGTCCATTGTAGATTTGTGTCTCTGACAGTTCGTTTGGTTGCAGGGGACATATTCAGTTTTTATGGCCAAAATGTGCTTTTCAGGGGCTGAAAAGCATGTTTTGGCCGAATATGATAATTTTCATTAAAACTTGATTTCTATCACTTCGAATGATGCCAAATGAATAATTTGCTTGAATTGGACCATTTTACACTATGTCCATTGTAGATTTGTGTCTCTGACAGTTCGTTTGGTTGCAAGGGACATATTCAGTTTTTAAGGCCAAAATGTGCTTTTCAGGGGCTGAAAATCACGTTTTGGCAGAGTATGATAATTTTCATTAAAACTTGATTTCTATCCATTCGAATGATGCCAAATGAATAACTTACTTGAATTGGACCATTTTACACTATGTCCATTGTAGATTTGTGTCTCTGACAGTTCGTTTGGTTGCAGAGGACATATTCAGTTTTTATGGCCAAAATGTGCTTTTCAGAGGCTGAAAAGCATGTTTTGGCCGAGTATGATAATTTTGATTAAAACTTAATTTCTATCACTTCGAATGATGCCAAATGAATAATTTACTTGAATTGGACCATTTTACACTATGTCCATTGTAGATTTGTGTCTCTGACAGTTCGTTTGGTTGCAGGGGACATATTCAGTTTTTATGGCCAAAATGTGCTTTTCAGGGGCTGAAAAGCATGTTTTGGCCGAATATGATAATTTTCATTAAAACTTGATTTCTATCACTTCGAATGATGCCAAATGAATAATTTGCTTGAATTGGACCATTTTACACTATGTCCATTGTAGATTTGTGTCTCCCACAGTTTGTTTGGTTGCAGGGGACATTTTCAGTTTTTATGGCCAAAATGTGCTTTTCAGGGGCTGAAAAGCATGTTTTGGCCGAGTATGATAATTTTCATTAAAACTTGATTTCTATCACTTCGAATGATGCCAAATGAATAACTTACTTGAATTGGACCATTTTACACTATGTCCATTGTAGATTTGTGTCTCTGACAGTTCGTTTGGTTGCAGGGGACATATTCAGTTTTTATGGCCAAAATGTGCTTTTCAGGGGCTGAAAAGCATGTTTTGGCCGAGTATGATAATTTTCATTAAAACTTGATTTCTATCACTTCGAATGATGCCAAATGAATAACTTACTTGAATTGGACCATTTTACACTATGTCCATTGTAGATTTGTGGCTCCGACAGTTCGTTTGGTTGCAGGGGACATTTTCAGTTTTTATGGCCAAAATGTGCTTTTCAGAATTTGAAAAGCAGGTTTTGGCCGAGTATGATAATTTACATTAAAAGTTAATTTCTATCACTTCGAATGATGCCAAATGAATAAATGACTTGAATTGGACCATTTTACACTATGTCCATTGTAGATTTGTGTCTCTGACAGTTCGTTTGGTTGCAGGGGACATATTAAGTTTTTATGGCCAAAATGTGCTTTTCAGGGGCTGAAAAGCATGTTTTGGCCGAGTATGATAATTTTCATTAAAACTTGATTACTATCCATTTGAATGATGCCAAATGAATAACTTACTTGAATTGGACCATTTTACACTATGTCCATTGTAAATTTGTGTCTCTGACAGTTCGTTTGGTTGCAGGGGACATATTCAGTTTTTATGGCCAAAATGTGCTTTTCAGGGGCTGAAAAGCATGTTTTGGCCGAATATGATAATTTTCATTAAAACTTGATTTCTATCACTTCGAATGATGCCAAATGAATAATTTGCTTGAATTGGACCATTTTACACTATGTCCATTGTAGATTTGTGTCTCTGACAGTTCGTTTGGTTGCAGGGGACATATTCAGTTTTTAAGGCCAAAATGTGCTTTTCAGGGGCTGAAAAGCACGTTTTGGCAGAGTATGATAATTTTCATTAAAACTTGATTTCTATCCATTCGAATGATGCCAAATGAATAACTTACTTGAATTGGACCATTTTACACTATGTCCATTGTAGATTTGTGTCTCTGACAGTTCGTTTGGTTGCAGAGGACATATTCAGTTTTTATGGCCAAAATGTGCTTTTCAGAGGCTGAAAAGCATGTTTTGGCCGAGTATGATAATTTTGATTAAAACTTAATTTCTATCACTTCGAATGATGCCAAATGAATAATTTACTTGAATTGGACCATTTTACACTATGTCCATTGTAGATTTGTATCTCTGACAGTTCGTTTGGTTGCAGGGGACATTTTCAGTTTTTATGGCCAAAATGTGCTTTTCAGGGGCTGAAAAGCATGTTTTGGCCGAGTATGATAATTTTCATTAAAACTTGATTACTATCCATTTGAATGATGCCAAATGAATAACTTACTTGAATTGGACCATTTTACACTATGTCCATTGTAGATTTGTGTCTCTGACAGTTCGTTTGGTTGCAGGGGACATATTCAGTTTTTATGGCCAAAATGTGCTTTTCAGGGGCTGAAAAGCACGTTTTGGCAGAGTATGATAATTTTCATTAAAACTTGATTTCTATCCATTCGAATGATGCCAAATGAATAACTTACTTGAATTGGACCATTTTACACTATGTCCATTGTAGATTTGTGTCTCTGACAGTTCGTTTGGTTGCAGGGGACATATTCAGTTTTTATGGCCAAAATGTGCTTTTCAGGGGCTGAAAAGCACGTTTTGGCAGAGTATGATAATTTTCATTAAAACTTGATTTCTATCCATTCGAATGATGCCAAATGAATAACTTACTTGAATTGGACCATTTTACACTATGTCCATTGTAGATTTGTGTCTCCGACAGTTCGTTTGGTTGCAGGGGACATTTTCAGTTTTTATGGCCAAAATGTGCTTTTCAGAATTTGAAAAGCAGGTTTTGGCCGAGTATGATAATTTACATTAAAAGTTAATTTCTATCACTTCGAATGATGCCAAATGAATAACTTACTTGAATTGGACCATTTTACACTATGTCCATTGTAGATTTGTGTCTCTGACAGTTCGTTTGGTTGCAGGGGACATATTCAGTTTTTATGGCCAAAATGTGCTTTTCAGGGGCTGAAAAGCATGTTTTGGCCGAATATGATAATTTTCATTAAAACTTGATTTCTATCACTTCGAATGATGCCAAATGAATAATTTGCTTGAATTGGACCATTTTACACTATGTCCATTGTAGATTTGTGTCTCTGACAGTTCGTTTGGTTGCAGGGGACATATTCAGTTTTTAAGGCCAAAATGTGCTTTTCAGGGGCTGAAAATCACGTTTTGGCAGAGTATGATAATTTTCATTAAAACTTGATTTCTATCCATTCGAATGATGCCAAATGAATAACTTACTTGAATTGGACCATTTTACACTATGTCCATTGTAGATTTGTGTCTCTGACAGTTCGTTTGGTTGCAGAGGACATATTCAGTTTTTATGGCCAAAATGTGCTTTTCAGAGGCTGAAAAGCATGTTTTGGCCGAGTATGATAATTTTGATTAAAACTTAATTTCTATCACTTCGAATGATGCCAAATGAATAATTTACTTGAATTGGACCATTTTACACTATGTCCATTGTAGATTTGTATCTCTGACAGTTCGTTTGGTTGCAGGGGACATTTTCAGTTTTTATGGCCAAAATGTGCTTTTCAGGGGCTGAAAAGCATGTTTTGGCCGAGTATGATAATTTTCATTAAAACTTGATTACTATCCATTTGAATGATGCCAAATGAATAACTTACTTGAATTTGACCATTTTACACTATGTCCATTGTAGATTTGTGTCTCTGATAGTTCGTTTGGTTGCAGGGGACATATTCAGTTTTTATGGCCAAAATGTGCTTTTCAGGGGCTGAAAAGCACGTTTTGGCAGAGTATGATAATTTTCATTAAAACTTGATTTCTATCACTTCGAATGATGCCAAATGAATAACTTACTTGAATTGGACCATTTTACACTATGTCCATTGTAGATTTGTGTCTCTGACAGTTCGTTTGGTTGCAGGGGACATATTAAGTTTTTATGGCCAAAATGTGCTTTTCAGGGGCTGAAAAGCATGTTTTGGCCGAGTATGATAATTTTCATTAAAACTTGATTACTATCCATTTGAATGATGCCAAATGAATAACTTACTTGAATTGGACCATTTTACACTATGTCCATTGTAGATTTGTGTCTCTGACAGTTCGTTTGGTTGCAGGGGACATATTCAGTTTTTATGGCCAAAATGTGCTTTTCAGAGGCTGAAAAGCATGTTTTGGCCGAGTATGATAATTTTGATTAAAACTTAATTTCTATCACTTCGAATGATGCCAAATGAATAATTTACTTGAATTGGACCATTTTACACTATGTCCATTGTAGATTTGTATCTCTGACAGTTCGTTTGGTTGCAGGGGACATTTTCAGTTTTTATGGCCAAAATGTGCTTTTCAGTGGCTGAAAAGCATGTTTTGGCCGAGTATGATAATTTTCATTAAAACTTGATTACTATCCATTTGAATGATGCCAAATGAATAACTTACTTGAATTTGACCATTTTACACTATGTCCATTGTAGATTTGTGTCTCTGACAGTTCGTTTGGTTGCAGGGGACATATTCAGTTTTTATGGCCAAAATGTGCTTTTCAGGGGCTGAAAAGCACGTTTTGGCAGAGTATGATAATTTTCATTAAAACTTGATTTCTATCACTTCGAATGATGCCAAATGAATAACTTACTTGAATTGGACCATTTTACACTATGTCCATTGTAGATTTGTGTCTCTGACAGTTCGTTTGGTTGCAGGGGACATATTAAGTTTTTATGGCCAAAATGTGCTTTTCAGGGGCTGAAATGCATGTTTTGGCCGAGTATGATAATTTTCATTAAAACTTGATTACTATCCATTTGAATGATGCCAAATGAATAACTTACTTGAATTGGACCATTTTACACTATGTCCATTGTAGATTTGTGTCTCTGACAGTTCGTTTGGTTGCAGAGGACATATTCAGTTTTTATGGCCAAAATGTGCTTTTCAGAGGCTGAAAAGCATGTTTTGGCCGAGTATGATAATTTTGATTAAAACTTAATTTCTATCACTTCGAATGATGCCAAATGAATAATTTACTTGAATTGGACCATTTTACACTATGTCCATTGTAGATTTGTATCTCTGACAGTTCGTTTGGTTGCAGGGGACATTTTCAGTTTTTATGGCCAAAATGTGCTTTTCAGGGGCTGAAAAGCATGTTTTGGCCGAGTATGATAATTTTCATTAAAACTTGATTACTATCCATTTGAATGATGCCAAATGAATAACTTACTTGAATTTGACCATTTTACACTATGTCCATTGTAGATTTGTGTCTCTGATAGTTCGTTTGGTTGCAGGGGACATATTCAGTTTTTATGGCCAAAATGTGCTTTTCAGGGGCTGAAAAGCACGTTTTGGCAGAGTATGATAATTTTCATTAAAACTTGATTTCTATCACTTCGAATGATGCCAAATGAATAACTTACTTGAATTGGACCATTTTACACTATGTCCATTGTAGATTTGTGTCTCTGACAGTTCGTTTGGTTGCAGGGGACATATTAAGTTTTTATGGCCAAAATGTGCTTTTCAGGGGCTGAAAAGCATGTTTTGGCCGAGTATGATAATTTTCATTAAAACTTGATTACTATCCATTTGAATGATGCCAAATGAATAACTTACTTGAATTGGACCATTTTACACTATGTCCATTGTAGATTTGTGTCTCTGACAGTTCGTTTGGTTGCAGGGGACATATTCAGTTTTTATGGCCAAAATGTGCTTTTCAGAGGCTGAAAAGCATGTTTTGGCCGAGTATGATAATTTTGATTAAAACTTAATTTCTATCACTTCGAATGATGCCAAATGAATAATTTACTTGAATTGGACCATTTTACACTATGTCCATTGTAGATTTGTATCTCTGACAGTTCGTTTGGTTGCAGGGGACATTTTCAGTTTTTATGGCCAAAATGTGCTTTTCAGTGGCTGAAAAGCATGTTTTGGCCGAGTATGATAATTTTCATTAAAACTTGATTACTATCCATTTGAATGATGCCAAATGAATAACTTACTTGAATTTGACCATTTTACACTATGTCCATTGTAGATTTGTGTCTCTGACAGTTCGTTTGGTTGCAGGGGACATATTCAGTTTTTATGGCCAAAATGTGCTTTTCAGGGGCTGAAAAGCACGTTTTGGCAGAGTATGATAATTTTCATTAAAACTTGATTTCTATCACTTCGAATGATGCCAAATGAATAACTTACTTGAATTGGACCATTTTACACTATGTCCATTGTAGATTTGTGTCTCTGACAGTTCGTTTGGTTGCAGGGGACATATTAAGTTTTTATGGCCAAAATGTGCTTTTCAGGGGCTGAAATGCATGTTTTGGCCGAGTATGATAATTTTCATTAAAACTTGATTACTATCCATTTGAATGATGCCAAATGAATAACTTACTTGAATTGGACCATTTTACACTATGTCCATTGTAGATTTGTGTCTCTGACAGTTCGTTTGGTTGCAGGGGACATATTCAGTTTTTATGGCCAAAATGTGCTTTTCAGGGGCTGAAAAGCATGTTTTGGCCGAATATGATAATTTTCATTAAAACTTGATTTCTATCACTTCGAATGATGCCAAATGAATAATTTGCTTGAATTGGACCATTTTACACTATGTCCATTGTAGATTTGTGTCTCTGACAGTTCGTTTGGTTGCAGGGGACATATTCAGTTTTTAAGGCCAAAATGTGCTTTTCAGGGGCTGAAAAGCACGTTTTGGCAGAGTATGATAATTTTCATTAAAACTTGATTTCTATCACTTCGAATGATGCCAAATGAATAACTTACTTGAATTGGACCATTTTACACTATGTCCATTGTAGATTTGTGTCTCTGACAGTTCGTTTGGTTGCAGAGGACATATTCAGTTTTTATGGCCAAAATGTGCTTTTCAGAGGCTGAAAAGCATGTTTTGGCCGAGTATGATAATTTTGATTAAAACTTAATTTCTATCACTTCCAATGATGCCAAATGAATAATTTACTTGAATTGGACCATTTTACACTATGTCCATTGTAGATTTGTATCTCTGACAGTTCGTTTGGTTGCAGGGGACATTTTCAGTTTTTATGGCCAAAATGTGCTTTTCAGGGGCTGAAAAGCATGTTTTGGCCGAGTATGATAATTTTCATTAAAACTTGATTACTATCCATTTGAATGATGCCAAATGAATAACTTACTTGAATTGGACCATTTTACACTATGTCCATTGTAGATTTGTGTCTCTGACAGTTCGTTTGGTTGCAGGGGACATATTCAGTTTTTATGGCCAAAATGTGCTTTTCAGAGGCTGAAAAGCACGTTTTGGCAGAGTATGATAATTTTCATTAAAACTTGATTTCTATCACTTCGAATGATGCCAAATGAATAACTTACTTGAATTGGACCATTTTACACTATGTCCATTGTAGATTTGTGTCTCTGACAGTTCGTTTGGTTGCAGGGGACATATTCAGTTTTTAAGGCCAAAATGTGCTTTTCAGGGGCTGAAAAGCACGTTTTGGCAGAGTATGATAATTTTCATTAAAACTTGATTTCTATCCATTCGAATGATGCCAAATGAATAACTTACTTGAATTGGACCATTTTACACTATGTCCATTGTAGATTTGTGTCTCCGACAGTTCGTTTGGTTGCAGGGGACATTTTCAGTTTTTATGGCCAAAATGTGCTTTTCAGAATTTGAAAAGCAGGTTTTGGCCGAGTATGATAATTTACATTAAAAGTTAATGTCTATCACTTCGAATGATGCCAAATGAATAACTTACTTGAATTGGACCATTTTACACTATGTCCATTGTAAATTTGTGTCTCTGACAGTTCGTTTGGTTGCAGGGGACATATTCAGTTTTTATGGCCAAAATGTGCTTTTCAGGGGCTGAAAAGCATGTTTTGGCCGAATATGATAATTTTCATTAAAACTTGATTTCTATCACTTCGAATGATGCCAAATGAATAATTTGCTTGAATTGGACCATTTTACACTATGTCCATTGTAGATTTGTGTCTCTGACAGTTCGTTTGGTTGCAGGGGACATATTCAGTTTTTAAGGCCAAAATGTGCTTTTCAGGGGCTGAAAAGCATGTTTTGGCCGAGTATGATAATTTTCATTAAAACTTGATTACTATCCATTTGAATGATGCCAAATGAATAACTTACTTGAATTGGACCATTTTACACTATGTCCATTGTAGATTTGTGTCTCTGACAGTTCGTTTGGTTGCAGGGGACATATTCAGTTTTTATGGCCAAAATGTGCTTTTCAGGGGCTGAAAAGCACGTTTTGGCAGAGTATGATAATTTTCATTAAAACTTGATTTCTATCACTTCGAATGATGCCAAATGAATAACTTACTTGAATTGGACCATTTTACACTATGTCCATTGTAGATTTGTGTCTCCGACAGTTCGTTTGGTTGAAGGGGACATTTTCAGTTTTTATGGCCAAGATGTGCTTTTCAGGGGCTGAAAAGCATGTTTTGGCCGAATATGATAATTTTCATTAAAACTTGATTTCTATCACTTCGAATGATGCCAAATGAATATCTTACTTGAATTGGACCATTTTACACTATGTCCATTGTAGATTTGTGTCTCCCACAGTTTGTTTGGTTGCAGGGGACATTTTCAGTTTTTATGGCCAAAATGTGCTTTTCAGGGGCTGAAAAGCATGTTTTGGCCGAGTATGATAATTTTCATTAAAACTTGATTTCTATCACTTCGAATGATGCCAAATGAATAACTTACTTGAATTGGACCATTTTACACTATGTCCATTGTAGATTTGTGTCTCTGACAGTTCGTTTGGTTGCAGGGGACATATTCAGTTTTTATGGCCAAAATGTGCTTTTCAGGGGCTGAAAAGCATGTTTTGGCCGAGTATGATAATTTTCATTAAAACTTGATTTCTATCACTTCGAATGATGCCAAATGAATAACTTACTTGAATTGGACCATTTTACACTATGTCCATTGTAGATTTGTGTCTCCGACAGTTCGTTTGGTTGCAGGGGACATTTTCAGTTTTTATGGCCAAAATGTGCTTTTCAGAATTTGAAAAGCAGGTTTTGGCCGAGTATGATAATTTACATTAAAAGTTAATTTCTATCACTTCGAATGATGCCAAATGAATAACTTACTTGAATTGGACCATTTTACACTATGTCCATTGTAGATTTGTGTCTCTGACAGTTCGTTTGGTTGCAGGGGACATATTAAGTTTTTATGGCCAAAATGTGCTTTTCAGGGGCTGAAAAGCATGTTTTGGCCGAGTATGATAATTTTCATTAAAACTTGATTACTATCCATTTGAATGATGCCAAATGAATAACTTACTTGAATTGGACCATTTTACACTATGTCCATTGTAAATTTGTGTCTCTGACAGTTCGTTTGGTTGCAGGGGACATATTCAGTTTTTATGGCCAAAATGTGCTTTTCAGGGGCTGAAAAGCATGTTTTGGCCGAATATGATAATTTTCATTAAAACTTGATTTCTATCACTTCGAATGATGCCAAATGAATAATTTGCTTGAATTGGACCATTTTACACTATGTCCATTGTAGATTTGTGTCTCTGACAGTTCGTTTGGTTGCAGGGGACATATTCAGTTTTTAAGGCCAAAATGTGCTTTTCAGGGGCTGAAAAGCACGTTTTGGCAGAGTATGATAATTTTCATTAAAACTTGATTTCTATCCATTCGAATGATGCCAAATGAATAACTTACTTGAATTGGACCATTTTACACTATGTCCATTGTAGATTTGTGTCTCTGACAGTTCGTTTGGTTGCAGAGGACATATTCAGTTTTTATGGCCAAAATGTGCTTTTCAGAGGCTGAAAAGCATGTTTTGGCCGAGTATGATAATTTTGATTAAAACTTAATTTCTATCACTTCGAATGATGCCAAATGAATAATTTACTTGAATTGGACCATTTTACACTATGTCCATTGTAGATTTGTATCTCTGACAGTTTGTTTGGTTGCAGGGGACATTTTCAGTTTTTATGGCCAAAATGTGCTTTTCAGGGGCTGAAAAGCATGTTTTGGCCGAGTATGATAATTTTCATTAAAACTTGATTACTATCCATTTGAATGATGCCAAATGAATAACTTACTTGAATTGGACCATTTTACACTATGTCCATTGTAGATTTGTGTCTCTGACAGTTCGTTTTGTTGCAGGGGACATATTCAGTTTTTATGGCCAAAATGTGCTTTTCAGGGGCTGAAAAGCACGTTTTGGCAGAGTATGATAATTTTCATTAAAACTTGATTTCTATCCATTCGAATGATGCCAAATGAATAACTTACTTGAATTGGACCATTTTACACTATGTCCATTGTAGATTTGTGTCTCTGACAGTTCGTTTGGTTGCAGGGGACATATTCAGTTTTTATGGCCAAAATGTGCTTTTAAGGGGCTGAAAAGCATGTTTTGGCCGAGTATGATAATTTTCATTAAAACTTGATTTCTATCACTTCGAATGATGCCAAATGAATAACTTACTTAAATTTGGACCATTTTACACTATGTCCATTGTAGATTTGTGTCTCCGACAGTTCGTTTGGTTGCAGGGGACATTTTCAGTTTTTATGGCCAAAATGTGCTTTTCAGAGGCTGAAAAGCATGTTTTGGCCGAGTATGATAATTTTCATTAAAACTTAATTTCTATCACTTCGAATGATGCCAAATGAATAATTTACTTGAATTGGACCATTTTACACTATGTCCATTGTAGATTTGTATCTCTGACAGTTCGTTTGGTTGCAGGGGACATATTCAGTTTTTAAGGCCAAAATGTGCTTTTCAGGGGCTGAAAAGCATGTTTTGGCCGAGTATGGTAATTTTCATTAAAACTTGATTTCTATCACTTCGAATGATGCCAAATGAATAACTTACTTGAATTGGACCATTTTACACTATGTCCATTGTAGATTTGTGTTTCCGACAGTTCGTTTGGTTGCAGGGGACATTTTAAGTTTTTATGGCCAAAATGTGCTTTTCAGAGGCTGAAAAGCATGTTTTGGCCGAGTATGATAATTTACATTAAAACTTAATTTCTATCACTTCGAATGATGCCAAATGAATAACTTACTTGAATTGGACCATTTTACACTATGTCCATTGTAGATTTGTGTCTCTGACAGTTTGTTTGGTTGCAGGGGACATATTCAGTTTTTATGGCCAAAATGTGCTTTTCAGGGACTGAAAAGCATGTTTTGGCCGAGTATGATAATTTTCATTAAAACTTGATTTCTATCACTTCGAATGATGCCAAATGAATAACTTACTTGAATTGGACCATTTTACACTATGTCCATTGTAGATTTGTGTCTCTGACAGTTCGTTTGGTTGCAGAGGACATATTCAGTTTTTATGGCCAAAATGTGCTTTTCAGAGGCTGAAAAGCATGTTTTGGCCGAGTATGATAATTTTGATTAAAACTTAATTTCTATCACTTCGAATGATGCCAAATGAATAATTTACTTGAATTGGACCATTTTACACTATGTCCATTGTAGATTTGTATCTCTGACAGTTTGTTTGGTTGCAGGGGACATTTTCAGTTTTTATGGCCAAAATGTGCTTTTCAGGGGCTGAAAAGCATGTTTTGGCCGAGTATGATAATTTTCATTAAAACTTGATTACTATCCATTTGAATGATGCCAAATGAATAACTTACTTGAATTGGACCATTTTACACTATGTCCATTGTAGATTTGTGTCTCTGACAGTTCGTTTTGTTGCAGGGGACATATTCAGTTTTTATGGCCAAAATGTGCTTTTCAGGGGCTGAAAAGCACGTTTTGGCAGAGTATGATAATTTTCATTAAAACTTGATTTCTATCCATTCGAATGATGCCAAATGAATAACTTACTTGAATTGGACCATTTTACACTATGTCCATTGTAGATTTGTGTCTCTGACAGTTCGTTTGGTTGCAGGGGACATATTCAGTTTTTATGGCCAAAATGTGCTTTTCAGGGGCTGAAAAGCATGTTTTGGCCGAGTATGATAATTTTCATTAAAACTTGATTTCTATCACTTCGAATGATGCCAAATGAATAACTTACTTAAATTTGGACCATTTTACACTATGTCCATTGTAGATTTGTGTCTCCGACAGTTCGTTTGGTTGCAGGGGACATTTTCAGTTTTTATGGCCAAAATGTGCTTTTCAGAGGCTGAAAAGCATGTTTTGGCCGAGTATGATAATTTTCATTAAAACTTAATTTCTATCACTTCGAATGATGCCAAATGAATAATTTACTTGAATTGGACCATTTTACACTATGTCCATTGTAGATTTGTATCTCTGACAGTTCGTTTGGTTGCAGGGGACATATTCAGTTTTTAAGGCCAAAATGTGCTTTTCAGGGGCTGAAAAGCATGTTTTGGCCGAGTATGGTAATTTTCATTAAAACTTGATTTCTATCACTTCGAATGATGCTAAATGAATAACTTACTTGAATTGGACCATTTTACACTATGTCCATTGTAGATTTGTGTCTCCCACAGTTTGTTTGGTTGCAGGGGACATTTTCAGTTTTTATGGCCAAAATGTGCTTTTCAGGGGCTGAAAAGCATGTTTTGGCCGAGTATGATAATTTTCATTAAAACTTGATTTCTATCACTTCGAATGATGCCAAATGAATAACTTACTTGAATTGGACCATTTTACACTATGTCCATTGTAGATTTGTGTCTCTGACAGTTCGTTTGGTTGCAGGGGACATATTCAGTTTTTATGGCCAAAATGTGCTTTTCAGGGGCTGAAAAGCATGTTTTGGCCGAGTATGATAATTTTCATTAAAACTTGATTTCTATCACTTCGAATGATGCCAAATGAATAACTTACTTGAATTGGACCATTTTACACTATGTCCATTGTAGATTTGTGTCTCCGACAGTTCGTTTGGTTGCAGGGGACATTTTCAGTTTTTATGGCCAAAATGTGCTTTTCAGAATTTGAAAAGCAGGTTTTGGCCGAGTATGATAATTTACATTAAAAGTTAATTTCTATCACTTCGAATGATGCCAAATGAATAACTTACTTGAATTGGACCATTTTACACTATGTCCATTGTAGATTTGTGTCTCTGACAGTTCGTTTGGTTGCAGGGGACATATTCAGTTTTTAAGGCCAAAATGTGCTTTTCAGGGGCTGAAAAGCACGTTTTGGCAGAGTATGATAATTTTCATTAAAACTTGATTTCTATCCATTCGAATGATGCCAAATGAATAACTTACTTGAATTGGACCATTTTACACTATGTCCATTGTAGATTTGTGTCTCTGACAGTTCGTTTGGTTGCAGAGGACATATTCAGTTTTTATGGCCAAAATGTGCTTTTCAGAGGCTGAAAAGCATGTTTTGGCCGAGTATGATAATTTTGATTAAAACTTAATTTCTATCACTTCGAATGATGCCAAATGAATAATTTACTTGAATTGGACCATTTTACACTATGTCCATTGTAGATTTGTATCTCTGACAGTTTGTTTGGTTGCAGGGGACATTTTCAGTTTTTATGGCCAAAATGTGCTTTTCAGGGGCTGAAAAGCATGTTTTGGCCGAGTATGATAATTTTCATTAAAACTTGATTACTATCCATTTGAATGATGCCAAATGAATAACTTACTTGAATTGGACCATTTTACACTATGTCCATTGTAGATTTGTGTCTCTGACAGTTCGTTTTGTTGCAGGGGACATATTCAGTTTTTATGGCCAAAATGTGCTTTTCAGGGGCTGAAAAGCACGTTTTGGCAGAGTATGATAATTTTCATTAAAACTTGATTTCTATCCATTCGAATGATGCCAAATGAATAACTTACTTGAATTGGACCATTTTACACTATGTCCATTGTAGATTTGTGTCTCTGACAGTTCGTTTGGTTGCAGGGGACATATTCAGTTTTTATGGCCAAAATGTGCTTTTCAGGGGCTGAAAAGCATGTTTTGGCCGAGTATGATAATTTTCATTAAAACTTGATTTCTATCACTTCGAATGATGCCAAATGAATAACTTACTTAAATTTGGACCATTTTACACTATGTCCATTGTAGATTTGTGTCTCCGACAGTTCGTTTGGTTGCAGGGGACATTTTCAGTTTTTATGGCCAAAATGTGCTTTTCAGAGGCTGAAAAGCATGTTTTGGCCGAGTATGATAATTTTCATTAAAACTTAATTTCTATCACTTCGAATGATGCCAAATGAATAATTTACTTGAATTGGACCATTTTACACTATGTCCATTGTAGATTTGTATCTCTGACAGTTCGTTTGGTTGCAGGGGACATATTCAGTTTTTAAGGCCAAAATGTGCTTTTCAGGGGCTGAAAAGCATGTTTTGGCCGAGTATGGTAATTTTCATTAAAACTTGATTTCTATCACTTCGAATGATGCCAAATGAATAACTTACTTGAATTGGACCATTTTACACTATGTCCATTGTAGATTTGTGTTTCCGACAGTTCGTTTGGTTGCAGGGGACATTTTCAGTTTTTATGGCCAAAATGTGCTTTTCAGAGGCTGAAAAGCATGTTTTGGCCGAGTATGATATTTTACATTAAAACTTAATTTCTATCACTTCGAATGATGCCAAATGAATAACTTACTTGAATTGGACCATTTTACACTATGTCCATTGTAGATTTGTGTCTCTGACAGTTTGTTTGGTTGCAGGGGACATATTCAGTTTTTATGGCCAAAATGTGCTTTTCAGGGACTGAAAAGCATGTTTTGGCCGAGTATGATAATTTTCATTAAAACTTGATTTCTATCACTTCGAATGATGCCAAATGAATAACTTACTTGAATTGGACCATTTTACACTATGTCCATTGTAGATTTGTGTCTCTGACAGTTCGTTTGGTTGCAGAGGACATATTCAGTTTTTATGGCCAAAATGTGCTTTTCAGAGGCTGAAAAGCATGTTTTGGCCGAGTATGATAATTTTGATTAAAACTTAATTTCTATCACTTCGAATGATGCCAAATGAATAATTTACTTGAATTGGACCATTTTACACTATGTCCATTGTAGATTTGTATCTCTGACAGTTTGTTTGGTTGCAGGGGACATTTTCAGTTTTTATGGCCAAAATGTGCTTTTCAGGGGCTGAAAAGCATGTTTTGGCCGAGTATGATAATTTTCATTAAAACTTGATTACTATCCATTTGAATGATGCCAAATGAATAACTTACTTGAATTGGACCATTTTACACTATGTCCATTGTAGATTTGTGTCTCTGACAGTTCGTTTTGTTGCAGGGGACATATTCAGTTTTTATGGCCAAAATGTGCTTTTCAGGGGCTGAAAAGCACGTTTTGGCAGAGTATGATAATTTTCATTAAAACTTGATTTCTATCCATTCGAATGATGCCAAATGAATAACTTACTTGAATTGGACCATTTTACACTATGTCCATTGTAGATTTGTGTCTCTGACAGTTCGTTTGGTTGCAGGGGACATATTCAGTTTTTATGGCCAAAATGTGCTTTTCAGGGGCTGAAAAGCATGTTTTGGCCGAGTATGATAATTTTCATTAAAACTTGATTTCTATCACTTCGAATGATGCCAAATGAATAACTTACTTAAATTTGGACCATTTTACACTATGTCCATTGTAGATTTGTGTCTCCGACAGTTCGTTTGGTTGCAGGGGACATTTTCAGTTTTTATGGCCAAAATGTGCTTTTCAGAGGCTGAAAAGCATGTTTTGGCCGAGTATGATAATTTTCATTAAAACTTGATTTCTATCCATTCGAATGATGCCAAATGAATAACTTACTTGAATTGGACCATTTTACACTATGTCCATTGTAGATTTGTGTCTCTGACAGTTCGTTTGGTTGCAGAGGACATATTCAGTTTTTATGGCCAAAATGTGCTTTTCAGAGGCTGAAAAGCATGTTTTGGCCGAGTATGATAATTTTGATTAAAACTTAATTTCTATCACTTCGAATGATGCCAAATGAATAATTTACTTGAATTGGACCATTTTACACTATGTCCATTGTAGATTTGTATCTCTGACAGTTTGTTTGGTTGCAGGGGACATTTTCAGTTTTTATGGCCAAAATGTGCTTTTCAGGGGCTGAAAAGCATGTTTTGGCCGAGTATGATAATTTTCATTAAAACTTGATTACTATCCATTTGAATGATGCCAAATGAATAACTTACTTGAATTGGACCATTTTACACTATGTCCATTGTAGATTTGTGTCTCTGACAGTTCGTTTTGTTGCAGGGGACATATTCAGTTTTTATGGCCAAAATGTGCTTTTCAGGGGCTGAAAAGCACGTTTTGGCAGAGTATGATAATTTTCATTAAAACTTGATTTCTATCCATTCGAATGATGCCAAATGAATAACTTACTTGAATTGGACCATTTTACACTATGTCCATTGTAGATTTGTGTCTCTGACAGTTCGTTTGGTTGCAGGGGACATATTCAGTTTTTATGGCCAAAATGTGCTTTTCAGGGGCTGAAAAGCATGTTTTGGCCGAGTATGATAATTTTCATTAAAACTTGATTTCTATCACTTCGAATGATGCCAAATGAATAACTTACTTAAATTTGGACCATTTTACACTATGTCCATTGTAGATTTGTGTCTCCGACAGTTCGTTTGGTTGCAGGGGACATTTTCAGTTTTTATGGCCAAAATGTGCTTTTCACAGGCTGAAAAGCATGTTTTGGCCGAGTATGATAATTTTCATTAAAACTTAATTTCTATCACTTCGAATGATGCCAAATGAATAATTTACTTGAATTGGACCATTTTACACTATGTCCATTGTAGATTTGTATCTCTGACAGTTCGTTTGGTTGCAGGGGACATATTCAGTTTTTAAGGCCAAAATGTGCTTTTCAGGGGCTGAAAAGCATGTTTTGGCCGAGTATGGTAATTTTCATTAAAACTTGATTTCTATCACTTCGAATGATGCCAAATGAATAACTTACTTGAATTGGACCATTTTACACTATGTCCATTGTAGATTTGTGTTTCCGACAGTTCGTTTGGTTGCAGGGGACATTTTCAGTTTTTATGGCCAAAATGTGCTTTTCAGAGGCTGAAAAGCATGTTTTGGCCGAGTATGATAATTTACATTAAAACTTAATTTCTATCACTTCGAATGATGCCAAATGAATAACTTACTTGAATTGGACCATTTTACACTATGTCCATTGTAGATTTGTGTCTCTGACAGTTTGTTTGGTTGCAGGGGACATATTCAGTTTTTATGGCCAAAATGTGCTTTTCAGGGACTGAAAAGCATGTTTTGGCCGAGTATGATAATTTTCATTAAAACTTGATTTCTATCACTTCGAATGATGCCAAATGAATAACTTACTTGAATTGGACCATTTTACACTATGTCCATTGTAGATTTGTGTCTCTGACAGTTCGTTTGGTTGCAGAGGACATATTCAGTTTTTATGGCCAAAATGTGCTTTTCAGAGGCTGAAAAGCATGTTTTGGCCGAGTATGATAATTTTGATTAAAACTTAATTTCTATCACTTCGAATGATGCCAAATGAATAATTTACTTGAATTGGACCATTTTACACTATGTCCATTGTAGATTTGTATCTCTGACAGTTTGTTTGGTTGCAGGGGACATTTTCAGTTTTTATGGCCAAAATGTGCTTTTCAGGGGCTGAAAAGCATGTTTTGGCCGAGTATGATAATTTTCATTAAAACTTGATTACTATCCATTTGAATGATGCCAAATGAATAACTTACTTGAATTGGACCATTTTACACTATGTCCATTGTAGATTTGTGTCTCTGACAGTTCGTTTTGTTGCAGGGGACATATTCAGTTTTTATGGCCAAAATGTGCTTTTCAGGGGCTGAAAAGCACGTTTTGGCAGAGTATGATAATTTTCATTAAAACTTGATTTCTATCCATTCGAATGATGCCAAATGAATAACTTACTTGAATTGGACCATTTTACACTATGTCCATTGTAGATTTGTGTCTCTGACAGTTCGTTTGGTTGCAGGGGACATATTCAGTTTTTATGGCCAAAATGTGCTTTTCAGGGGCTGAAAAGCATGTTTTGGCCGAGTATGATAATTTTCATTAAAACTTGATTTCTATCACTTCGAATGATGCCAAATGAATAACTTACTTAAATTTGGACCATTTTACACTATGTCCATTGTAGATTTGTGTCTCCGACAGTTCGTTTGGTTGCAGGGGACATTTTCAGTTTTTATGGCCAAAATGTGCTTTTCAGAGGCTGAAAAGCATGTTTTGGCCGAGTATGATAATTTTCATTAAAACTTAATTTCTATCACTTCGAATGATGCCAAATGAATAATTTACTTGAATTGGACATTTTACACTATGTCCATTGTAGATTTGTATCTCTGACAGTTCGTTTGGTTGCAGGGGACATATTCAGTTTTTAAGGCCAAAATGTGCTTTTCAGGGGCTGAAAAGCATGTTTTGGCCGAGTATGGTAATTTTCATTAAAACTTGATTTCTATCACTTCGAATGATGCTAAATGAATAACTTACTTGAATTGGACCATTTTACACTATGTCCATTGTAGATTTGTGTTTCCGACAGTTCGTTTGGTTGCAGGGGACATTTTCAGTTTTTATGGCCAAAATGTGCTTTTCAGAGGCTGAAAAGCATGTTTTGGCCGAGTTTGATAATTTACATTAAAACTTAATTTCTATCACTTCGAATGATGCCAAATGAATAACTTACTTGAATTGGACCATTTTACACTATGTCCATTGTAGATTTGTGTCTCTGACAGTTTGTTTGGTTGCAGGGGACATATTCAGTTTTTATGGCCAAAATGTGCTTTTCAGGGACTGAAAAGCATGTTTTGGCCGAGTATGATAATTTACATTAAAACTTAATTTCTATCACTTCGAATGATGCCAAATGAATAACTTACTTGAATTGGACCATTTTACACTATGTCCATTGTAGATTTGTGTCTCTGACAGTTTGTTTGGTTGCAGGGGACATATTCAGTTTTTATGGCCAAAATGTGCTTTTCAGGGACTGAAAAGCATGTTTTGGCCGAGTATGATAATTTTCATTAAAACTTGATTTCTATCACTTCGAATGATGCCAAATGAATAACTTACTCGAATTGGACCATTTTACACTATGTCCATTGTAGATTTGTGTCTCCGACAGTTCGTTTGGTTGCAGGGGACATTTTCAGTTTTTATGGCCAAAATGTGCTTTTCAGAGGCAGAAAAGCATGTTTTGGCCGAGTATGATAATTTTCATTAAAACTTAATTTCTATCACTTCGAATGATGCCAAATGAATAACTTACTTGAATTGGACCATTTTACACTATGTCCATTGTAGATTTGTGTCTCCGACAGTTCGTTTGGTTGCAGGGGACATTTTCAGTTTTTATGGCCAAAATGTGCTTTTCAGGGGCTGAAAAGCATGTTTTGGCCGAGTATGATAATTTTCATTAAAACTTGATTTCTATCACTTCGAATGATGCCAAATGAATAACTTACTTGAATTGGACCATTTTACACTATGTCCATTGTAGATTTGTGTCTCTGACAGTTCGTTTGGTTGCAGAGGACATATTCAGTTTTTATGGCCAAAATGTGCTTTTCAGAGGCTGAAAAGCATGTTTTGGCCGAGTATGATAATTTTGATTAAAACTTAATTTCTATCACTTCGAATGATGCCAAATGAATAATTTACTTGAATTGGACCATTTTACACTATGTCCATTGTAGATTTGTATCTCTGACAGTTTGTTTGGTTTCAGGGGACATTTTCAGTTTTTATGGCCAAAATGTGCTTTTCAGGGGCTGAAAAGCATGTTTTGGCCGAGTATGATAATTTTCATTAAAACTTGATTACTATCCATTTGAATGATGCCAAATGAATAACTTACTTGAATTGGACCATTTTACACTATGTCCATTGTAGATTTGTGTCTCTGACAGTTCGTTTTGTTGCAGGGGACATATTCAGTTTTTATGGCCAAAATGTGCTTTTCAGGGGCTGAAAAGCACGTTTTGGCAGAGTATGATAATTTTCATTAAAACTTGATTTCTATCCATTCGAATGATGCCAAATGAATAACTTACTTGAATTGGACCATTTTACACTATGTCCATTGTAGATTTGTGTCTCTGACAGTTCGTTTGGTTGCAGGGGACATATTCAGTTTTTATGGCCAAAATGTGCTTTTCAGGGGCTGAAAAGCATGTTTTGGCCGAGTATGATAATTTTCATTAAAACTTGATTTCTATCACTTCGAATGATGCCAAATGAATAACTTACTTAAATTTGGACCATTTTACACTATGTCCATTGTAGATTTGTGTCTCCGACAGTTCGTTTGGTTGCAGGGGACATTTTCAGTTTTTATGGCCAAAATGTGCTTTTCAGAGGCTGAAAAGCATGTTTTGGCCGAGTATGATAATTTTCATTAAAACTTAATTTCTATCACTTCGAATGATGCCAAATGAATAATTTACTTGAATTGGACATTTTACACTATGTCCATTGTAGATTTGTATCTCTGACAGTTCGTTTGGTTGCAGGGGACATATTCAGTTTTTAAGGCCAAAATGTGCTTTTCAGGGGCTGAAAAGCATGTTTTGGCCGAGTATGGTAATTTTCATTAAAACTTGATTTCTATCACTTCGAATGATGCTAAATGAATAACTTACTTGAATTGGACCATTTTACACTATGTCCATTGTAGATTTGTGTTTCCGACAGTTCGTTTGGTTGCAGGGGACATTTTCAGTTTTTATGGCCAAAATGTGCTTTTCAGGGGCTGAAAAGCATGTTTTGGCCGAATATGATAATTTTCATTAAAACTTGATTTCTATCACTTCGAATGATGCCAAATGAATAACTTACTTGAATTGGACCATTTTACACTATGTCCATTGTAGATTTGTGTCTCCGACAGTTTGTTTGGTTGCAGGGGACATTTTCAGTTTTTATGGCCAAAATGTGCTTTTCAGGGGCTGAAAAGCATGTTTTGGCCGAGTATGATAATTTTCATTAAAACTTGATTTCTATCCATTTGAATGATGCCAAATGAATAACTTACTTGAATTGGACCATTTTACACTATGTCCATTGTAGATTTGTGTCTCTGACAGTTCGTTTGGTTGCAGTGGACATATTCAGTTTTTATGGCCAAAATGTGCTTTTCAGGGGCTGAAAAGCATGTTTTGGCCGAGTATGATAATTTTCATTAAAACTTGATTTCTATCACTTCGAATGATGCCAAATGAATAACTTACTTGAATTGGACCATTTTACACTATGTCCATTGTAGATTTGTGTCTCCGACAGTTCGTTTGGTTGCAGAGGACATATTCAGTTTTTATGGCCAAAATGTGCTTTTCAGAGGCTGAAAAGCATGTTTTGGCCGAGTATGATAATTTTGATTAAAACTTAATTTCTATCACTTCGAATGATGCCAAATGAATAATGTACTTGAATTGGACCATTTTACACTATGTCCATTGTAGATTTGTATCTCTGACAGTTCGTTTGGTTGCAGGGGACATTTTCAGTTTTTATGGCCAAAATGTGCTTTTCAGGGGCTGAAAAGCATGTTTTGGCCGAGTATGATAATTTTCATTAAAACTTGATTACTATCCATTTGAATGATGCCAAATGAATAACTTACTTGAATTGGACCATTTTACACTATGTCCATTGTAGATTTGTGTCTCTGACAGTTCGTTTGGTTGCAGGGGACATATTCAGTTTTTATGGCCAAAATGTGCTTTTCAGGGGCTGAAAAGCATGTTTTGGCAGAGTATGATAATTTTCATTAAAACTTGATTTCTATCACTTCGAATGATGCCAAATGAATAACTTACTTGAATTGGACCATTTTACACTATGTCCATTGTAGATTTGTGTCTCCGACAGTTCGTTTGGTTGAAGGGGACATTTTCAGTTTTTATGGCCAAGATGTGCTTTTCAGGGGCTGAAAAGCATGTTTTGGCCGAATATGATAATTTTCATTAAAACTTGATTTCTATCACTTCGAATGATGCCAAATGAATAACTTACTTGAATTGGACCATTTTACACTATGTCCATTGTAGATTTGTGTCTCCCACAGTTTGTTTGGTTGCAGGGGACATTTTCAGTTTTTATGGCCAAAATGTGCTTTTCAGGGGCTGAAAAGCATGTTTTGGCCGAGTATGATAATTTTCATTAAAACTTGATTTCTATCACTTCGAATGATGCCAAATGAATAACTTACTTGAATTGGACCATTTTACACTATGTCCATTGTAGATTTGTGTCTCTGACAGTTCGTTTGGTTGCAGGGGACATATTCAGTTTTTATGGCCAAAATGTGCTTTTCAGGGGCTGAAAAGCATGTTTTGGCCGAGTATGATAATTTTCATTAAAACTTGATTTCTATCACTTCGAATGATGCCAAATGAATAACTTACTTGAATTGGACCATTTTACACTATGTCCATTGTAGATTTGTGTCTCCGACAGTTCGTTTGGTTGCAGGGGACATTTTCAGTTTTTATGGCCAAAATGTGCTTTTCAGAATTTGAAAAGCAGGTTTTGGCCGAGTATGATAATTTACATTAAAAGTTAATTTCTATCACTTCGAATGATGCCAAATGAATAACTTACTTGAATTGGACCATTTTACACTATGTCCATTGTAGATTTGTGTCTCTGACAGTTCGTTTGGTTGCAGGGGACATATTAAGTTTTTATGGCCAAAATGTGCTTTTCAGGGGCTGAAAAGCATGTTTTGGCCGAGTATGATAATTTTCATTAAAACTTGATTACTATCCATTTGAATGATGCCAAATGAATAACTTACTTGAATTGGACCATTTTACACTATGTCCATTGTAAATTTGTGTCTCTGACAGTTCGTTTGGTTGCAGGGGACATATTCAGTTTTTAAGGCCAAAATGTGCTTTTCAGGGGCTGAAAAGCACGTTATGGCAGAGTATGATAATTTTCATTAAAACTTGATTTCTATCCATTCGAATGATGCCAAATGAATAACTTACTTGAATTGGACCATTTTACACTATGTCCATTGTAGATTTGTGTCTCTGACAGTTCGTTTGGTTGCAGAGGACATATTCAGTTTTTATGGCCAAAATGTGCTTTTCAGAGGCTGAAAAGCATGTTTTGGCCGAGTATGATAATTTTGATTAAAACTTAATTTCTATCACTTCGAATGATGCCAAATGAATAATTTACTTGAATTGGACCATTTTACACTATGTCCATTGTAGATTTGTATCTCTAACAGTTTGTTTGGTTGCAGGGGACATTTTCAGTTTTTATGGCCAAAATGTGCTTTTCAGGGGCTGAAAAGCATGTTTTGGCCGAGTATGATAATTTTCATTAAAACTTGATTACTATCCATTTGAATGATGCCAAATGAATAACTTACTTGAATTGGACCATTTTACACTATGTCCATTGTAGATTTGTGTCTCTGACAGTTCGTTTTGTTGCAGGGGACATATTCAGTTTTTATGGCCAAAATGTGCTTTTCAGGGGCTGAAAAGCACGTTTTGGCAGAGTATGATAATTTTCATTAAAACTTGATTTCTATCCATTCGAATGATGCCAAATGAATAACTTACTTGAATTGGACCATTTTACACTATGTCCATTGTAGATTTGTGTCTCTGACAGTTCGTTTGGTTGCAGGGGACATATTCAGTTTTTATGGCCAAAATGTGCTTTTCAGGGGCTGAAAAGCATGTTTTGGCCGAGTATGATAATTTTCATTAAAACTTGATTTCTATCACTTCGAATGATGCCAAATGAATAACTTACTTAAATTTGGACCATTTTACACTATGTCCATTGTAGATTTGTGTCTCCGACAGTTCGTTTGGTTGCAGGGGACATTTTCAGTTTTTATGGCCAAAATGTGCTTTTCAGAGGCTGAAAAGCATGTTTTGGCCGAGTATGATAATTTTCATTAAAACTTAATTTCTATCACTTCGAATGATGCCAAATGAATAATTTACTTGAATTGGACCATTTTACACTATGTTCATTGTAGATTTGTATCTCTGACAGTTCGTTTGGTTGCAGGGGACATATTCAGTTTTTAAGGCCAAAGTGTGCTTTTCAGGGGCTGAAAAGCATGTTTTGGCCGAGTATGGTAATTTTCATTAAAACTTGATTTCTATCACTTCGAATGATGCCAAATGAATAACTTACTTGAATTGGACCATTTTACACTATGTCCATTGTAGATTTGTGTTTCCGACAGTTCGTTTGGTTGCAGGGGACATTTTCAGTTTTTATGGCCAAAATGTGCTTTTCAGAGGCTGAAAAGCATGTTTTGGCCGAGTATGATAATTTACATTAAAACTTAATTTCTATCACTTCGAATGATGCCAAATGAATAACTTACTTGAATTGGACCATTTTACACTATGTCCATTGTAGATTTGTGTCTCTGACAGTTTGTTTGGTTGCAGGGGACATATTCAGTTTTTATGGCCAAAATGTGCTTTTCAGGGACTGAAAAGCATGTTTTGGCCGAGTATGATAATTTTCATTAAAACTTGATTTCTATCACTTCGAATGATGCCAAATGAATAACTTACTCGAATTGGACCATTTTACACTATGTCCATTGTAGATTTGTGTCTCCGACAGTTCGTTTGGTTGCAGGGGACATTTTCAGTTTTTATGGCCAAAATGTGCTTTTCAGAGGCTGAAAAGCATGTTTTGGCCGAGTATGATAATTTTCATTAAAACTTAATTTCTATCACTTCGAATGATGCCAAATGAATAACTTACTTGAATTGGACCATTTTACACTATGTCCATTGTAGATTTGTGTCTCCGACAGTTCGTTTGGTTGCAGGGGACATTTTCAGTTTTTATGGCCAAAATGTGCTTTTCAGGGGCTGAAAAGCATGTTTTGGCCGAATATGATAATTTTCATTAAAACTTGATTTCTATCACTTCGAATGATGCCAAATGAATAACTTACTTGAATTGGACCATTTTACACTATGTCCATTGTAGATTTGTGTCTCCGACAGTTTATTTGGTTGCAGGGGACATTTTCAGTTTTTATGGCCAAATTGTGCTTTTCAGGGGCTGAAAAGCATGTTTTGGCCGAGTATGATAATTTTCATTAAAACTTGATTTCTATCCATTTGAATGATGCCAAATGAATAACTTACTTGAATTGGACCATTTTACACTATGTCCATTGTAGATTTGTGTCTCTGACAGTTCGTTTGGTTGCAGGGGACATATTCAGTTTTTATGGCCAAAATGTGCTTTTCAGGGGCTGAAAAGCATGTTTTGGCTGAGTATGATAATTTTCATTAAAACTTGATTTCTATCACTTCGAATGATGCCAAATGAATAACTTACTTGAATTGGACCATTTTACACTATGTCCATTGTAGATTTGTGTCTCCGACAGTTCGTTTGGTTGCAGGGGACATTTTCAGTTTTTATGGCCAAAATGTGCTTTTCAGAGGCTGAAAAGCATGTTTTGGCCGAGTATGATAATTTTCATTAAAACTTGATTTCTATCCATTCGAATGATGCCAAATGAATAACTTACTTGAATTGGACCATTTTACACTATGTCCATTGTAGATTTGTGTCTCTGACAGTTCGTTTGGTTGCAGGGGACATATTCAGTTTTTATGGCCAAAATGTGCTTTTCAGGGGCTGAAAAGCATGTTTTGGCCGAGTATGATAATTTTCATTAAAACTTGATTTCTATCACTTCGAATGATGCCAAATGAATAACTTACTTGAATTGGACCATTGTACACTATGTCCATTGTAGATTTGTGTCTCCGACAGTTCGTTTGGTTGCAGGGGACATTTTCAGTTTTTATTTCCAAAATGTGCTTTTCAGAGGCTGAAAGCATGTTTTGGCCGAGTATGATAATTTACATTAAAACTTAATTTCTATCACTTCGAATGATGCCAAATGAATAACTTACTTGAATTGGACCATTTTACACTATGTCCATTGTAGATTTGTGTCTCTGACAGTTCGTTTGGTTGCAGGTGACATATTCAGTTTTTATGGCCAAAATCTGCTTTTCAGGGGCTGAAAAGCATGTTTTGGCCGAGTATGATAATTTACATTAAAACTTAATTTCTATCACTTCGAATGATGCCAAATGAATAACTTACTTGAATTGGACCATTTTACACTATGTCTATTGTAGATTTGTGTCTCTGACAGTTCGTTTGGTTGCAGGTGACATATTCAGTTTTTATGGCCAAAATCTGCTTTTCAGGGGCTGAAAAAGATGTTTTGGCCGAGTATGATAATTTTCATTAAAACTTGATTTCTATCCATTCGAATGATGCCAAATGAATAACTTACTTGAATTGGACCATTTTACACTATGTCCATTGTAGATTTGTGTCTCTGACAGTTCGTTTGGTTGCAGGGGACATATTCAGTTTTTATGGCCAAAATGTGCTTTTCAGGGGCTGAAAAGCATGTTTTGGCCGAGTATGATAATTTTCATTAAAACTTGATTTCTATCACTTCGAGTGATGCCAAATGAATAACTTACTTGAATTGGACCATTTTACACTATGTCCATTGTAGATTTGTGTCTCCGACAGTTCGTTTGGTTGCAGGGGACATTTTCAGTTTTTATGGCCAAAATGTGCTTTTCAGAGGCTGAAAAGCATGTTTTGGCCGAGTATGATAATTTTGATTAAAACTTAATTTCTATCACTTCGAATGATGCCAAATGAATAATTTACTTGAATTGGACCATTTTACACTATGTCCATTGTAGATTTGTATCTCTGACAGTTCGTTTGGTTGCAGGGGACATTTTCAGTTTTTATGGCCAAAATGTGCTTTTCAGGGGCTGAAAAGCATGTTTTGGCCGAGTATGATAATTTTCATTAAAACTTGATTACTATCCATTTGAATGATGCCAAATGAATAACTTACTTGAATTGGACCATTTTACACTATGTCCATTGTAGATTAGTGTCTCTGACAGTTCGTTTGGTTGCAGGGGACATATTCAGTTTTTATGGCCAAAATGTGCTTTTCAGGGGCCGAAAAGCACGTTTTGGCAGAGTATGATAATTTTCATTAAAACTTGATTTCTATCCATTCGAATGATGCCAAATGAATAACTTACTTGAATTGGACCATTTTACACTATGTCCATTGTAGATTTGTGTCTCTGACAGTTCGTTTGGTTGCAGGGGACATATTCAGTTTTTATGGCCAAAATGTGCTTTTCAGGGGCTGAAAAGCATGTTTTGGCCGAGTATGATAATTTTCATTAAAACTTGATTTCTATCACTTCGAATGATGCCAAATGAATAACTTACTTGAATTGGACCATTGTACACTATGTCCATTGTAGATTTGTGGCTCCGACAGTTCGTTTGGTTGCAGGGGACATTTTCAGTTTTTATGTCCAAAATGTGCTTTTCAGGGGCTGAAAAGCATGTTTTGGCCGAATATGATAATTTTCATTAAAACTTGATTTCTATCACTTCGAATGATGCCAAATGAATAACTTACTTGAATTGGACCATTTTACACTATGTCCATTGTAGATTTGTGTCTCCGACAGTTTGTTTGGTTGCAGGGGACATTTTCAGTTTTTATGGCCAAAATGTGCTTTTCAGGGGCTGAAAAGCATGTTTTGGCCGAGTATAATAATTTTCATTAAAACTTGATTTCTATCCATTTGAATGATGCCAAATGAATAACTTACTTGAATTGGACCATTTTACACTATGTCCATTGTAGATTTGTGTCTCTGACAGTTCGTTTGGTTGCAGGGGACATATTCAGTTTTTATGGCCAAAATGTGCTTTTCAGGGGCTGAAAAGCATGTTTTGGCCGAGTATGATAATTTTCATTAAAACTTGATTTCTATCACTTCGAATGATGCCAAATGAATAACTTACTTGAATTGGACCATTTTACACTATGTCCATTGTAGATTTGTGTCTCTGACAGTTCGTTTGGTTGCAGGGGACATATTCAGTTTTTATGGCCAAAATGTGCTTTTCAGGGGCTAAAAAGCATGTTTTGGCCGAGTATGATAATTTTCATTAAAACTTGATTTCTATCACTTCGAATGATGCCAAATGAATAACTTACTTGAATTGGACCATTGTACACTATGTCCATTGTAGATTTGTGTCTCCGACAGTTCGTTTGGTTGCAGGGGACATTTTCAGTTTTTATGGCCAAAATGTGCTTTTCAGAGGCTGAAAAGCATGTTTTGGCCGAGTATGATAATTTACATTAAAACTTAATTTCTATCACTTCGAATGATGCCAAATGAATAACTTACTTGAATTGGACCATTTTACACTATGTCCATTGTAGATTTGTGTCTCTGACAGTTCGTGTGGTTGCAGGGGACATATTCAGTTTTTATGGCCAAAATGTGCTTTTCAGGGGCTGAAAAGCATGTTTTGGCCGAGTATGATAATTTTCATTAAAACTTGATTTCTATCACTTCGAATGATGCCAAATGAATAACTTACTTGAATTGGACCATTTTACACTATGTCCATTGTAGATTTGTGTCTCCGACAGTTCGTTTGGTTGCAGGGGACATATTCAGTTTTTATGGCCAAAATGTGCTTTTCAGGGGCTGAAAAGCATGTTTTGGCCGAGTATGATAATTTTCATTAAAACTTGATTTCTATCACTTCGAATGATGCCAAATGAATAACTTACTTGAATTGGACCATTGTACACTATGTCCATTGTAGATTTGTGTCTCCGACAGTTCGTTTGGTTACAGGGGACATTTTCAGTTTTTATGGCCAAAATGTGCTTTTCAGAGGCTGAAAAGCATGTTTTGGCCGAGTATGATAATTTACATTAAAATTTAATTTCTATCACTTCGAATGATGCCAAATTAATAACTTACTTGAATTGGACCATTTTACACTATGTCTATTGTAGATTTGTGTCTCTGACAGTTCGTTTGGTTGCAGGTGACATATTCAGTTTTTATGGCCAAAATCTGTTTTTCAGGGGCTGAAAAGCATGTTTTGGCCGAGTATGATAATTTTCATTAAAACTTGATTTCTATCCATTCGAATGATGCCAAATGAATAACTTACTTGAATTGGACCATTTTACACTATGTCCATTGTAGATTTGTGTCTCTGACAGTTCGTTTGGTTGCAGGGGACATATTCAGTTTTTATGGCCAAAATGTGCTTTTCAGGGGCTGAAAAGCATGTTTTGGCCGAGTATGATAATTTTCATTAAAACTTGATTACTATCCATTTGAATGATGCCAAATGAATAACTTACTTGAATTGGACCATTTTACACTATGTCCATTGTAGATTTGTGTCTCTGACAGTTCGTTTGGTTGCAGGGGACATATTCAGTTTTTATGGCCAAAATGTGCTTTTCAGGGGCTGAAAAGCACGTTTTGGCAGAGTATGATAATTTTCATTAAAACTTGATTTCTATCCATTCGAATGATGCCAAATGAATAACTTACTTGAATTGGACCATTTTACACTATGTCCATTGTAGATTTGTGTCTCTGACAGTTCGTTTGGTTGCAGGGGACATATTCAGTTTTTATGGCCAAAATGTGCTTTTCAGGGGCTGAAAAGCATGTTTTGGCCGAGTATGATAATTTTCATTAAAACTTGATTTCTATCACTTCGAATGATGCCAAATGAATAACTTACTTAAATTTGGACCATTTTACACTATGTCCATTGTAGATTTGTGTCTCCGACAGTTCGTTTGGTTGCAGGGGACATTTTCAGTTTTTATGGCCAAAATGTGCTTTTCAGAGGCTGAAAAGCATGTTTTGGCCGAGTATGATAATTTTCATTAAAACTTGATTTCTATCACTTCGAATGATGCCAAATGAATAACTTACTTAAATTTGGACCATTTTACACTATGTCCATTGTAGATTTGTGTCTCCGACAGTTCGTTTGGTTGCAGGGGACATTTTCAGTTTTTATGGCCAAAATGTGCTTTTCAGAGGCTGAAAAGCATGTTTTGGCCGAGTATGATAATTTTCATTAAAACTTAATTTCTATCACTTCGAATGATGCCAAATGAATAACTTACTTGAATTGGACCATTTTACACTATGTCCATTGTAGATTTGTGTCTTCGACAGTTCGTTTGGTTGCAGGGGACATTTTCAGTTTTTATGGCCAAAATGTGCTTTTCAGGGGCTGAAAAGCATGTTTTGGCCGAATATGATAATTTTCATTAAAACTTGATTTCTATCGCTTCGAATGATGCCAAATGAATAACTTACTTGAATTGGACCATTTTACACTATGTCCATTGTAGATTTGTTTCTCCGACAGTTTGTTTGGTTGCAGGGGACATTTTCAGTTTTTATGGCCAAAATGTGCTTTTCAGGGGCTGAAAAGCATGTTTTGGCCGAGTATGATAATTTTCATTAAAACTTGATTTCTATCCATTTGAATGATGCCAAATGAATAACTTACTTGAATTGGACCATTTTACACTATGTCCATTGTAGATTTGTGTCTCTGACAGTTCGTTTGGTTGCAGGGGACATATTCAGTTTTTATGGCCAAAATGTGCTTTTCAGGGGCTGAAAAGCATGTTTTGGCCGAGTATGATAATTTTCATTAAAACTTGATTTCTATCCATTCGAATGATGCCAAATGAATAACTTACTTGAATTGGACCATTTTACACTATGTCCATTGTAGATTTGTGTCTCTGACAGTTCGTTTGGTTGCAGGGGACATATTCAGTTTTTATGGCCAAAATGTGCTTTTCAGGGGCTGAAAAGCATGTTTTGGCCGAGTATGATAATTTTCATTAAAACTTGATTTCTATCACTTCGAATGATGCCAAATGAATAACTTACTTGAATTGGACCATTGTACACTATGTCCATTGTAGATTTGTGTCTCCGACAGTTCGTTTGGTTGCAGGGGACATTTTCAGTTTTTATGGCCAAAATGTGCTTTTCAGGGGCTGAAAAGCATGTTTTGGCCGAATATGATAATTTTCATTAAAACTTGATTTCTATCGCTTCGAATGATGCCAAATGAATAACTTACTTGAATTGGACCATTTTACACTATGTCCATTGTAGATTTGTGTCTCCGACAGTTTGTTTGGTTGCAGGGGACATTTTCAGTTTTTATGGCCAAAATGTGCTTTTCAGGGGCTGAAAAGCATGTTTTGGCCGAGTATGATAATTTACATTAAAACTTAATTTCTATCACTTCGAATGATGCCAAATGAATAACTTACTTAAATTGGACCATTTTACACTATGTCTATTGTAGATTTGTGTCTCTGACAGTTCGTTTGGTTGCAGGTGACATATTCAGTTTTTATGGCCAAAATCTGCTTTTCAGGGGCTGAAAAAGATGTTTTGGCCGAGTATGATAATTTTCATTAAAACTTGATTTCTATCCATTCGAATGATGCCAAATGAATAACTTACTTGAATTGGACCATTTTACACTATGTCCATTGTAGATTTGTGTCTCTGACAGTTCGTTTGGTTGCAGGGGACATATTCAGTTTTTATGGCCAAAATGTGCTTTTCAGGGGCTGAAAAGCATGTTTTGGCCGAGTATGATAATTTTCATTAAAACTTGATTTCTATCACTTCGAGTGATGCCAAATGAATAACTTACTTGAATTGGACCATTTTACACTATGTCCATTGTAGATTTGTGTCTCCGACAGTTCGTTTGGTTGCAGGGGACATTTTCAGTTTTTATGGCCAAAATGTGCTTTTCAGAGGCTGAAAAGCATGTTTTGGCCGAGTATGATAATTTTGATTAAAACTTAATTTCTATCACTTCGAATGATGCCAAATGAATAATTTACTTGAATTGGACCATTTTACACTATGTCCATTGTAGATTTGTATCTCTGACAGTTCGTTTGGTTGCAGGGGACATTTTCAGTTTTTATGGCCAAAATGTGCTTTTCAGGGGCTGAAAAGCATGTTTTGGCCGAGTATGATAATTTTCATTAAAACTTGATTTCTATCACTTCGAATGATGCCAAATGAATAACTTACTTGAATTGGACCATTTTACACTATGTCCATTGTAGATTTGTGTCTCCGACAGTTCGTTTGGTCGCAGGGGACATTTTCAGTTTTTATGGAAAAAAGGTGCTTTTCAGAGGCTGAAAAGCATGTTTTGGCCGAGTATGATAATTTTCATTAAAACTTGATTTCTATCCATTCGAATGATGCCAAATGAATAACTTACTTGAATTGGACCATTTTACACTATGTCCATTGTAGATTTGTGTCTCTGACAGTTCGTTTGGTTGCAGGGGACATATTCAGTTTTTATGGCCAAAATGTGCTTTTCAGGGGCTGAAAAGCATGTTTTGGCCGAGTATGATAATTTTCATTAAAACTTGATTTCTATCACTTCGAATGATGCCAAATGAATAACTTACTTGAATTGGACCATTGTACACTATGTCCATTGTAGATTTGTGGCTCCGACAGTTCGTTTGGTTGCAGGGGACATTTTCAGTTTTTATGTCCAAAATGTGCTTTTCAGGGGCTGAAAAGCATGTTTTGGCCGAATATGATAATTTTCATTAAAACTTGATTTCTATCACTTCGAATGATGCCAAATGAATAACTTACTTGAATTGGACCATTTTACACTATGTCCATTGTAGATTTGTGTCTCCGACAGTTTGTTTGGTTGCAGGGGACATTTTCAGTTTTTATGGCCAAAATGTGCTTTTCAGGGGCTGAAAAGCATGTTTTGGCCGAGTATAATAATTTTCATTAAAACTTGATTTCTATCCATTTGAATGATGCCAAATGAATAACTTACTTGAATTGGACCATTTTACACTATGTCCATTGTAGATTTGTGTCTCTGACAGTTCGTTTGGTTGCAGGGGACATATTCAGTTTTTATGGCCAAAATGTGCTTTTCAGGGGCTGAAAAGCATGTTTTGGCCGAGTATGATAATTTTCATTAAAACTTGATTTCTATCACTTCGAATGATGCCAAATGAATAACTTACTTGAATTGGACCATTTTACACTATGTCCATTGTAGATTTGTGTCTCTGACAGTTCGTTTGGTTGCAGGGGACATATTCAGTTTTTATGGCCAAAATGTGCTTTTCAGGGGCTAAAAAGCATGTTTTGGCCGAGTATGATAATTTTCATTAAAACTTGATTTCTATCACTTCGAATGATGCCAAATGAATAACTTACTTGAATTGGACCATTGTACACTATGTCCATTGTAGATTTGTGTCTCCGACAGTTCGTTTGGTTACAGGGGACATTTTCAGTTTTTATGGCCAAAATGTGCTTTTCAGAGGCTGAAAAGCATGTTTTGGCCGAGTATGATAATTTACATTAAAACTTAATTTCTATCACTTCGAATGATGCCAAATTAATAACTTACTTGAATTGGACCATTTTACACTATGTCTATTGTAGATTTGTGTCTCTGACAGTTCGTTTGGTTGCAGGTGACATATTCAGTTTTTATGGCCAAAATCTGTTTTTCAGGGGCTGAAAAGCATGTTTTGGCCGAGTATGATAATTTTCATTAAAACTTGATTTCTATCCATTCGAATGATGCCAAATGAATAACTTACTTGAATTGGACCATTTTACACTATGTCCATTGTAGATTTGTGTCTCTGACAGTTCGTTTGGTTGCAGGGGACATATTCAGTTTTTATGGCCAAAATGTGCTTTTCAGGGGCTGAAAAGCATGTTTTGGCCGAGTATGATAATTTTCATTAAAACTTGATTTCTATCACTTCGAATGATGCCAAATGAATAACTTACTTGAATTGGACCATTTTACACTATGTCCATTGTAGATTTGTGTCTCCGACAGTTCGTTTGGTTGCAGGGGACATTTTCAGTTTTTATGGCCAAAATGTGCTTTTCAGAGGCTGAAAAGCATGTTTTGGCCGAGTATGATAATTTTGATTAAAACTTAATTTCTATCACTTCGAATGATGCCAAATGAATAATTTACTTGAATTGGACCATTTTACACTATGTCCATTGTAGATTTGTATCTCTGACAGTTCGTTTGGTTGCAGGGGACATTTTCAGTTTTTATGGCCAAAATGTGCTTTTCAGGGGCTGAAAAGCATGTTTTGGCCGAGTATGATAATTTTCATTAAAACTTGATTACTATCCATTTGAATGATGCCAAATGAATAACTTACTTGAATTGGACCATTTTACACTATGTCCATTGTAGATTTGTGTCTCTGACAGTTTGTTTGGTTGCAGGGGACATATTCAGTTTTTATGGCCAAAATGTGCTTTTCAGGGGCTGAAAAGCACGTTTTGGCAGAGTATGATAATTTTCATTAAAACTTGATTTCTATCCATTCGAATGATGCCAAATGAATAACTTACTTGAATTGGACCATTTTACACTATGTCCATTGTAGATTTGTGTCTCTGACAGTTCGTTTGGTTGCAGGGGACATATTCAGTTTTTATGGCCAAAATGTGCTTTTCAGGGGCTGAAAAGCATGTTTTGGCCGAGTATGATAATTTTCATTAAAACTTGATTTCTATCACTTCGAATGATGCCAAATGAATAACTTACTTAAATTTGGACCATTTTACACTATGTCCATTGTAGATTTGTGTCTCCGACAGTTCGTTTGGTTGCAGGGGACATTTTCAGTTTTTATGGCCAAAATGTGCTTTTCAGAGGCTGAAAAGCATGTTTTGGCCGAGTATGATAATTTTCATTAAAACTTGATTTCTATCACTTCGAATGATGCCAAATGAATAACTTACTTAAATTTGGACCATTTTACACTATGTCCATTGTAGATTTGTGTCTCCGACAGTTCGTTTGGTTGCAGGGGACATTTTCAGTTTTTATGGCCAAAATGTGCTTTTCAGAGGCTGAAAAGCATGTTTTGGCCGAGTATGATAATTTTCATTAAAACTTAATTTCTATCACTTCGAATGATGCCAAATGAATAACTTACTTGAATTGGACCATTTTACACTATGTCCATTGTAGATTTGTGTCTTCGACAGTTCGTTTGGTTGCAGGGGACATTTTCAGTTTTTATGGCCAAAATGTGCTTTTCAGGGGCTGAAAAGCATGTTTTGGCCGAATATGATAATTTTCATTAAAACTTGATTTCTATCGCTTCGAATGATGCCAAATGAATAACTTACTTGAATTGGACCATTTTACACTATGTCCATTGTAGATTTGTTTCTCCGACAGTTTGTTTGGTTGCAGGGGACATTTTCAGTTTTTATGGCCAAAATGTGCTTTTCAGGGGCTGAAAAGCATGTTTTGGCCGAGTATGATAATTTTCATTAAAACTTGATTTCTATCCATTCGAATGATGCCAAATGAATAACTTACTTGAATTGGACCATTTTACACTATGTCCATTGTAGATTTGTGTCTCTGACAGTTCGTTTGGTTGCAGGGGACATATTCAGTTTTTATGGCCAAAATGTGCTTTTCAGGGGCTGAAAAGCATGTTTTGGCCGAGTATGATAATTTTCATTAAAACTTGATTTCTATCACTTCGAATGATGCCAAATGAATAACTTACTTGAATTGGACCATTTTACACTATGTCCATTGTAGATTTGTGTCTCCGACAGTTCGTTTGGTTGCAGGGGACATTTTCAGTTTTTATGGCCAAAATGTGCTTTTCAGAGGCTGAAAAGCATGTTTTGGCCGAGTATGATAATTTTCATTAAAACTTGATTTCTATCCATTCGAATGATGCCAAATGAATAACTTACTTGAATTAGACCATTTTACACTATGTCCATTGTAGATTTGTGTCTCTGACAGTTCGTTTGGTTGCAGGGGACATATTCAGTTTTTATGGCCAAAATGTGCTTTTCAGGGGCTGAAAAGCATGTTTTGGCCGAGTATGATAATTTTCATTAAAACTTGATTTCTATCACTTCGAATGATGCCAAATGAATAACTTACTTGAATTGGACCATTGTACACTATGTCCATTGTAGATTTGTGTCTCCGACAGTTCGTTTGGTTGCAGGGGACATTTTCAGTTTTTATGGCCAAAATGTGCTTTTCAGGGGCTGAAAAGCATGTTTTGGCCGAATATGATAATTTTCATTAAAACTTGATTTCTATCGCTTCGAATGATGCCAAATGAATAACTTACTTGAATTGGACCATTTTACACTATGTCCATTGTAGATTTGTGTCTCCGACAGTTTGTTTGGTTGCAGGGGACATTTTCAGTTTTTATGGCCAAAATGTGCTTTTCAGGGGCTGAAAAGCATGTTTTGGCCGAGTATGATAATTTACATTAAAACTTAATTTCTATCACTTCGAATGATGCCAAATGAATAACTTACTTAAATTGGACCATTTTACACTATGTCTATTGTAGATTTGTGTCTCTGACAGTTCGTTTGGTTGCAGGTGACATATTCAGTTTTTATGGCCAAAATCTGCTTTTCAGGGGCTGAAAAAGATGTTTTAGCCGAGTATGATAATTTTCATTAAAACTTGATTTCTATCCATTCGAATGATGCCAAATGAATAACTTACTTGAATTGGACCATTTTACACTATGTCCATTGTAGATTTGTGTCTCTGACAGTTCGTTTGGTTGCAGGGGACATATTCAGTTTTTATGGCCAAAATGTGCTTTTCAGGGGCTGAAAAGCATGTTTTGGCCGAGTATGATAATTTTCATTAAAACTTGATTTCTATCACTTCGAGTGATGCCAAATGAATAACTTACTTGAATTGGACCATTTTACACTATGTCCATTGTAGATTTGTGTCTCCGACAGTTCGTTTGGTTGCAGGGGACATTTTCAGTTTTTATGGCCAAAATGTGCTTTTCAGAGGCTGAAAAGCATGTTTTGGCCGAGTATGATAATTTTGATTAAAACTTAATTTCTATCACTTCGAATGATGCCAAATGAATAATTTACTTGAATTGGACCATTTTACACTATGTCCATTGTAGATTTGTATCTCTGACAGTTCGTTTGGTTGCAGGGGACATTTTCAGTTTTTATGGCCAAAATGTGCTTTTCAGGGGCTGAAAAGCATGTTTTGGCCGAGTATGATAATTTTCATTAAAACTTGATTACTATCCATTTGAATGATGCCAAATGAATAACTTACTTGAATTGGACCATTTTACACTATGTCCATTGTAGATTAGTGTCTCTGACAGTTCGTTTGGTTGCAGGGGACATATTCAGTTTTTATGGCCAAAATGTGCTTTTCAGGGGCCGAAAAGCACGTTTTGGCAGAGTATGATAATTTTCATTAAAACTTGATTTCTATCCATTCGAATGATGCCAAATGAATAACTTACTTGAATTGGACCATTTTACACTATGTCCATTGTAGATTTGTGTCTCTGACAGTTCGTTTGGTTGCAGGGGACATATTCAGTTTTTATGGCCAAAATGTGCTTTTCAGGGGCTGAAAAGCATGTTTTGGCCGAGTATGATAATTTTCATTAAAACTTGATTTCTATCACTTCGAATGATGCCAAATGAATAACTTACTTGAATTGGACCATTTTACACTATGTCCATTGTAGATTTGTGTCTCCGACAGTTCGTTTGGTCGCAGGGGACATTTTCAGTTTTTATGGAAAAAAGGTGCTTTTCAGAGGCTGAAAAGCATGTTTTGGCCGAGTATGATAATTTTCATTAAAACTTGATTTCTATCCATTCGAATGATGCCAAATGAATAACTTACTTGAATTGGACCATTTTACACTATGTCCATTGTAGATTTGTGTCTCTGACAGTTCGTTTGGTTGCAGGGGACATATTCAGTTTTTATGGCCAAAATGTGCTTTTCAGGGGCTGAAAAGCATGTTTTGGCCGAGTATGATAATTTTCATTAAAACTTGATTTCTATCACTTCGAATGATGCCAAATGAATAACTTACTTGAATTGGACCATTGTACACTATGTCCATTGTAGATTTGTGGCTCCGACAGTTCGTTTGGTTGCAGGGGACATTTTCAGTTTTTATGTCCAAAATGTGCTTTTCAGGGGCTGAAAAGCATGTTTTGGCCGAATATGATAATTTTCATTAAAACTTGATTTCTATCACTTCGAATGATGCCAAATGAATAACTTACTTGAATTGGACCATTTTACACTATGTCCATTGTAGATTTGTGTCTCCGACAGTTTGTTTGGTTGCAGGGGACATTTTCAGTTTTTATGGCCAAAATGTGCTTTTCAGGGGCTGAAAAGCATGTTTTGGCCGAGTATAATAATTTTCATTAAAACTTGATTTCTATCCATTTGAATGATGCCAAATGAATAACTTACTTGAATTGGACCATTTTACACTATGTCCATTGTAGATTTGTGTCTCTGACAGTTCGTTTGGTTGCAGGGGACATATTCAGTTTTTATGGCCAAAATGTGCTTTTCAGGGGCTGAAAAGCATGTTTTGGCCGAGTATGATAATTTTCATTAAAACTTGATTTCTATCACTTCGAATGATGCCAAATGAATAACTTACTTGAATTGGACCATTTTACACTATGTCCATTGTAGATTTGTGTCTCTGACAGTTCGTTTGGTTGCAGGGGACATATTCAGTTTTTATGGCCAAAATGTGCTTTTCAGGGGCTAAAAAGCATGTTTTGGCCGAGTATGATAATTTTCATTAAAACTTGATTTCTATCACTTCGAATGATGCCAAATGAATAACTTACTTGAATTGGACCATTGTACACTATGTCCATTGTAGATTTGTGTCTCCGACAGTTCGTTTGGTTGCAGGGGACATTTTCAGTTTTTATGGCCAAAATGTGCTTTTCAGAGGCTGAAAAGCATGTTTTGGCCGAGTATGATAATTTACATTAAAACTTAATTTCTATCACTTCGAATGATGCCAAATGAATAACTTACTTGAATTGGACCATTTTACACTATGTCCATTGTAGATTTGTGTCTCTGACAGTTCGTGTGGTTGCAGGGGACATATTCAGTTTTTATGGCCAAAATGTGCTTTTCAGGGGCTGAAAAGCATGTTTTGGCCGAGTATGATAATTTTCATTAAAACTTGATTTCTATCACTTCGAATGATGCCAAATGAATAACTTACTTGAATTGGACCATTTTACACTATGTCCATTGTAGATTTGTGTCTCCGACAGTTCGTTTGGTTGCAGGGGACATATTCAGTTTTTATGGCCAAAATGTGCTTTTCAGGGGCTGAAAAGCATGTTTTGGCCGAGTATGATAATTTTCATTAAAACTTGATTTCTATCACTTCGAATGATGCCAAATGAATAACTTACTTGAATTGGACCATTGTACACTATGTCCATTGTAGATTTGTGTCTCCGACAGTTCGTTTGGTTACAGGGGACATTTTCAGTTTTTATGGCCAAAATGTGCTTTTCAGAGGCTGAAAAGCATGTTTTGGCCGAGTATGATAATTTACATTAAAACTTAATTTCTATCACTTCGAATGATGCCAAATTAATAACTTACTTGAATTGGACCATTTTACACTATGTCTATTGTAGATTTGTGTCTCTGACAGTTCGTTTGGTTGCAGGTGACATATTCAGTTTTTATGGCCAAAATCTGTTTTTCAGGGGCTGAAAAGCATGTTTTGGCCGAGTATGATAATTTTCATTAAAACTTGATTTCTATCCATTCGAATGATGCCAAATGAATAACTTACTTGAATTGGACCATTTTACACTATGTCCATTGTAGATTTGTGTCTCTGACAGTTCGTTTGGTTGCAGGGGACATATTCAGTTTTTATGGCCAAAATGTGCTTTTCAGGGGCTGAAAAGCATGTTTTGGCCGAGTATGATAATTTTCATTAAAACTTGATTTCTATCACTTCGAATGATGCCAAATGAATAACTTACTTGAATTGGACCATTTTACACTATGTCCATTGTAGATTTGTGTCTCCGACAGTTCGTTTGGTTGCAGGGGACATTTTCAGTTTTTATGGCCAAAATGTGCTTTTCAGAGGCTGAAAAGCATGTTTTGGCCGAGTATGATAATTTTGATTAAAACTTAATTTCTATCACTTCGAATGATGCCAAATGATTAATTTACTTGAATTGGACCATTTTACACTATGTCCATTGTAGATTTGTATCTCTGACAGTTCGTTTGGTTGCAGGGGACATTTTCAGTTTTTATGGCCAAAATGTGCTTTTCAGGGGCTGAAAAGCATGTTTTGGCCGAGTATGATAATTTTCATTAAAACTTGATTACTATCCATTTGAATGATGCCAAATGAATAACTTACTTGAATTGGACCATTTTACACTATGTCCATTGTAGATTTGTGTCTCTGACAGTTCGTTTGGTTGCAGGGGACATATTCAGTTTTTATGGCCAAAATGTGCTTTTCAGGGGCTGAAAAGCATGTTTTGGCCGAGTATGATAATTTTCATTAAAACTTGATTTCTATCACTTCGAATGATGCCAAATGAATAACTTACTTAAATTTGGACCATTTTACACTATGTCCATTGTAGATTTGTGTCTCCGACAGTTCGTTTGGTTGCAGGGGACATTTTCAGTTTTTATGGCCAAAATGTGCTTTTCAGAGGCTGAAAAGCATGTTTTGGCCGAGTATGATAATTTTCATTAAAACTTAATTTCTATCACTTCGAATGATGCCAAATGAATAATTTACTTGAATTGGACCATTTTACACTATGTCCATTGTAGATTTGTATCTCTGACAGTTCGTTTGGTTGCAGGGGACATATTCAGTTTTTAAGGCCAAAATGTGCTTTTCAGGGGCTGAAAAGCATGTTTTGGCCGAGTATGGTAATTTTCATTAAAACTTGATTTCTATCACTTTGAATGATGCCAAATGAATAACTTACTTGAATTGGACCATTTTACACTATGTCCATTGTAGATTTGTGTTTCCGACAGTTCGTTTGGTTGCAGGGGACATTTTCAGTTTTTATGGCCAAAATGTGCTTTTCAGAGGCTGAAAAGCATGTTTTGGCCGAGTATGATAATTTACATTAAAACTTAATTTCTATCACTTCGAATGATGCCAAATGAATAACTTACTTGAATTGGACCATTTTACACTATGTCCATTGTAGATTTGTGTCTCCGACAGTTCGTTTGGTTACAGGGGACATTTTCAGTTTTTATGGCCAAAATGTGCTTTTCAGAGGCTGAAAAGCATGTTTTGGCCGAGTATGATAATTTACATTAAAACTTAATTTCTATCACTTCGAATGATGCCAAATGAATAACTTACTTGAATTGGACCATTTTACACTATGTCTATTGTAGATTTGTGTCTCTGACAGTTCGTTTGGTTGCAGGTGACATATTCAGTTTTTATGGCCAAAATCTGTTTTTCAGGGGCTGAAAAGCATGTTTTGGCCGAGTATGATAATTTTCATTAAAACTTGATTTCTATCCATTCGAATGATGCCAAATGAATAACTTACTTGAATTGGACCATTTTACACTATGTCCATTGTAGATTTGTGTCTCTGACAGTTCGTTTGGTTGCAGGGGACATATTCAGTTTTTATGGCCTAAATGTGCTTTTCAGGGGCTGAAAAGCATGTTTTGGCCGAGTATGATAATTTTCATTAAAACTTGATTTCTATCACTTCGAATGATGCCAAATGAATAACTTACTTGAATTGGACCATTTTACACTATGTCCATTGTAGATTTGTGTCTCCGACAGTTCGTTTGGTTGCAGGGGACATTTTCAGTTTTTATGGCCAAAATGTGCTTTTCAGAGGCTGAAAAGCTTGTTTTGGCCGAGTATGATAATTTTGATTAAAACTTAATTTCTATCACTTCGAATGATGCCAAATGAATAATTTACTTGAATTGGACCATTTTACACTATGTCTATTGTAGATTTGTGTCTCTGACAGTTCGTTTGGTTGCAGGTGACATATTCAGTTTTTATGGCCAAAATCTGTTTTTCAGGGGCTGAAAAGCATGTTTTGGCCGAGTATGATAATTTTCATTAAAACTTGATTTCTATCCATTCGAATGATGCCAAATGAATAACTTACTTGAATTGGACCATTTTACACTATGTCCATTGTAGATTTGTGTCTCTGACAGTTCGTTTGGTTGCAGGGGACATATTCAGTTTTTATGGCCAAAATGTGCTTTTCAGGGGCTGAAAAGCATGTTTTGGCCGAGTATGATAATTTTCATTAAAACTTGATTTCTATCACTTCGAATGATGCCAAATGAATAACTTACTTGAATTGGACCATTTTACACTATGTCCATTGTAGATTTGTGTCTCCGACAGTTCGTTTGGTTGCAGGGGACATTTTCAGTTTTTATGGCCAAAATGTGCTTTTCAGAGGCTGAAAAGCTTGTTTTGGCCGAGTATGATAATTTTGATTAAAACTTAATTTCTATCACTTCGAATGATGCCAAATGAATAATTTACTTGAATTGGACCATTTTACACTATGTCCATTGTAGATTTGTATCTCTGACAGTTCGTTTGGTTGCAGGGGACATTTTCAGTTTTTATGGCCAAAATGTGCTTTTCAGGGGCTGAAAAGCATGTTTTGGCCGAGTATGATAATTTTCATTAAAACTTGATTACTATCCATTTGAATGATGCCAAATGAATAACTTACTTGAATTGGACCATTTTACACTATGTCCATTGTAGATTTGTGTCTCTGACAGTTCGTTTGGTTGCAGGGGACATATTCAGTTTTTATGGCCAAAATGTGCTTTTCAGGGGCTGAAAAGCATGTTTTGGCCGAGTATGATAATTTTCATTAAAACTTGATTTCTATCACTTCGAATGATGCCAAATGAATAACTTACTTAAATTTGGACCATTTTACACTATGTCCATTGTAGATTTGTGTCTCCGACAGTTCGTTTGGTTGCAGGGGACATTTTCAGTTTTTATGGCCAAAATGTGCTTTTCAGAGGCTGAAAAGCATGTTTTGGCCGAGTATGATAATTTTCATTAAAACTTAATTTCTATCACTTCGAATGATGCCAAATGAATAATTTACTTGAATTGGACCATTTTACACTATGTCCATTGTAGATTTGTATCTCTGACAGTTCGTTTGGTTGCAGGGGACATATTCAGTTTTTAAGGCCAAAATGTGCTTTTCAGGGGCTGAAAAGCATGTTTTGGCCGAGGATGGTAATTTTCATTAAAACTTGATTTCTATCACTTTGAATGATGCCAAATGAATAACTTACTTGAATTGGACCATTTTACACTATGTCCATTGTAGATTTGTGTTTCCGACAGTTCGTTTGGTTGCAGGGGACATTTTCAGTTTTTATGGCCAAAATGTGCTTTTCAGAGGCTGAAAAGCATGTTTTGGCCGAGTATGATAATTTACATTAAAACTTAATTTCTATCACTTCGAATGATGCCAAATGAATAACTTACTTGAATTGGACCATTTTACACTATGTCCATTGTAGATTTGTGTCTCCGACAGTTCGTTTGGTTGCAGGGGACATTTTCAGTTTTTATGGCCAAAATGTGCTTTTCAGAGGCTGAAAAGCATGTTTTGGCCGAGTATGATAATTTTCATTAAAACTTAATTTCTATCACTTCGAATGATGCCAAATGAATAACTTACTTGAATTGGACCATTTTACACTATGTCCATTGTAGATTTGTGTCTTCGACAGTTCGTTTGGTTGCAGGGGACATTTTCAGTTTTTATGGCCAAAATGTGCTTTTCAGGGGCTGAAAAGCATGTTTTGGCCGAATATGATAATTTTCATTAAAACTTGATTTCTATCGCTTCGAATGATGCCAAATGAATAACTTACTTGAATTGGACCATTTTACACTATGTCCATTGTAGATTTGTGTCTCCGACAGTTTGTTTGGTTGCAGGGGACATTTTCAGTTTTTATGGCCAAAATGTGCTTTTCAGGGGCTGAAAAGCATGTTTTGGCCGAGTATGATAATTTTCATTAAAACTTGATTTCTATCACTTCGAATGATGCCAAATGAATAACTTACTTGAATTGGACCATTTTACACTATGTCCATTGTAGATTTGTGTCTCCGACAGTTCGTTTGGTTGCAGGGGACATTTTCAGTTTTTATGGCCAAAATGTGCTTTTCAGAGGCTGAAAAGCATGTTTTGGCCGAGTATGATAATTTTCATTAAAACTTGATTTCTATCCATTCGAATGATGCCAAATGAATAACTTACTTGAATTGGACCATTTTACACTATGTCCATTTTAGATTTGTGTCTCTGACAGTTCGTTTGGTTGCAGGGGACATATTCAGTTTTTATGGCCAAAATGTGCTTTTCAGGGGCTGAAAAGCATGTTTTGGCCGAGTATGATAATTTTCATTAAAACTTGATTTCTATCACTTCGAATGATGCCAAATGAATAACTTACTTGAATTGGACCATTGTACACTATGTCCATTGTAGATTTGTGTCTCCGACAGTTCGTTTGGTTGCAGGGGACATTTTCAGTTTTTATGGCCAAAATGTGCTTTTCAGAGGCTGAAAAGCATGTTTTGGCCGAGTATGATAATTTACATTAAAACTTAATTTCTATCACTTCGAATGATGCAAAATGAATAACTTACTTGAATTGGACCATTTTACACTATGTCTATTGTAGATTTGTGTCTCTGACAGTTCGTTTGGTTGCAGGTGACATATTCAGTTTTTATGGCCAAAATGTGCTTTTCAGGGGCTGAAAAGCATGTTTTGGCCGAGTATGATAATTTTCATTAAAACTTAATTTCTATCACTTCGAATGATGCCAAATGAATAACTTACTTGAATTGGACCATTTTACACTATGTCCATTGTAGATTTGTGTCTTCGACAGTTCGTTTGGTTGCAGGGGACATTTTCAGTTTTTATGGCCAAAATGTGCTTTTCAGGGGCTGAAAAGCATGTTTTGGCCGAATATGATAATTTTCATTAAAACTTGATTTCTATCGCTTCGAATGATGCCAAATGAATAACTTACTTGAATTGGACCATTTTACACTATGTCCATTGTAGATTTGTGTCTCCGACAGTTTGTTTGGTTGCAGGGGACATTTTCAGTTTTTATGGCCAAAATGTGCTTTTCAGGGGCTGAAAAGCATGTTTTGGCCGAGTATGATAATTTTCATTAAAACTTGATTTCTATCCATTTGAATGATGCCAAATGAATAACTTACTTGAATTGGACCATTTTACACTATGTCCATTGTAGATTTGTGTCTCTGACAGTTCGTTTGGTTGCAGGGGACATATTCAGTTTTTATGGCCAAAATGTGCTTTTCAGGGGCTGAAAAGCATGTTTTGGCCGAGTATGATAATTTTCATTAAAACTTGATTTCTATCACTTCGAATGATGCCAAATGAATAACTTACTTGAATTGGACCATTTTACACTATGTCCATTGTAGATTTGTGTCTCCGACAGTTCGTTTGGTTGCAGGGGACATTTTCAGTTTTTATGGCCAAAATGTGCTTTTCAGAGGCTGAAAAGCATGTTTTGGCCGAGTATGATAATTTTCATTAAAACTTGATTTCTATCCATTCGAATGATGCCAAATGAATAACTTACTTGAATTGGACCATTTTACACTATGTCCATTTTAGATTTGTGTCTCTGACAGTTCGTTTGGTTGCAGGGGACATATTCAGTTTTTATGGCCAAAATGTGCTTTTCAGGGGCTGAAAAGCATGTTTTGGCCGAGTATGATAATTTTCATTAAAACTTGATTTCTATCACTTCGAATGATGCCAAATGAATAACTTACTTGAATTGGACCATTGTACACTATGTCCATTGTAGATTTGTGTCTCCGACAGTTCGTTTGGTTGCAGGGGACATTTTCAGTTTTTATGGCCAAAATGTGCTTTTCAGAGGCTGAAAAGCATGTTTTGGCCGAGTATGATAATTTACATTAAAACTTAATTTCTATCACTTCGAATGATGCAAAATGAATAACTTACTTGAATTGGACCATTTTACACTATGTCTATTGTAGATTTGTGTCTCTGACAGTTCGTTTGGTTGCAGGTGACATATTCAGTTTTTATGGCCAAAATGTGCTTTTCAGGGGCTGAAAAGCATGTTTTGGCCGAGTATGATAATTTTCATTAAAACTTGATTTCTATCCATTCGAATGATGCCAAATGAATAACTTACTTGAATTGGACCATTTTACACTATGTCCATTGTAGATTTGTGTCTCTGACAGTTCGTTTGGTTGCAGGGGACATATTCAGTTTTTATGGCCAAAATGTGCTTTTCAGGGGCTGAAAAGCATGTTTTGGCCGAGTATGATAATTTTCATTAAAACTTGATTTCTATCACTTCGAATGATGCCAAATGAATAACTTACTTGAATTGGACCATTTTACACTATGTCCATTGTAGATTTGTGTCTCCGACAGTTCGTTTGGTTGCAGGGGACATTTTCAGTTTTTATGGCCAAAATGTGCTTTTCAGAGGCTGAAAAGCATGTTTTGGCCGAGTATGATAATTTTGATTAAAACTTAATTTCTATCACTTCGAATGATGCCAAATGAATAATTTACTTGAATTGGACCATTTTACACTATGTCCATTGTAGATTTGTATCTCTGACAGTTCGTTTGGTTGCAGGGGACATTTTCAGTTTTTATGGCCAAAATGTGCTTTTCAGAGGCTGAAAAGCATGTTTTGGCCGAGTATGATAATTTTCATTAAAACTTGATTTCTATCCATTCGAATGATGCCAAATGAATAACTTACTTGAATTGGACCATTTTACACTATGTCCATTGTAGATTTGTGTCTCTGACAGTTCGTTTGGTTGCAGGGGACATATTCAGTTTTTATGGCCAAAATGTGCTTTTCAGGCTGAAAAGCATGTTTTGGCCAAGTATGATAATTTTCATTAAAACTTGATTTCTATCACTTCGAATGATGCCAAATGAATAACTTACTTGAATTGGACCATTTTACACTATGTCTATTGTAGATTTGTGTCTCTGACAGTTCGTTTGGTTGCAGGTGACATATTCAGTTTTTATGGCCAAAATCTGCTTTTCAGGGGCTGAAAAGCATGTTTTGGCCGAGTATGATAATTTTCATTAAAACTTGATTTCTATCCATTCGAATGATGCCAAATGAATAACTTACTTGAATTGGACCATTTTACACTATGTCCATTGTAGATTTGTGTCTCTGACAGTTCGTTTGGTTGCAGGGGACATATTCAGTTTTTATGGCCAAAATGTGCTTTTCAGGGGCTGAAAAGCATGTTTTGGCCGAGTATGATAATTTTGATTAAAACTTAATTTCTATCACTTCGAATGATGCCAATTGAATAATTTACTTGAATTGGACCATTTTACACTATGTCCATTGTAGATTTGTATCTCTGACAGTTCGTTTGGTTGCAGGGGACATTTTCAGTTTTTATGGCCAAAATGTGCTTTTCAGGGGCTGAAAAGCATGTTTTGGCCGAGTATGATAATTTACATTAAAACTTAATTTCTATCACTTCGAATGATGCCAAATGAATAACTTACTTGAATTGGACCATTTTACACTGTCTATTGTAGATTTGTGTCTCTGACAGTTCGTTTGGTTGCAGGTGACATATTCAGTTTTTATGGCCAAAATCTGCTTTTCAGGGGCTGAAAAAGATGTTTTGGCCGAGTATGATAATTTTCATTAAAACTTGATTTCTATCCATTCGAATGATGCCAAATGAATAACTTACTTGAATTGGACCATTTTACACTATGTCCATTGTAGATTTGTGTCTCTGACAGTTCGTTTGGTTGCAGAGGACATATTCAGTTTTTATGGCCAAAATGTGCTTTTCAGGGGCTGAAAAGCATGTTTTGGCCGAGTATGATAATTTTCATTAAAACTTGATTACTATCCATTTGAATGATGCCAAATGAATAACTTACTTGAATTGGACCATTTTACAGTATGTCCATTGTAGATTTGTGTCTCTGACAGTTCGTTTGGTTGCAGGGGACATATTCAGTTTTTATGGCCAAAATGTGCTTTTCAGGGGCTGAAAAGCATGTTTTGGCCGAGTATGATAATTTTCATTAAAACTTGATTTCTATCCATTCGAATGATGCCAAATGAATAACTTACTTGAATTGGACCATTTTACACTATGTCCATTGTAGATTTGTGTCTCTGACAGTTCGTTTGGTTGCAGGGGACATATTCAGTTTTTATGGCCAAAATGTGCTTTTCAGGGGCTGAAAAGCATGTTTTGGCCGAGTATGATAATTTTCATTAAAACTTGATTTCTATCACTTCGAATGATGCCAAATGAATAACTTACTTGAATTGGACCATTGTACACTATGTCCATTGTAGATTTGTGTCTCCGACAGTTCGTTTGGTTGCAGGGGACATTTTCAGTTTTTATGGCCAAAATGTGCTTTTCAGAGGCTGAAAAGCATGTTTTGGCCGAGTATGATAATTTACATTAAAACTTAATTTCTATCACTTCGAATGATGCCAAATGAATAACTTACTTGAATTGGACCATTTTACACTATGTCTATTGTAGATTTGTGTCTCTGACAGTTCGTTTGGTTGCAGGTGACATATTCAGTTTTTATGGCCAAAATCTGTTTTTCAGGGGCTGAAAGGCATGTTTTGGCCGAGTATGATAATTTTCATTAAAACTTGATTTCTATCCATTCGAATGATGCCAAATGAATAACTTACTTGAATTGGACCATTTTACACTATGTCCATTGTAGATTTGTGTCTCTGACAGTTCGTTTGGTTGCAGGGGACATTTTCAGTTTTTATGGCCAAAATGTGCTTTTCAGGGGCTGAAAAGCATGTTTTGGCCGAGTATGATAATTTTCATTAAAACTTGATTTCTATCACTTCGAATGATGCCAAATGAATAACTTACTTGAATTGGACCATTTTACACTATGTCCATTGTAGATTTGTGTCTCCGACAGTTCGTTTGGTTGCAGGGGACATTTTCAGTTTTTATGGCCAAAATGTGCTTTTCAGAGGCTGAAAAGCATGTTTTGGCCGAGTATGATAATTTTGATTAAAACTTAATTTCTATCACTTCGAATGATGCCAAATGAATAATTTACTTGAATTGGACCATTTTACACTATGTCCATTGTAGATTTGTATCTCTGACAGTTCGTTTGGTTGCAGGGGACATTTTCAGTTTTTATGGCCAAAATGTGCTTTTCAGGGGCTGAAAAGCATGTTTTGGCCGAGTATGATAATTTTCATTAAAACTTGATTACTATCCATTTGAATGATGCCAAATGAATAACTTACTTGAATTGGACCATTTTACACTATGTCCATTGTAGATTTGTGTCTCTGACAGTTCGTTTGGTTGCAGGGGACATATTCAGTTTTTATGGCCAAAATGTGCTTTTCAGGGGCTGAAAAGCACGTTTTGGCAGAGTATGATAATTTTCATTAAAACTTGATTTCTATCCATTCGAATGATGCCAAATGAATAACTTACTTGAATTGGACCATTTTACACTATGTCCATTGTAGATTTGTGTCTCTGACAGTTCGTTTGGTTGCAGGGGACATATTCAGTTTTTATGGCCAAAATGTGCTTTTCAGGGGCTGAAAAGCATGTTTTGGCCGAGTATGATAATTTTCATTAAAACTTGATTTCTATCACTTCGAATGATGCCAAATGAATAACTTACTTGAATTGGACCATTGTACACTATGTCCATTGTAGATTTGTGTCTCCGACAGTTCGTTTGGTTGCAGGGGACATTTTCAGTTTTTATGGCCAAAATGTGCTTTTCAGAGGCTGAAAAGCATGTTTTGGCCGAGTATGATAATTTACATTAAAACTTAATTTCTATCACTTCGAATGATGCCAAATGAATAACTTACTTGAATTGGACCATTTTACACTATGTCTATTGTAGATTTGTGTCTCTGACAGTTCGTTTGGTTGCAGGTGACATATTCAGTTTTTATGGCCAAAATCTGTTTTTCAGGGGCTGAAAAGCATGTTTTGGCCGAGTATGATAATTTTCATTAAAACTTGATTTCTATCCATTCGAATGATGCCAAATGAATAACTTACTTGAATTGGACCATTTTACACTATGTCCATTGTAGATTTGTGTCTCTGACAGTTCGTTTGGTTGCAGGGGACATTTTCAGTTTTTATGGCCAAAATGTGCTTTTCAGGGGCTGAAAAGCATGTTTTGGCCGAGTATGATAATTTTCATTAAAACTTGATTTCTATCACTTCGAATGATGCCAAATGAATAACTTACTTGAATTGGACCATTTTACACTATGTCCATTGTAGATTTGTGTCTCCGACAGTTCGTTTGGTTGCAGGGGACATTTTCAGTTTTTATGGCCAAAATGTGCTTTTCAGAGGCTGAAAAGCATGTTTTGGCCGAGTATGATAATTTTGATTAAAACTTAATTTCTATCACTTCGAATGATGCCAAATGAATAATTTACTTGAATTGGACCATTTTACACTATGTCCATTGTAGATTTGTATCTCTGACAGTTCGTTTGGTTGCAGGGGACATTTTCAGTTTTTATGGCCAAAATGTGCTTTTCAGGGGCTGAAAAGCATGTTTTGGCCGAGTATGATAATTTTCATTAAAACTTGATTACTATCCATTTGAATGATGCCAAATGAATAACTTACATGAATTGGACCATTTTACACTATGTCCATTGTAGATTTGTGTCTCTGACAGTTCGTTTGGTTGCAGGGGACATATTCAGTTTTTATGGCCAAAATGTGCTTTTCAGGGGCTGAAAAGCACGTTTTGGCAGAGTATGATAATTTTTATTAAAACTTGATTTCTATCCATTCGAATGATGCCAAATGAATAACTTACTTGAATTGGACCATTTTACACTATTTCCATTGTAGATTTGTGTCTCCGACAGTTCGTTTGGTTGCAGGGGACATTTTCAGTTTTTATGGCCAAAATGTGCTTTTCAGAGGCTGAAAAGCATGTTTTGGCCGAGTATGATAATTTTCATTAAAACTTGATTTCTATCCATTCGAATGATGCCAAATGAATAACTTACTTGAATTGGACCATTTTACACTATGTCCATTGTAGATTTGTGTCTCTGACAGTTCGTTTGGTTGCAGGGGACATATTCAGTTTTTATGGCCAAAATGTGCTTTTCAGGGGCTGAAAAGCATGTTTTGGCCGAGTATGATAATTTTCATTAAAACTTGATTTCTATCACTTCGAATGATGCCAAATGAATAACTTACTTGAATTGGACCATTGTACACTATGTCCATTGTAGATTTGTATCTCCGACAGTTCGTTTGGTTGCAGGGGACATTTTCAGTTTTTATGGCCAAAATGTGCTTTTCAGAGGCTGAAAAGCATGTTTTGGCCGAGTATGATAATTTACATTAAAACTTAATTTCTATCACTTCGAATGATGCCAAATGAATAACTTACTTGAATTGGACCATTTTACACTATGTCTATTGTAGATTTGTGTCTCTGACAGTTCGTTTGGTTGCAGGTGACATATTCAGTTTTTATGGCCAAAATCTGCTTTTCAGGGGCTGAAAAGCATGTTTTGGCCGAGTATGATAATTTTCATTAAAACTTGATTTCTATCCATTCGAATGATGCCAAATGAATAACTTACTTGAATTGGACCATTTTACACTATGTCCATTGTAGATTTGTGTCTCTGACAGTTCGTTTGGTTGCAGGGGACATATTCAGTTTTTATGGCCAAAATGTGCTTTTCAGGGGCTGAAAAGCATGTTTTGGCCAAGTATGATAATTTTCATTAAAACTTGATTTCTATCACTTCGAATGATGCCAAATGAATAACTTACTTGAATTGGACCATTTTACACTATGTCTATTGTAGATTTGTGTCTCTGACAGTTCGTTTGGTTGCAGGTGACATATTCAGTTTTTATGGCCAAAATCTGCTTTTCAGGGGCTGAAAAGCATGTTTTGGCCGAGTATGATAATTTTCATTAAAACTTGATTTCTATCACTTCGAATGATGCCAAATGAATAATTTACTTAAATTGGACCATTTTACACTATGTCCATTGTAGATTTGTATCTCTGACAGTTCGTTTGGTTGCAGGGGACATTTTCAGTTTTTATGGCCAAAATGTGCTTTTCAGGGGCTGAAAAGCATGTTTTGGCCGAGTATGATAATTTTCATTAAAACTTGATTACTATCCATTTGAATGATGCCAAATGAATAACTTACTTGAATTGGACCATTTTACACTATGTCCATTGTAGATTTGTGTCTCTGACTGTTCGTTTGGTTGCAGGGGACATATTCAGTTTTTAAGGCCAAAATGTGCTTTTCAGGGGCTGAAAAGCACGTTTTGGCAGAGTATGATAATTTTCATTAAAACTTGATTTCTATCCATTCGAATGATGCCAAATGAATAACTTACTTGAATTGGACCATTTTACACTATGTCCATTGTAGATTTGTGTCTCTGACAGTTCGTTTGGTTGCAGGGGACATATTCAGTTTTTATGGCCAAAATGTGCTTTTCAGGGGCTGAAAAGCATGTTTTGGCCGAGTATGATAATTTTCATTAAAACTTGATTTCTATCACTTCGAATGATGCCAAATGAATAACTTACTTAAATTTGGACCATTTGACACTATGTCCATTGTAGATTTGTGTCTCCGACAGTTCGTTTGGTTGCAGGGGACATTTTCAGTTTTTATGGCCAAAATGTGCTTTTCAGAGGCTGAAAAGCATGTTTTGGCCGAGTATGATAATTTTCATTAAAACTTAATTTCTATCACTTTGAATGATGCCAAATGAATAATTTACTTGAATTGGACCATTTTACACTATGTCCATTGTAGATTTGTATCTCTGACAGTTCGTTTGGTTGCAGGGGACATATTCAGTTTTTAAGGCCAAAATGTGCTTTTCAGGGGCTGAAAAGCATGTTTTGGCCGAGTATGGTAATTTTCATTAAAACTTGATTTCTATCACTTCGAATGATGCCAAATGAATAACTTAGTTGAATTGGACCATTTTACACTATGTCCATTGTAGATTTGTGTTTCCGACAGTTCGTTTGGTTGCAGGGGACATTTTCAGTTTTTATGGCCAAAATGTGCTTTTCAGAGGCTGAAAAGCATGTTTTGGCCGAGTATGATAATTTACATTAAAACTTAATTTCTATCACTTCGAATGATGCCAAATGAATAACTCACTTGAATTGGACCATTTTACACTATGTCCATTGTAGATTTGTGTCTCTGACAGTTTGTTTGGTTGCAGGGGACATATTCAGTTTTTATGGCCAAAATGTGCTTTTCAGGGACTAAAAAGCATGTTTTGGCCGAGTATGATAATTTTCATTAAAACTTGATTTCTATCACTTCGAATGATGCCAAATGAATAACTTACTTGAATTGGACCATTGTACACTATGTCCATTGTAGATTTGTGTCTCCGACAGTTCGTTTGGTTGCAGGGGACATTTTCAGTTTTTATGGCCAAAATGTGCTTTTCAGAGGCTGAAAAGCATGTTTTGGCCGAGTATGATAATTTACATTAAAACTTAATTTCTATCACTTCGAATGATGCCAAATGAATAACTTACTTGAATTGGACCATTTTACACTATGTCCATTGTAGATTTGTATCTCTGACAGTTCGTTTGGTTGCAGGGGACATTTTCAGTTTTTATGGCCAAAATGTGCTTTTCAGGGGCTGAAAAGCATGTTTTGGCCGAGTATGATAATTTTCATTAAAACTTGATTACTATCCATTTGAATGATGCCAAATGAATAACTTACTTGAATTGGACCATTTTACCACTATGTCCATTGTAGATTTGTGTCTCTGACAGTTCGTTTGGTTGCAGGGGACATATTCAGTTTTTAAGGCCAAAATGTGCTTTTCAGGGGCTGAAAAGCACGTTTTGGCAGAGTATGATAATTTTCATTAAAACTTGATTTCTATCCATTCGAATGATGCCAAATGAATAACTTACTTGAATTGGACCATTTTACACTATGTCCATTGTAGATTTGTGTCTCTGACAGTTCGTTTGGTTGCAGGGGACATATTCAGTTTTTATGGCCAAAATGTGCTTTTCAGGGGCTGAAAAGCATGTTTTGGCCGAGTATGATAATTTTCATTAAAATTTGATTTCTATCACTTCGAATGATGCCAAATGAATAACTTACTTAAATTTGGACCATTTTACACTATGTCCATTGTAGATTTGTGTCTCCGACAGTTCGTTTGGTTGCAGGGGACATTTTCAGTTTTTATGGCCAAAATGTGCTTTTCAGAGGCTGAAAAGCATGTTTTGGCCGAGTATGATAATTTTCATTAAAACTTAATTTCTATCACTTCGAATGATGCCAAATGAATAACTTACTTGAATTGGACCATTTTACACTATGTCCATTGTAGATTTGTGTTTCCGACAGTTCGTTTGGTTGCAGGGGACATTTTCAGTTTTTATGGCCAAAATGTGCTTTTCAGAGGCTGAAAAGCATGTTTTGGCCGAGTATGATAATTTACATTAAAACTTAATTTCTATCACTTCGAATGATGCCAAATGAATAACTTACTTGAATTGGACCATTTTACACTATGTCCATTGTAGATTTGTGTCTCTGACAGTTTGTTTGGTTGCAGGGGACATATTCAGTTTTTATGGCCAAAATGTGCTTTTCAGGGACTGAAAAGCATGTTTTGGCCGAGTATGATAATTTTCATTAAAACTTGATTTCTATCACTTCGAATGATGCCAAATGAATAACTTACTCGAATTGGACCATTTTACACTATGTCCATTGTAGATTTGTGTCTCCGACAGTTCGTTTGGTTGCAGGGGACATTTTCAGTTTTTATGGCCAAAATGTGCTTTTCAGAGGCTGAAAAGCATGTTTTGGCCGAGTATGATAATTTTCATTAAAACTTAATTTCTATCACTTCGAATGATGCCAAATGAATAACTTACTTGAATTGGACCATTTTACACTATGTCCATTGTAGATTTGTGTCTCCGACAGTTCGTTTGGTTGCAGGGGACATTTTCAGTTTTTATGGCCAAAATGTGCTTTTCAGAGGCTGAAAAGCATGTTTTGGCCGAGTATGATAATATTCATTAAAACTTGATTTTTATCCATTCGAATGATGCCAAATGAATAACTTACTTGAATTGGACCATTTTACACTATGTCCATTGTAGATTTGTATCTCTGACAGTTCGTTTGGTTGCAGGGGACATTTTCAGTTTTTATGGCCAAAATATGCTTTTCAGGGGCTGAAAAGCACGTTTTGGCAGAGTATGATAATTTTCATCAAAACTTGATTTCTATCCATTCGAATGATACCAAATGAATAACTTACTTAAATTTGGACCATTTTACACTATGTCCATTGTAGATTTGTGTCTCCGACAGTTTGTTTGGTTGCAGGGGACATTTTCAGTTTTTATGGCCAAAATGTGCTTTTCAGAGGCTGAAAAGCATGTTTTGGCCGAGTATGATAATTTACATTAAAACTTAATTTCTATCACTTCGAATGATGCCAAATGAATAACTTACTTGAATTAGACCATTTTACACTATGTCCATTGTAGATTTGTGTCTCTGACAGTTTGTTTGGTTGCAGGGGACATATTCAGTTTTTAAGGCCAAAATGTGCTTTTCAGGGGCTGAAAAGCACGTTTTGGCAGAGTATGATAATTTTCATTAAAACTTGATTTCTATCCATTCGAATGATACCAAATGAATAACTTACTTAAATTTGGACCATTTTACACTATGTCCATTGTAGATTTGTGTCTCCGACAGTTTGTTTGGTTGCAGGGGACATTTTCAGTTTTTATGGCCAAAATGTGCTTTTCAGAGGCTGAAAAGCATGTTTTGGCCGAGTATGATAATTTTCATTAAAACTTAATTTCTATCACTTCGAATGATGCCAAATGAATAATTTACTTGAATTGGACCATTTTACACTATGTCCATTGTAGATTTGTATCTCTGACAGTTCGTTTGGTTGCAGGGGACATATTCAGTTTTTAAGGCCAAAATGTGCTTTTCAGGGGCTGAAAAGCATGTTTTGGCCGAGTATGGTAATTTTCATTAAAACTTGATTTCTATCACTTCGAATGATGCCAAATGAATAACTTACTCGAATTGGACCATTTTACACTATGTCCATTGTAGATTTGTGTCTCCGACAGTTCGTTTGGTTGCAGGGGACATTTTCAGTTTTTATGGCCAAAATGTGCTTTTCAGAGGCTGAAAAGCATGTTTTGGCCGAGTATGATAATTTTCATTAAAACTTAATTTCTATCACTTCGAATGATGCCAAATGAATAACTTACTTGAATTGGACCATTTTACACTATGTCCATTGTAGATTTGTGTCTCCGACAGTTCGTTTGGTTGCAGGGGACATTTTCAGTTTTTATGGCCAAAATGTGCTTTTCAGGGGCTGAAAAGCATGTTTTGGCCGAATATGATAATTTTCATTAAAACTTGATTTCTATCGCTTCGAATGATGCCAAATGAATAACTTACTTGAATTGGACCATTTTACACTATGTCCATTGTAGATTTGTGTCTCCGACAGTTTGTTTGGTTGCAGGGGACATTTTCAGTTTTTATGGCCAAAATGTGCTTTTCAGGGGCTGAAAAGCATGTTTTGGCCGAGTATGATAATTTTCATTAAAACTTGATTTCTATCCATTTGAATGATGCCAAATGAATAACTTACTTGAATTGGACCATTTTACACTATGTCCATTGTAGATTTGTGTCTTTGACAGTTCGTTTGGTTGCAGGGGACATATTCAGTTTTTATGGCCAAAATGTGCTTTTCAGGGGCTGAAAAGCATGTTTTGGCCGAGTATGATAATTTTCATTAAAACTTGATTTCTATCACTTCGAATGATGCCAAATGAATAACTTACTTGAATTGGACCATTTTACACTATGTTAATTGTAGATTTGTGTCTCCGACAGTTCGTTTGGTTGCAGGGGACATTTTCAGTTTTTATGGCCAAAATGTGCTTTTCAGAGGCTGAAAAGCATGTTTTGGCCGAGTATGATAATTTTCATTAAAACTTGATTTCTATCCATTCGAATGATGTCAAATGAATAACTTACTTGAATTGGACCATTTTACACTATGTCTATTGTAGATTTGTGTCTCTGACAGTTCGTTTGGTTGCAGGTGATATATTCAGTTTTTATGGCCAAAATCTGCTTTTCAGGGGCTGAAAAGCATGTTTTGGCCGAGTATGATAATTTTCATTAAAACTTGATTTCTATCCATTCGAATGATGCCAAATGAATAACTTACTTGAATTGGACCATTTTACACTATGTCCATTGTAGATTTGTGTCTCTGACAGTTCGTTTGGTTGCAGGGGACATATTCAGTTTTTATGGCCAAAATGTGCTTTTCAGGGGCTGAAAAGCATGTTTTGGCCGAGTATGATAATTTTCATTAAAACTTGATTTCTATCACTTCGAATGATGCCAAATGAATAACTTACTTGAATTGGACCATTTTACACTATGTCCATTGTAGATTTGTGTCTCCGACAGTTCGTTTGGTTGCAGGGGACATTTTCAGTTTTTATGGCCAAAATGTGCTTTTCAGAGGCTGAAAAGCATGTTTTGGCCGAGTATGATATTTCTGATTAAAACTTAATTTCTATCACTTCGAATGATGCCAAATGAATAATTTACTTGAATTGGACCATTTTACACTATGTCCATTGTAAATTTGTATCTCTGACAGTTCGTTTGGTTGCAGGGGACATTTTCAGTTTTTATGGCCAAAATGTGCTTTTCAGGGGCTGAAAAGCATGTTTTGGCCGAGTATGATAATTTTCATTAAAACTTGATTACTATCCATTTGAATGATGCCAAATGAATAACTTACTTGAATTGGACCATTTTACACTATGTCCATTGTAGATTAGTGTCTCTGACAGTTCGTTTGGTTGCAGGGGACATATTCAGTTTTTATGGCCAAAATGTGCTTTTCAGAGGCTGAAAAGCATGTTTTGGCCGAGTATGATAATTTTCATTAAAACTTAATTTCTATCACTTCGAATGATGCCAAATGAATAATTTACTTGAATTGGACCATTTTACACTATGTCCATTGTAGATTTGTATCTCTGACAGTTCGTTTGGTTGCAGGGGACATATTCAGTTTTTAAGGCCAAAATGTGCTTTTCAGGGGCTGAAAAGCATGTTTTGGCCGAGTATGGTAATTTTCATTAAAACTTGATTTCTATCACTTCGAATGATGCCAAATGAATAACTTACTTGAATTGGACCATTTTACACTATGTCCATTGTAGATTTGTGTTTCCGACAGTTCGTTTGGTTGCAGGGGACATTTTCAGTTTTTATGGCCAAAATGTGCTTTTCAGAGGCTGAAAAGCATGTTTTGGCCGAGTATGATAATTTACATTAAAACTTAATTTCTATCACTTCGAATGATGCCAAATGAATAACTTACTTGAATTGGACCATTTTACACTATGTCCATTGTAGATTTGTGTCTCTGACAGTTTGTTTGGTTGCAGGGGACATATTCAGTTTTTATGGCCAAAATGTGCTTTTCAGGGACTGAAAAGCATGTTTTGGCCGAGTATGATAATTTTCATTAAAACTTGATTTCTATCACTTCGAATGATGCCAAATGAATAACTTACTCGAATTGGACCATTTTACACTATGTCCATTGTAGATTTGTGTCTCCGACAGTTCGTTTGGTTGCAGGGGACATTTTCAGTTTTTATGGCCAAAATGTGCTTTTCAGAGGCTGAAAAGCATGTTTTGGCCGAGTATGATAATTTTCATTAAAACTTAATTTCTATCACTTCGAATGATGCCAAATGAATAACTTACTTGAATTGGACCATTTTACACTATGTCCATTGTAGATTTGTGTCTCCGACAGTTCGTTTGGTTGCAGGGGACATTTTCAGTTTTTATGGCCAAAATGTGCTTTTCAGGGGCTGAAAAGCATGTTTTGGCCGAATATGATAATTTTCATTAAAACTTGATTTCTATCACTTCGAATGATGCCAAATGAATAACTTACTTGAATTGGACCATTTTACACTATGTCCATTGTAGATTTGTGTCTCCGACAGTTTGTTTGGTTGCAGGGGACATTTTCAGTTTTTATGGCCAAAATGTGCTTTTCAGGGGCTGAAAAGCATGTTTTGGCCGAGTATGATAATTTTCATTAAAACTTGATTTCTATCCATTTGAATGATGCCAAATGAATAACTTACTTGAATTGGACCATTTTACACTATGTCCATTGTAGATTTGTGTCTTTGACAGTTCGTTTGGTTGCAGGGGACATATTCAGTTTTTATGGCCAAAATGTGCTTTTCAGGGGCTGAAAAGCATGTTTTGGCCGAGTATGATAATTTTCATTAAAACTTGATTTCTATCACTTCGAATGATGCCAAATGAATAACTTACTTGAATTGGACCATTTTACACTATGTCCATTGTAGATTTGTGTCTCCGACAGTTCGTTTGGTTGCAGGGGACATTTTCAGTTTTTATGGCCAAAATGTGCTTTTCAGAGGCTGAAAAGCATGTTTTGGCCGAGTATGATAATTTTCATTAAAACTTGATTTCTATCCATTCGAATGATGTCAAATGAATAACTTACTTGAATTGGACCATTTTACACTATGTCTATTGTAGATTTGTGTCTCTGACAGTTCGTTTGGTTGCAGGTGACATATTCAGTTTTGATGGCCAAAATCTGCTTTTCAGGGGCTGAAAAGCATGTTTTGGCCGAGTATGATAATTTTCATTAAAACTTGATTTCTATCCATTCGAATGATGCCAAATGAATAACTTACTTGAATTGGACCATTTTACACTATGTCCATTGTAGATTTGTGTCTCTGACAGTTCGTTTGGTTGCAGGGGACATATTCAGTTTTTATGGCCAAAATGTGCTTTTCAGGGGCTGAAAAGCATGTTTTGGCCGAGTATGATAATTTTCATTAAAACTTGATTTCTATCACTTCGAATGATGCCAAATGAATAACTTACTTGAATTGGACCATTTTACACTATGTCCATTGTAGATTTGTGTCTCCGACAGTTCGTTTGGTTGCAGGGGACATTTTCAGTTTTTATGGCCAAAATGTGCTTTTCAGAGGCTGAAAAGCATGTTTTGGCCGAGTATGATAATTTTCATTAAAACTTGATTACTATCCATTTGAATGATGCCAAATGAATAACTTACTTGAATTGGACCATTTTACACTATGTCCATTGTAGATTAGTGTCTCTGACAGTTCGTTTGGTTGCAGGGGACATATTCAGTTTTTATGGCCAAAATGTGCTTTTCAGGGGCTGAAAAGCATGTTTTGGCCGAGTATGATAATTTTCATTAAAACTTGATTTCTATCACTTCGAATGATGCCAAATGAATAACTTACTTAAATTTGGACCATTTTACACTATGTCCATTGTAGATTTGTGTCTCCGTCAGTTCGTTTGGTTGCAGGGGACATTTTCAGTTTTTATGGCCAAAATGTGCTTTTCAGAGGCTGAAAAGCATGTTTTGGCCGAGTATGATAATTTTCATTAAAACTTAATTTCTATCACTTCGAATGATGCCAAATGAATAATTTACTTGAATTGGACCATTTTACACTATGTCCATTGTAGATTTGTGTCTCTGACAGTTTGTTTGGTTGCAGGGGACATATTCAGTTTTTAAGGCCAAAATGTGCTTTTCAGGGGCTGAAAAGCACGTTTTGGCAGAGTATGATAATTTTCATTAAAACTTGATTTCTATCCATTCGAATGATACCAAATGAATAACTTACTTAAATTTGGACCATTTTACACTATGTCCATTGTAGATTTGTGTCTCCGACAGTTTGTTTGGTTGCAGGGGACATTTTCAGTTTTTATGGCCAAAATGTGCTTTTCAGAGGCTGAAAAGCATGTTTTGGCCGAGTATGATAATTTTCATTAAAACTTAATTTCTATCACTTCGAATGATGCCAAATGAATAATTTACTTGAATTGGACCATTTTACACTATGTCCATTGTAGATTTGTATCTCTGACAGTTCGTTTGGTTGCAGGGGACATATTCAGTTTTTAAGGCCAAAATGTGCTTTTCAGGGGCTGAAAAGCATGTTTTGGCCGAGTATGGTAATTTTCATTAAAACTTGATTTCTATCACTTCGAATGATGCCAAATGAATAACTTACTCGAATTGGACCATTTTACACTATGTCCATTGTAGATTTGTGTCTCCGACAGTTCGTTTGGTTGCAGGGGACATTTTCAGTTTTTATGGCCAAAATGTGCTTTTCAGAGGCTGAAAAGCATGTTTTGGCCGAGTATGATAATTTTCATTAAAACTTAATTTCTATCACTTCGAATGATGCCAAATGAATAACTTACTTGAATTGGACCATTTTACACTATGTCCATTGTAGATTTGTGTCTCCGACAGTTCGTTTGGTTGCAGGGGACATTTTCAGTTTTTATGGCCAAAATGTGCTTTTCAGGGGCTGAAAAGCATGTTTTGGCCGAATATGATAATTTTCATTAAAACTTGATTTCTATCGCTTCGAATGATGCCAAATGAATAACTTACTTGAATTGGACCATTTTACACTATGTCCATTGTAGATTTGTGTCTCCGACAGTTTGTTTGGTTGCAGGGGACATTTTCAGTTTTTATGGCCAAAATGTGCTTTTCAGGGGCTGAAAAGCATGTTTTGGCCGAGTATGATAATTTTCATTAAAACTTGATTTCTATCCATTTGAATGATGCCAAATGAATAACTTACTTGAATTGGACCATTTTACACTATGTCCATTGTAGATTTGTGTCTTTGACAGTTCGTTTGGTTGCAGGGGACATATTCAGTTTTTATGGCCAAAATGTGCTTTTCAGGGGCTGAAAAGCATGTTTTGGCCGAGTATGATAATTTTCATTAAAACTTGATTTCTATCACTTCGAATGATGCCAAATGAATAACTTACTTGAATTGGACCATTTTACACTATGTTAATTGTAGATTTGTGTCTCCGACAGTTCGTTTGGTTGCAGGGGACATTTTCAGTTTTTATGGCCAAAATGTGCTTTTCAGAGGCTGAAAAGCATGTTTTGGCCGAGTATGATAATTTTCATTAAAACTTGATTTCTATCCATTCGAATGATGTCAAATGAATAACTTACTTGAATTGGACCATTTTACACTATGTCTATTGTAGATTTGTGTCTCTGACAGTTCGTTTGGTTGCAGGTGATATATTCAGTTTTTATGGCCAAAATCTGCTTTTCAGGGGCTGAAAAGCATGTTTTGGCCGAGTATGATAATTTTCATTAAAACTTGATTTCTATCCATTCGAATGATGCCAAATGAATAACTTACTTGAATTGGACCATTTTACACTATGTCCATTGTAGATTTGTGTCTCTGACAGTTCGTTTGGTTGCAGGGGACATATTCAGTTTTTATGGCCAAAATGTGCTTTTCAGGGGCTGAAAAGCATGTTTTGGCCGAGTATGATAATTTTCATTAAAACTTGATTTCTATCACTTCGAATGATGCCAAATGAATAACTTACTTGAATTGGACCATTTTACACTATGTCCATTGTAGATTTGTATCTCTGACAGTTCGTTTGGTTGCAGGGGACATTTTCAGTTTTTATGGCCAAAATGTGCTTTTCAGGGGCTGAAAAGCATGTTTTGGCCGAGTATGATAATTTTCATTAAAACTTGATTACTATCCATTTGAATGATGCCAAATGAATAACTTACTTGAATTGGACCATTTTACACTATGTCCATTGTAGATTAGTGTCTCTGACAGTTCGTTTGGTTGCAGGGGACATATTCAGTTTTTATGGCCAAAATGTGCTTTTCAGAGGCTGAAAAGCATGTTTTGGCCGAGTATGATAATTTTCATTAAAACTTAATTTCTATCACTTCGAATGATGCCAAATGAATAATTTACTTGAATTGGACCATTTTACACTATGTCCATTGTAGATTTGTATCTCTGACAGTTCGTTTGGTTGCAGGGGACATATTCAGTTTTTAAGGCCAAAATGTGCTTTTCAGGGGCTGAAAAGCATGTTTTGGCCGAGTATGGTAATTTTCATTAAAACTTGATTTCTATCACTTCGAATGATGCCAAATGAATAACTTACTTGAATTGGACCATTTTACACTATGTCCATTGTAGATTTGTGTTTCCGACAGTTCGTTTGGTTGCAGGGGACATTTTCAGTTTTTATGGCCAAAATGTGCTTTTCAGAGGCTGAAAAGCATGTTTTGGCCGAGTATGATAATTTACATTAAAACTTAATTTCTATCACTTCGAATGATGCCAAATGAATAACTTACTTGAATTGGACCATTTTACACTATGTCCATTGTAGATTTGTGTCTCTGACAGTTTGTTTGGTTGCAGGGGACATATTCAGTTTTTATGGCCAAAATGTGCTTTTCAGGGACTGAAAAGCATGTTTTGGCCGAGTATGATAATTTTCATTAAAACTTGATTTCTATCACTTCGAATGATGCCAAATGAATAACTTACTCGAATTGGACCATTTTACACTATGTCCATTGTAGATTTGTGTCTCCGACAGTTCGTTTGGTTGCAGGGGACATTTTCAGTTTTTATGGCCAAAATGTGCTTTTCAGAGGCTGAAAAGCATGTTTTGGCCGAGTATGATAATTTTCATTAAAACTTAATTTCTATCACTTCGAATGATGCCAAATGAATAACTTACTTGAATTGGACCATTTTACACTATGTCCATTGTAGATTTGTGTCTCCGACAGTTCGTTTGGTTGCAGGGGACATTTTCAGTTTTTATGGCCAAAATGTGCTTTTCAGGGGCTGAAAAGCATGTTTTGGCCGAATATGATAATTTTCATTAAAACTTGATTTCTATCACTTCGAATGATGCCAAATGAATAACTTACTTGAATTGGACCATTTTACACTATGTCCATTGTAGATTTGTGTCTCCGACAGTTTGTTTGGTTGCAGGGGACATTTTCAGTTTTTATGGCCAAAATGTGCTTTTCAGGGGCTGAAAAGCATGTTTTGGCCGAGTATGATAATTTTCATTAAAACTTGATTTCTATCCATTTGAATGATGCCAAATGAATAACTTACTTGAATTGGACCATTTTACACTATGTCCATTGTAGATTTGTGTCTTTGACAGTTCGTTTGGTTGCAGGGGACATATTCAGTTTTTATGGCCAAAATGTGCTTTTCAGGGGCTGAAAAGCATGTTTTGGCCGAGTATGATAATTTTCATTAAAACTTGATTTCTATCACTTCGAATGATGCCAAATGAATAACTTACTTGAATTGGACCATTTTACACTATGTCCATTGTAGATTTGTGTCTCCGACAGTTCGTTTGGTTGCAGGGGACATTTTCAGTTTTTATGGCCAAAATGTGCTTTTCAGAGGCTGAAAAGCATGTTTTGGCCGAGTATGATAATTTTCATTAAAACTTGATTTCTATCCATTCGAATGATGTCAAATGAATAACTTACTTGAATTGGACCATTTTACACTATGTCTATTGTAGATTTGTGTCTCTGACAGTTCGTTTGGTTGCAGGTGACATATTCAGTTTTGATGGCCAAAATCTGCTTTTCAGGGGCTGAAAAGCATGTTTTGGCCGAGTATGATAATTTTCATTAAAACTTGATTTCTATCCATTCGAATGATGCCAAATGAATAACTTACTTGAATTGGACCATTTTACACTATGTCCATTGTAGATTTGTGTCTCTGACAGTTCGTTTGGTTGCAGGGGACATATTCAGTTTTTATGGCCAAAATGTGCTTTTCAGGGGCTGAAAAGCATGTTTTGGCCGAGTATGATAATTTTCATTAAAACTTGATTTCTATCACTTCGAATGATGCCAAATGAATAACTTACTTGAATTGGACCATTTTACACTATGTCCATTGTAGATTTGTGTCTCCGACAGTTCGTTTGGTTGCAGGGGACATTTTCAGTTTTTATGGCCAAAATGTGCTTTTCAGAGGCTGAAAAGCATGTTTTGGCCGAGTATGATAATTTTCATTAAAACTTGATTACTATCCATTTGAATGATGCCAAATGAATAACTTACTTGAATTGGACCATTTTACACTATGTCCATTGTAGATTAGTGTCTCTGACAGTTCGTTTGGTTGCAGGGGACATATTCAGTTTTTATGGCCAAAATGTGCTTTTCAGGGGCTGAAAAGCATGTTTTGGCCGAGTATGATAATTTTCATTAAAACTTGATTTCTATCACTTCGAATGATGCCAAATGAATAACTTACTTAAATTTGGACCATTTTACACTATGTCCATTGTAGATTTGTGTCTCCGTCAGTTCGTTTGGTTGCAGGGGACATTTTCAGTTTTTATGGCCAAAATGTGCTTTTCAGAGGCTGAAAAGCATGTTTTGGCCGAGTATGATAATTTTCATTAAAACTTGATTTCTATCACTTCGAATGATGCCAAATGAATAACTTACTCGAATTGGACCATTTTACACTATGTCCATTGTAGATTTGTGTCTCCGACAGTTCGTTTGGTTGCAGGGGACATTTTCAGTTTTTATGGCCAAAATGTGCTTTTCAGAGGCTGAAAAGCATGTTTTGGCCGAGTATGATAATTTTCATTAAAACTTAATTTCTATCACTTCGAATGATGCCAAATGAATAACTTACTTGAATTGGACCATTTTACACTATGTCCATTGTAGATTTGTGTCTCCGACAGTTCGTTTGGTTGCAGGGGACATTTTCAGTTTTTATGGCCAAAATGTGCTTTTCAGGGGCTGAAAAGCATGTTTTGGCCGAATATGATAATTTTCATTAAAACTTGATTTCTATCACTTCGAATGATGCCAAATGAATAACTTACTTGAATTGGACCATTTTACACTATGTCCATTGTAGATTTGTGTCTCCGACAGTTTGTTTGGTTGCAGGGGACATTTTCAGTTTTTATGGCCAAAATGTGCTTTTCAGGGGCTGAAAAGCATGTTTTGGCCGAGTATGATAATTTTCATTAAAACTTGATTTCTATCCATTTGAATGATGCCAAATGAATAACTTACTTGAATTGGACCATTTTACACTATGTCCATTGTAGATTTGTGTCTTTGACAGTTCGTTTGGTTGCAGGGGACATATTCAGTTTTTATGGCCAAAATGTGCTTTTCAGGGGCTGAAAAGCATGTTTTGGCCGAGTATGATAATTTTCATTAAAACTTGATTTCTATCACTTCGAATGATGCCAAATGAATAACTTACTTGAATTGGACCATTTTACACTATGTCCATTGTAGATTTGTGTCTCCGACAGTTCCTTTGGTTGCAGGGGACATTTTCAGTTTTTATGGCCAAAATGTGCTTTTCAGAGGCTGAAAAGCATGTTTTGGCCGAGTATGATAATTTTCATTAAAACTTGATTTCTATCCATTCGAATGATGTCAAATGAATAACTTACTTGAATTGGACCATTTTACACTATGTCTATTGTAGATTTGTGTCTCTGACAGTTCGTTTGGTTGCAGGTGACATATTCAGTTTTGATGGCCAAAATCTGCTTTTCAGGGGCTGAAAAGCATGTTTTGGCCGAGTATGATAATTTTCATTAAAACTTGATTTCTATCCATTCGAATGATGCCAAATGAATAACTTACTTGAATTGGACCATTTTACACTATGTCCATTGTAGATTTGTGTCTCTGACAGTTCGTTTGGTTGCAGGGGACATATTCAGTTTTTATGGCCAAAATGTGCTTTTCAGGGGCTGAAAAGCATGTTTTGGCCGAGTATGATAATTTTCATTAAAACTTGATTTCTATCACTTCGAATGATGCCAAATGAATAACTTACTTGAATTGGACCATTTTACACTATGTCCATTGTAGATTTGTGTCTCCGACAGTTCGTTTGGTTGCAGGGGACATTTTCAGTTTTTATGGCCAAAATGTGCTTTTCAGAGGCTGAAAAGCATGTTTTGGCCGAGTATGATAATTTTCATTAAAACTTGATTACTATCCATTTGAATGATGCCAAATGAATAACTTACTTGAATTGGACCATTTTACACTATGTCCATTGTAGATTAGTGTCTCTGACAGTTCGTTTGGTTGCAGGGGACATATTCAGTTTTTATGGCCAAAATGTGCTTTTCAGGGGCTGAAAAGCATGTTTTGGCCGAGTATGATAATTTTCATTAAAACTTGATTTCTATCACTTCGAATGATGCCAAATGAATAACTTACTTAAATTTGGACCATTTTACACTATGTCCATTGTAGATTTGTGTCTCCGTCAGTTCGTTTGGTTGCAGGGGACATTTTCAGTTTTTATGGCCAAAATGTGCTTTTCAGAGGCTGAAAAGCATGTTTTGGCCGAGTATGATAATTTTCATTAAAACTTAATTTCTATCACTTCGAATGATGCCAAATGAATAATTTACTTGAATTGGACCATTTTACACTATGTCCATTGTAGATTTGTATCTCTGACAGTTCGTTTGGTTGCAGGGGACATTTTCAGTTTTTATGGCCAAAATGTGCTTTTCAGGGGCTGAAAAGCATGTTTTGGCCGAGTATGATAATTTTCATTAAAACTTGATTACTATCCATTTGAATGATGCCAAATGAATAACTTACTTGAATTGGACCATTTTACACTATGTCCATTGTAGATTTGTGTTTCCGACAGTTCGTTTGGTTGCAGGGGACATTTTCAGTTTTTATGGCCAAAATGTGCTTTTCAGAGGCTGAAAAGCATGTTTTGGCCGATTATGATAATTTACATTAAAACTTAATTTCTATCACTTCGAATGATGCCAAATGAATAACTTACTTGAATTGGACCATTTTACACTATGTCCATTGTAGATTTGTGTCTCCGACAGTTCGTTTGGTTGCAGGGGACATTTTCAGTTTTTATGGCCAAAATGTGCTTTTCAGAGGCTGAAAAGCACGTTTTGGCCGAGTATGATAATTTTCATTAAAACTTAATTTCTATCACTTCGAATGATGCCAAATGAATAACTTACTTGAATTGGACCATTGTACACTATGTCCATTGTAGATTTGTGTCTCCGACAGTTCGTTTGGTTGCAGGGGACATTTTCAGTTTTTATGGCCAAAATGTGCTTTTCAGAGGCTGAAAAGCATGTTTTGGCCGAGTATGATAATTTACATTAAAACTTAATTTCTATCACTTCGAATGATGCCAAATGAATAACTTACTTGAATTGGACCATTTTACACTATGTCTATTGTAGATTTGTGTCTCTGACAGTTCGTTTGGTTGCAGGTGACATATTCAGTTTTTATGGCCAAAATCTGCTTTTCAGGGGCTGAAAAGCATGTTTTGGCCGAGTATGATAATTTTCATTAAAACTTGATTTCTATCCATTCGAATGATGCCAAATGAATAACTTACTTGAATTGGACCATTTTACACTATGTCCATTGTAGATTTGTGTCTCTGACAGTTCGTTTGGTTGCAGGGGACATATTCAGTTTTTATGGCCAAAATGTGCTTTTCAGGGGCTGAAAAGCATGTTTTGGCCGAGTATGATAATTTTGATTAAAACTTAATTTCTATCACTTCGAATGATGCCAAATGAATAATTTACTTGAATTGGACCATTTTACACTATGTCCATTGTAGATTTGTATCTCTGACAGTTCGTTTGGTTGCAGGGGACATATTCAGTTTTTAAGGCCAAAATGTGCTTTTCAGGGGCTGAAAAGCATGTTTTGGCCGAGTATGGTAATTTTCATTAAAACTTGATTTCTATCACTTCGAATGATGCCAAATGAATAACTTACTTGAATTGGACCATTTTACACTATGTCCATTGTAGATTTGTGTTTCCGACAGTTCGTTTGGTTGCAGGGGACATTTTCAGTTTTTATGGCCAAAATGTGCTTTTCAGAGGCTGAAAAGCATGTTTTGGCCGATTATGATAATTTACATTAAAACTTAATTTCTATCACTTCGAATGATGCCAAATGAATAACTTACTTGAATTGGACCATTTTACACTATGTCCATTGTAGATTTGTGTCTCTGACAGTTTGTTTGGTTGCAGGGGACATATTCAGTTTTTATGGCCAAAATGTGCTTTTCAGGGACTGAAAAGCATGTTTTGGCCGAGTATGATAATTTTCATTAAAACTTGATTTCTATCACTTCGAATGATGCCAAATGAATAACTTACTCGAATTGGACCATTTTACACTATGTCCATTGTAGATTTGTGTCTCCGACAGTTCGTTTGGTTGCAGGGGACATTTTCAGTTTTTATGGCCAAAATGTGCTTTTCAGAGGCTGAAAAGCACGTTTTGGCCGAGTATGATAATTTTCATTAAAACTTAATTTCTATCACTTCGAATGATGCCAAATGAATAATTTACTTGAATTGGACCATTTTACACTATGTCCATTGTAGATTTGTATCTCTGACAGTTTGTTTGGTTGCAGGGGACATATTCAGTTTTTAAGGCCAAAATGTGCTTTTCAGGGGCTGAAAAGCATGTTTTGGCCGAGTATGGTAATTTTCATTAAAACTTGATTTCTATCACTTCGAATGATGCCAAATGAGTAACTTACTTGAATTGGACCATTTTACACTATGTCCATTGTAGATTTGTGTTTCCGACAGTTCGTTTGGTTGCAGGGGACATTTTCAGTTTTTATGGCCAAAATGTGCTTTTCAGAGGCTGAAAAGCATGTTTTGGCCGATTATGATAATTTACATTAAAACTTAATTTCTATCACTTCGAATGATGCCAAATGAATAACTTACTTGAATTGGACCATTTTACACTATGTCCATTGTAGATTTGTGTCTCTGACAGTTTGTTTGGTTGCAGGGGACATATTCAGTTTTTATGGCCAAAATGTGCTTTTCAGGGACTGAAAAGCATGTTTTGGCCGAGTATGATAATTTTCATTAAAACTTGATTTCTATCACTTCGAATGATGCCAAATGAATAACTTACTCGAATTGGACCATTTTACACTATGTCCATTGTAGATTTGTGTCTCCGACAGTTCGTTTGGTTGCAGGGGACATTTTCAGTTTTTATGGCCAAAATGTGCTTTTCAGGGGCTGAAAAGCATGTTTTGGACGAATATGATAATTTTCATTAAAACTTGATTTCTATCACTTCGAATGATGCCAAATCAATAACTTACTTGAATTTGACCATTTTACACTATGTCCATTGTAGATTTGTGTCTCCGACAGTTTGTTTGGTTGCAGGGGACATTTTCAGTTTTTATGGCCAAAATGTGCTTTTCAGGGGCTGAAAAGCATGTTTTGGCCGAGTATGATAATTTTCATTAAAACTTGATTTCTATCCATTTGAATGATGCCAAATGAATAACTTACTTGAATTGGACCATTTTACACTATGTCCATTGTAGATTTGTGTCTCTGACAGTTCGTTTGGTTGCAGGGGACATATTCAGTTTTTATGGCCAAAATGTGCTTTTCAGGGGCTGAAAAGCAAGTTTTGGCAGAGTATGATAATTTTCATTAAAACTTGATTTCTATCCATTCGAATGATGCCAAATGAATAACTTACTTGAATTGGACCATTTTACACTATGTCCATTGTAGATTTGTGTCTCTGACAGTTCGTTTGGTTGCAGGGGACATATTCAGTTTTTATGGCCAAAATGTGCTTTTCAGGGGCTGAAAAGCATGTTTTGGCCGAGTATGATAATTTTCATTAAAACTTGATTTCTATCCATTCGAATGATGCCAAATGAATAACTTACTTGAATTGGACCATTTTACACTATGTCCATTGTAGATTTGTGTCTCTGACAGTTCGTTTGGTTGCAGGGGACATATTCAGTTTTTATGGCCAAAATGTGCTTTTCAGGGGCTGAAAAGCATGTTTTGGCCAAGTATGATAATTTTCATTAAAACTTGATTTCTATCACTTCGAATGATGCCAAATGAATAACTTACTTAAATTTGGACCATTTTACACTATGTCCATTGTAGATTTGTGTCTCCGACAGTTCGTTTGGTTGCAGTGGACATATTCAGTTTTTAAGGCCAAAATGTGCTTTTCAGGGGCTGAAAAGCATGTTTTGGCCGAGTATGGTAATTTTCATTAAAACTTGATTTCTATCACTTCGAATGATGCCAAATGAATAACTTACTTGAATTGGACCATTTTACACTATGTCCATTGTAGATTTGTGTTTCCGACAGTTCGTTTGGTTGCAGGGGACATTTTCAGTTTTTATGGCCAAAATGTGCTTTTCAGAGGCTGAAAAGCATGTTTTGGCCGAGTATGATAATTTACATTAAAACTTAATTTCTATCACTTCGAATGATGCCAAATGAATAACTTACTTGAATTGGACCATTTTACACTATGTCCATTGTAGATTTGTGTCTCTGACAGTTTGTTTGGTTGCAGGGGACATATTCAGTTTTTATGGCCAAAATGTGCTTTTCAGGGGCTGAAAAGCATGTTTTGGCCGAGTATGATAATTTTCATTAAAACTTGATTTCTATCCATTTGAATGATGCCAAATGAATAACTTACTTGAATTGGACCATTTTACACTATGTCCATTGTAGATTTGTGTCTCTGACAGTTCGTTTGGTTGCAGGGGACATATTCAGTTTTTATGGCCAAAATGTGCTTTTCAGGGGCTGAAAAGCACGTTTTGGCAGAGTATGATAATTTTCATTAAAACTTGATTTCTATCCATTTGAATGATGCCAAATGAATAACTTACTTGAATTGGACCATTTTACACTATGTCCATTGTAGATTTGTGTCTCTGACAGTTCGTTTGGTTGCAGGGGACATATTCAGTTTTTATGGCCAAAATGTGCTTTTCAGGGGCTGAAAAGCACGTTTTGGCAGAGTATGATAATTTTCATTAAAACTTGATTTCTATCCATTCGAATGATGCCAAATGAATAACTTACTTGAATTGGACCATTTTACACTATGTCCATTGTAGATTTGTGTCTCTGACAGTTCGTTTGGTTGCAGGGAACATATTCAGTTTTTATGGCCAAAATGTGCTTTTCAGGGGCTGAAAAGCATGTTTTGGCCGAGTATGATAATTTTCATTAAAACTTGATTTCTATCACTTCGAATGATGCCAAATGAATAACTTACTTGAATTGGACCATTTTACACTATGTCCATTGTAGATTTGTGTCTCCGACATTTCGTTTGGTTGCAGGGGACATTTTCAGTTTTTATGGCCAAAATGTGCTTTTCAGAGGCTGAAAAGCATGTTTTGGCCGAGTATGATAATTTTCATTAAAACTTGATTTCAATCCATTCGAATGATGCCAAATGAATAACTTACTTGAATTGGACCATTTTACACTATGTCCATTGTAGATTTGTATCTCTGACAGTTTGTTTGGTTGCAGGGGACATATTCAGTTTTTAAGTCCAAAATGTGCTTTTCAGGGGCTGAAAAGCATGTTTTGGCCGAGTATGATAATTTTCATTAAAACTTGATTTCTATCACTTCGAATGATGCCAAATGAATAACTTACTTGAATTGGACCATTTTACACTATGTCCATTGTAGATTTGTGTCTCCGACAGTTCGTTTGGTTGCAGGGGACATTTTCAGTTTTTATGGCCAAAATGTGCTTTTCAGAGGCTGAAAAGCATGTTTTGGCCGAGTATGATAATTTTCATTAAAACTTGATTACTATCCATTTGAATGATGCCAAATGAATAACTTACTTGAATTGGACCATTTTACACTATGTCCATTGTAGATTAGTGTCTCTGACAGTTCGTTTGGTTGCAGGGGACATATTCAGTTTTTATGGCCAAAATGTGCTTTTCAGGGGCTGAAAAGCATGTTTTGGCCGAGTATGATAATTTTCATTAAAACTTGATTTCTATCACTTCGAATGATGCCAAATGAATAACTTACTTAAATTTGGACCATTTTACACTATGTCCATTGTAGATTTGTGTCTCCGTCAGTTCGTTTGGTTGCAGGGGACATTTTCAGTTTTTATGGCCAAAATGTGCTTTTCAGAGGCTGAAAAGCATGTTTTGGCCGAGTATGATAATTTTCATTAAAACTTAATTTCTATCACTTCGAATGATGCCAAATGAATAATTTACTTGAATTGGACCATTTTACACTATGTCCATTGTAGATTTGTATCTCTGACAGTTCGTTTGGTTGCAGGGGACATTTTCAGTTTTTATGGCCAAAATGTGCTTTTCAGGGGCTGAAAAGCATGTTTTGGCCGAGTATGATAATTTTCATTAAAACTTGATTACTATCCATTTGAATGATGCCTAATGAATAACTTACTTGAATTGGACCATTTTACACTATGTCCATTGTAGATTTGTGTTTCCGACAGTTCGTTTGGTTGCAGGGGACATTTTCAGTTTTTATGGCCAAAATGTGCTTTTCAGAGGCTGAAAAGCATGTTTTGGCCGATTATGATAATTTACATTAAAACTTAATTTCTATCACTTCGAATGATGCCAAATGAATAACTTACTTGAATTGGACCATTTTACACTATGTCCATTGTAGATTTGTGTCTCTGACAGTTTGTTTGGTTGCAGGGGACATATTCAGTTTTTATGGCCAAAATGTGCTTTTCAGGGACTGAAAAGCATGTTTTGGCCGAGTATGATAATTTTCATTAAAACTTGATTTCTATCACTTCGAATGATGCCAAATGAATAACTTACTCGAATTGGACCATTTTACACTATGTCCATTGTAGATTTGTGTCTCCGACAGTTCGTTTGGTTGCAGGGGACATTTTCAGTTTTTATGGCCAAAATGTGCTTTTCAGAGGCTGAAAAGCACGTTTTGGCCGAGTATGATAATTTTCATTAAAACTTAATTTCTATCACTTCGAATGATGCCAAATGAATAACTTACTTGAATTGGACCATTGTACACTATGTCCATTGTAGATTTGTGTCTCCGACAGTTCGTTTGGTTGCAGGGGACATTTTCAGTTTTTATGGCCAAAATGTGCTTTTCAGAGGCTGAAAAGCATGTTTTGGCCGAGTATGATAATTTACATTAAAACTTAATTTCTATCACTTCGAATGATGCCAAATGAATAACTTACTTGAATTGGACCATTTTATACTATGTCTATTGTAGATTTGTGTCTCTGACAGTTCGTTTGGTTGCAGGTGACATATTCAGTTTTTATGGCCAAAATCTGCTTTTCAGGGGCTGAAAAGCATGTTTTGGCCGAGTATGATAATTTTCATTAAAACTTGATTTCTATCCATTCGAATGATGCCAAATGAATAACTTACTTGAATTGGACACAAAACTTAAAACTTAATTTCTATCACTTCGAATGATGCCAAATGAATAACTTACTTGAATTGGACCATTTTACACTATGTCCATTGTAGATTTGTGTCTCTGACAGTTTGTTTGGTTGCAGGGGACATATTCAGTTTTTATGGCCAAAATGTGCTTTTCAGGGACTGAAAAGCATGTTTTGGCCGAGTATGATAATTTTCATTAAAACTTGATTTCTATCACTTCGAATGATGCCAAATGAATAACTTACTCGAATTGGACCATTTTACACTATGTCCATTGTAGATTTGTGTCTCCGACAGTTCGTTTGGTTGCAGGGGACATTTTCAGTTTTTATGGCCAAAATGTGCTTTTCAGAGGCTGAAAAGCACGTTTTGGCCGAGTATGATAATTTTCATTAAAACTTAATTTCTATCACTTCGAATGATGCCAAATGAATAATTTACTTGAATTGGACCATTTTACACTATGTCCATTGTAGATTTGTATCTCTGACAGTTTGTTTGGTTGCAGGGGACATATTCAGTTTTTAAGGCCAAAATGTGCTTTTCAGGGGCTGAAAAGCATGTTTTGGCCGAGTATGGTAATTTTCATTAAAACTTGATTTCTATCACTTCGAATGATGCCAAATGAATAACTTACTTGAATTGGACCATTTTACACTATGTCCATTGTAGATTTGTGTTTCCGACAGTTCGTTTGGTTGCAGGGGACATTTTCAGTTTTTATGGCCAAAATGTGCTTTTCAGAGGCTGAAAAGCATGTTTTGGCCGATTATGATAATTTACATTAAAACTTAATTTCTATCACTTCGAATGATGCCAAATGAATAACTTACTTGAATTGGACCATTTTACACTATGTCCATTGTAGATTTGTGTCTCTGACAGTTTGTTTGGTTGCAGGGGACATATTCAGTTTTTATGGCCAAAATGTGCTTTTCAGGGACTGAAAAGCATGTTTTGGCCGAGTATGATAATTTTCATTAAAACTTGATTTCTATCACTTCGAATGATGCCAAATGAATAACTTACTCGAATTGGACCATTTTACACTATGTCCATTGTAGATTTGTGTCTCCGACAGTTCGTTTGGTTGCAGGGGACATTTTCAGTTTTTATGGCCAAAATGTGCTTTTCAGAGGCTGAAAAGCACGTTTTGGCCGAGTATGATAATTTTCATTAAAACTTAATTTCTATCACTTCAAATGATGCCAAATGAATAACTTACTTGAATTGGACCATTTTACACTATGTCCATTGTAGATTTGTGTCTCCGACAGTTCGTTTGGTTGCAGGGGACATTTTCAGTTTTTATGGCCAAAATGTGCTTTTCAGGGGCTGAAAAGCATGTTTTGGCCGAATATGATAATTTTCATTAAAACTTGATTTCTATCACTTCGAATGATGCCAAATCAATAACTTACTTGAATTTGACCATTTTACACTATGTCCATTGTAGATTTGTGTCTCCGACAGTTTGTTTGGTTGCAGGGGACATTTTCAATTTTTATGGCCAAAATGTGCTTTTCAGGGGCTGAAAAGCATGTTTTGGCCGAGTATGATAATTTTCATTAAAACTTGATTTCTATCCATTTGAATGATGCCAAATGAATAACTTACTTGAATTGGACCATTTTACACTATGTCCATTGTAGATTTGTGTCTCTGACAGTTCGTTTGGTTGCAGGGGACATATTCAGTTTTTATGGCCAAAATGTGCTTTTCAGGGGCTGAAAAGCAAGTTTTGGCAGAGTATGATAATTTTCATTAAAACTTGATTTCTATCCATTCGAATGATGCCAAATGAATAACTTACTTGAATTGGACCATTTTACACTATGTCCATTGTAGATTTGTGTCTCTGACAGTTCGTTTGGTTGCAGGGGACATATTCAGTTTTTATGGCCAAAATGTGCTTTTCAGGGGCTGAAAAGCATGTTTTGGCCGAGTATGATAATTTTCATTAAAACTTGATTTCTATCCATTCGAATGATGCCAAATGAATAACTTACTTGAATTGGACCATTTTACACTATGTCCATTGTAGATTTGTGTCTCTGACAGTTCGTTTGGTTGCAGGGGACATATTCAGTTTTTATGGCCAAAATGTGCTTTTCAGGGGCTGAAAAGCATGTTTTGGCCGAGTATGATAATTTTCATTAAAACTTGATTTCTATCACTTCGAATGATGCCAAATGAATAACTTACTTAAATTTGGACCATTTTACACTATGTCCATTGTAGATTTGTGTCTCCGACAGTTCGTTTGGTTGCAGTGGACATATTCAGTTTTTAAGGCCAAAATGTGCTTTTCAGGGGCTGAAAAGCATGTTTTGGCCGAGTATGGTAATTTTCATTAAAACTTGATTTCTATCACTTCGAATGATGCCAAATGAATAACTTACTTGAATTGGACCATTTTACACTATGTCCATTGTAGATTTGTGTTTCCGACAGTTCGTTTGGTTGCAGGGGACATTTTCAGTTTTTATGGCCAAAATGTGCTTTTCAGAGGCTGAAAAGCATGTTTTGGCCGAGTATGATAATTTACATTAAAACTTAATTTCTATCACTTCGAATGATGCCAAATGAATAACTTACTTGAATTGGACCATTTTACACTATGTCCATTGTAGATTTGTGTCTCTGACAGTTTGTTTGGTTGCAGGGGACATATTCAGTTTTTATGGCCAAAATGTGCTTTTCAGGGGCTGAAAAGCATGTTTTGGCCGAGTATGATAATTTTCATTAAAACTTGATTTCTATCCATTTGAATGATGCCAAATGAATAACTTACTTGAATTGGACCATTTTACACTATGTCCATTGTAGATTTGTGTCTCTGACAGTTCGTTTGGTTGCAGGGGACATATTCAGTTTTTATGGCCAAAATGTGCTTTTCAGGGGCTGAAAAGCACGTTTTGGCAGAGTATGATAATTTTCATTAAAACTTGATTTCTATCCATTTGAATGATGCCAAATGAATAACTTACTTGAATTGGACCATTTTACACTATGTCCATTGTAGATTTGTGTCTCTGACAGTTCGTTTGGTTGCAGGGGACATATTCAGTTTTTATGGCCAAAATGTGCTTTTCAGGGGCTGAAAAGCACGTTTTGGCAGAGTATGATAATTTTCATTAAAACTTGATTTCTATCCATTCGAATGATGCCAAATGAATAACTTACTTGAATTGGACCATTTTACACTATGTCCATTGTAGATTTGTGTCTCTGACAGTTCGTTTGGTTGCAGGGAACATATTCAGTTTTTATGGCCAAAATGTGCTTTTCAGGGGCTGAAAAGCATGTTTTGGCCGAGTATGATAATTTTCATTAAAACTTGATTTCTATCACTTCGAATGATGCCAAATGAATAACTTACTTGAATTGGACCATTTTACACTATGTCCATTGTAGATTTGTGTCTCCGACATTTCGTTTGGTTGCAGGGGACATTTTCAGTTTTTATGGCCAAAATGTGCTTTTCAGAGGCTGAAAAGCATGTTTTGGCCGAGTATGATAATTTTCATTAAAACTTGATTTCAATCCATTCGAATGATGCCAAATGAATAACTTACTTGAATTGGACCATTTTACACTATGTCCATTGTAGATTTGTATCTCTGACAGTTTGTTTGGTTGCAGGGGACATATTCAGTTTTTAAGGCCAAAATGTGCTTTTCAGGGGCTGAAAAGCATGTTTTGGCCGAGTATGGTAATTTTCATTAAAACTTGATTTCTATCACTTCGAATGATGCCAAATGAATAACTTACTTGAATTGGACCATTTTACACTATGTCCATTGTAGATTTGTGTCTCTGACAGTTTGTTTGGTTGCAGGGGACATATTCAGTTTTTATGGCCAAAATGTGCTTTTCAGGGGCTGAAAAGCATGTTTTGGCCGAGTATGATAATTTTCATTAAAACTTGATTTCTATCCATTTGAATGATGCCAAATGAATAACTTACTTGAATTGGACCATTTTACACTATGTCCATTGTAGATTTGTGTCTCTGACAGTTCGTTTGGTTGCAGGGGACATATTCATTTTTTATGTTCAAAATGTGCTTTTCAGGGGCTGAAAAGCACGTTTTGGCAGAGTATGATAATTTTCATTAAAACTTGATTTCTATCCATTCGAATGATGCCAAATGAATAACTTACTTGAATTGGACCATTTTACACTATGTCCATTGTAGATTTGTGTCTCTGACAGTTCGTTTGGTTGCAGGGGACATATTCAGTTTTTATGGCCAAAATGTGCTTTTCAGGGGCTGAAAAGCACGTTTTGGCAGAGTATGATAATTTTCATTAAAACTTGATTTCTATCCATTCGAATGATGCCAAATGAATAACTTACTTGAATTGGACCATTTTACACTATGTCCATTGTAGATTTGTGTCTCTGACAGTTCGTTTGGTTGCAGGGAACATATTCAGTTTTTATGGCCAAAATGTGCTTTTCAGGGGCTGAAAAGCATGTTTTGGCCGAGTATGATAATTTTCATTAAAACTTGATTTCTATCACTTCGAATGATGCCAAATGAATAACTTACTTGAATTGGACCATTTTACACTATGTCCATTGTAGATTTGTGTCTCCGACAGTTCGTTTGGTTGCAGGGGACATTTTCAGTTTTTATGGCCAAAATGTGCTTTTCAGAGGCTGAAAAGCATGTTTTGGCCGAGTATGATAATTTTCATTAAAACTTGATTTCAATCCATTCGAATGATGCCAAATGAATAACTTACTTGAATTGGACCATTTTACACTATGTCCATTGTAGATTTGTGTCTCTGACAGTTCGTTTGGTTGCAGGGGACATATTCAGTTTTTATGGCCAAAATGTGCTTTTCAGGGGCTGAAAAGCATGTTTTGGCCGAGTATGATAATTTTCATTAAAACTTGATTTCTATAACTTCGAATGATGCCAAATGAATAACTTACTTGAATTGGACCATTGTACACTATGTCCATTGTAGATTTGTGTCTCCGACAGTTCGTTTGGTTGCAGGGGACATTTTCAGTTTTTATGGCCAAAATGTGCTTTTCAGAGGCTGAAAAGCATGTTTTGGCCGAGTATGATAATTTACATTAAAACTTAATTTCTATCACTTCGAATGATGCCAAATGAATAACTTACTTGAATTGGACCATTTTACACTATGTCTATTGTAGATTTGTGTCTCCGACAGTTCGTTTGGTTGCAGGGGACATTTTCAGTTTTTATGGCCAAAATGTGCTTTTCAGAGGCTGAAAAGCATGTTTTGGCCGAGTATGATAATTTTCATTAAAACTTAATTTCTATCACTTCGAATGATGCCAAATGAATAATTTACTTGAATTGGACCATTTTACACTATGTCCATTGTAGATTTGTATCTCTGACAGTTTGTTTGGTTGCAGGGGACATATTCAGTTTTTAAGAACAAAATGTGCTTTTCAGGGGCTGAAAAGCATGTTTTGGCCGAGTATGGTAATTTTCATTAAAACTTGATTTCTATCACTTCGAATGATGCCAAATGAATAACTTACTTGAATTGGACCATTTTACACTATGTCCATTGTAGATTTGTGTTTCCGACAGTTCGTTTGGTTGCAGGGGACATTTTCAGTTTTTATGGCCAAAATGTGCTTTTCAGAGGCTGAAAAGCATGTTTTGGCCGAGTATGATAATTTACATTAAAATTTAATTTCTATCACTTCGAATGATGTCAAATGAATAACTTACTTGAATTGGACCATTTTCCACTATGTCCATTGTAGATTTGTGTCTCTGACAGTTTGTTTGGTTGCAGGGGACATATTCAGTTTTTATGGCCAAAATGTGCTTTTCAGGGACTGAAAAGCATGTTTTGGCCGAGTATGATAATTTTCATTAAAACTTGATTTCTATCACTTCGAATGATGCCAAATGAATAACTTACTCGAATTGGACCATTTTACACTATGTCCATTGTAGATTTGTGTCTCCGACAGTTCGTTTGGTTGCAGGGGACATTTTCAGTTTTTATGGCCAAAATGTGCTTTTCAGAGGCTGAAAAGCATGTTTTGGCCGAGTATGATAATTTTCATTAAAACTTATATTCTATCACTTCGAATGATGCCAAATGAATAACTTACTTGAATTGGACCATTTTACACTATGTCCATTGTAGATTTGTGTCTCCGACAGTTCGTTTGGTTGCAGGGGACATTTTCAGTTTTTATGGCCAAAATGTGCTTTTCAGGGGCTGAAAAGCATGTTTTGGCCGAATATGATAATTTTCATTAAAACTTGATTTCTATCACTTCGAATGATGCCAAATGAATAACTTCCTTGAATTGGACCATTTTACACTATGTCCATTGTAGATTTGTGTCTCCGACAGTTTGTTTGATTGCAGGGGACATTTTCAGTTTTTATGGCCAAAATGTGCTTTTCAGGGGCTGAAAAGCATGTTTTGGCCGAGTATGATAATTTTCATTAAAACTTGATTTCTATCCATTTGAATGATGCCAAATGAATAACTTACTTGAATTGGACCATTTTACACTATGTCCATTGTAGATTTGTGTCTCTGACAGTTCGTTTGGTTGCAGGGGACATATTCAGTTTTTAAGGCCAAAATGTGCTTTTCAGGGGCTGAAAAGCATGTTTTGGCCGAGTATGGTAATTTTCATTAAAACTTGATTTCTATCACTTCGAATGATGCCAAATGAATAACTTACTTGAATTGGACCATTTTACACTATGTCCATTGTAGATTTGTGTTTCCGACAGCTCGTTTGGTTGCAGGGGACATTTTCAGTTTTTATGGCCAAAATGTGCTTTTCAGAGGCTGAAAAGCATGTTTTGGCCGATTATGATAATTTACATTAAAACTTAATTTCTATCACTTCGAATGATGCCAAATGAATAACTTACTTGAATTGGACCATTTTCCACTATGTCCATTGTAGATTTGTGTCTCTGACAGTTTGTTTGGTTGCAGGGGACATATTCAGTTTTTATGGCCAAAATGTGCTTTTCAGGGACTGAAAAGCATGTTTTGGCCGAGTATGATAATTTTCATTAAAACTTGATTTCTATCACTTCGAATGATGCCAAATGAATAACTTACTCGAATTGGACCATTTTACACTATGTCCATTGTAGATTTGTGTCTCCGACAGTTCGTTTGGTTGCAGGGGACATTTTCAGTTTTTATGGCCAAAATGTGCTTTTCAGAGGCTGAAAAGCATGTTTTGGCCGAATATGATAATTTTCATTAAAACTTGATTTCTATCACTTCGAATGATGCCAAATGAATAACTTACTTGAATTTGACCATTTTACACTATGTCCATTGTAGATTTGTACCTCTGACAGTTTGTTTGGTTGCAGGGAACATATTCAGTTTTTATGGCCAAAATGTGCTTTTCAGGGACTGAAAAGCATGTTTTGGCCGAGTATGATAATTTTCATTAAAACTTGATTTCTATCACTTCGAATGATGCCAAATGAATAACTTACTCGAATTGGACCATTTTACACTATGTCCATTGTAGATTTGTGTCTCCGACAGTTCGTTTGGTTGCAGGGGACATTTTCAGTTTTTATGGCCAAAATGTGCTTTTCAGAGGCTGAAAAGCATGTTTTGGCCGAGTATGATAATTTTCATTAAAACTTAATTTCTATCACTTCGAATGATGCCAAATGAATAACTTACTTGAATTGGACCATTTTACACTATGTCCATTGTAGATTTGTTTCTCCGACAGTTCCTTTGGTTGCAGGGGACATTTTCAGTTTTTATGGCCAAAATTTTCTTTTCAGGGGCTGAAAAGCATGTTTTGGCCGAATATGATAATTTTCATTAAAACTTGATTTCTATCACTTCGAATGATGCCAAATGAATAACTTACTTGAATTGGACCATTTTACACTATGTCCATTAAAGATTTGTGTCTCCGACAGTTCGTTTGGTTGCAGGGGACATTTTCAGTTTTTATGGCCAAAATGTGCTTTTCAGAGGCTGAAAAGCATGTTTTGGCCGAGTATGATAATTTTCATTAAAACTTGATTTCTATCCATTCGAATGATGCCAAATGAATAACTTACTTGAATTGGACCATTTTACACTATGTCCATTGTAGATTTGTGTCTCTGACAGTTCGTTTGGTTGCAGGGGACATATTCAGTTTTTATGGCCAAAATGTGCTTTTCAGGGGCTGAAAAGCATGTTTTGGCCGAGTATGATAATTTTCATTAAAACTTGATTTCTATAACTTCGAATGATGCCAAATGAATAACTTACTTGAATTGGACCATTGTACACTATGTCCATTGTAGATTTGTGTCTCCGACAGTTCGTTTGGTTGCAGGGGACATTTTCAGTTTTTATGGCCAAAATGTGCTTTTCAGAGGCTGAAAAGCATGTTTTGGCCGAGTATGATAATTTACATTAAAACTTAATTTCTATCACTTCGAATGATGCCAAATGAATAACTTACTTGAATTGGACCATTTTACACTATGTCTATTGTAGATTTGTGTCTCCGACAGTTCGTTTGGTTGCAGGGGACATTTTCAGTTTTTATGGCCAAAATGTGCTTTTCAGAGGCTGAAAAGCATGTTTTGACCGAGTATGATAATTTTCATTAAAACTTGATTTCTATCACTTCGAATGATGCCAAATGAATAACTTACTCGAATTGGACCATTTTACACTATGTCCATTGTAGATTTGTGTTTCCGACAGTTCGTTTGGTTGCAGGGGACATTTTCAGTTTTTATGGCCAAAATGTGCTTTTCAGAGGCTGAAAAGCATGTTTTGGCCGAGTATGATAATTTACATTAAAACTTAATTTCTATCACTTCGAATGATGCCAAATGAATAACTTACTTGAATTGGACCATTTTACACTATGTCCATTGTAGATTTGTGTCTCTGACAGTTTGTTTGGTTGCAGGGGACATATTCAGTTTTTATGGCCAAAATGTGCTTTTCAGGGACTGAAAAGCATGTTTTGGCCGAGTATGATAATTTTCATTAAAACTTGATTTCTATCACTTCGAATGATGCCAAATGAATAACTTACTCGAATTGGACCATTTTACACTATGTCCATTGTAGATTTGTGTCTCCGACAGTTCGTTTGGTTGCAGGGGACATTTTCAGTTTTTATGGCCAAAATGTGCTTTTCAGAGGCTGAAAAGCATGTTTTGGCCGAGTATGATAATTTTCATTAAAACTTAATTTCTATCACTTCGAATGATGCCAAATGAATAACTTACTTGAATTGGACCATTTTACACTATGTCCATTGTAGATTTGTGTCTCCGACAGTTCGTTTGGTTGCAGGGGACATTTTCAGTTTTTATGGCCAAAATGTGCTTTTCAGGGGCTGAAAAGCATGTTTTGGCCGAATATGATAATTTTCATTAAAACTTGATTTCTATCACTTCGAATGATGCCAAATGAATAACTTCCTTGAATTGGACCATTTTACACTATGTCCATTGTAGATTTGTGTCTCCGACAGTTTGTTTGGTTGCAGGGGACATTTTCAGTTTTTATGGCCAAAATGTGCTTTTCAGGGGCTGAAAAGCATGTTTTGGCCGAGTATGATAATTTTCATTAAAACTTGATTTCTATCCATTTGAATGATGCCAAATGAATAACTTACTTGAATTGGACCATTTTACACTATGTCCATTGTAGATTTGTGTCTCTGACAGTTCGTTTGGTTGCAGGGGACATATTCAGTTTTTAAGGCCAAAATGTGCTTTTAGGGGCTGAAAAGCATGTTTTGGCCGAGTATGGTAATTTTCATTAAAACTTGATTTCTATCACTTCGAATGATGCCAAATGAATAACTTACTTGAATTGGACCATTTTACACTATGTCCATTGTAGATTTGTGTTTCCGACAGTTCGTTTGGTTGCAGGGGACATTTTCAGTTTTTATGGCCAAAATGTGCTTTTCAGAGGCTGAAAAGCATGTTTTGGCCGATTATGATAATTTACATTAAAACTTAATTTCTATCACTTCGAATGATGCCAAATGAATAACTTACTTGAATTGGACCATTTTCCACTATGTCCATTGTAGATTTGTGTCTCTGACAGTTTGTTTGGTTGCAGGGGACATATTCAGTTTTTATGGCCAAAAGGAGCTTTTCAGGGACTGAAAAGCATGTTTTGGCCGAGTATGATAATTTTCATTAAAACTTGATTTCTATCACTTCGAATGATGCCAAATGAATAACTTACTCGAATTGGACCATTTTACACTATGTCCATTGTAGATTTGTGTCTCCGACAGTTCGTTTGGTTGCAGGGGACATTTTCAGTTTTTATGGCCAAAATGTGCTTTTCAGAGGCTGAAAAGCACGTTTTGGCCGAGTATGATAATTTTCATTAAAACTTAATTTCTATCACTTCGAATGATGCCAAATGAATAACTTACTTGAATTGGACCATTTTACACTATGTCCATTGTAGATTTGTGTCTCCGACAGTTCGTTTGGTTGCAGGGGACATTTTCAGTTTTTATGGCCAAAATGTGCTTTTCAGGGGCTGAAAAGCATGTTTTGGCCGAATATGATAATTTTCATTAAAACTTGATTTCTATCACTTCGAATGATGCCAAATGAATAACTTACTTGAATTTGACCATTTTACACTATGTCCATTGTAGATTTGTGTCTCCGACAGTTTGTTTGGTTGCAGGGGACATTTTCAGTTTTTATGGCCAAAATGTGCTTTTCAGGGGCTGAAAAGCATGTTTTGGCCGAGTATGATAATTTTCATTAAAACTTGATTTCTATCCATTCGAATGATGCCAAATGAATAACTTACTTGAATTGGACCATTTTACACTATGTCCATTGTAGATTTGTGTCTCTGACAGTTCGTTTGGTTGCAGGGGACATATTCAGTTTTTATGGCCAAAATGTGCTTTTCAGGGGCTGAAAAGCATGTTTTGGCCGAGTATGATAATTTTCATTAAAACTTGATTTCTATCACTTCGAATGATGCCAAATGAATAACTTACTTAAATTTGGACCATTTTACACTATGTCCATTGTAGATTTGTGTCTCCGACAGTTCGTTTGGTTGCAGGGGACATTTTCAGTTTTTATGGCCAAAATGTGCTTTTCAGAGGCTGAAAAGCATGTTTTGGCCGAGTATGATAATTTTCATTAAAACTTAATTTCTATCACTTCGAATGATGCCAAATGAATAATTTACTTGAATTGGACCATTTTACACTATGTCCATTGTAGATTTGTATCTCTGACAGTTTGTTTGGTTGCAGGGGACATATTCAGTTTTTAAGGCCAAAATGTGCTTTTCAGGGGCTGAAAAGCATGTTTTGGCCGAGTATGGTAATTTTCATTAAAACTTGATTTCTATCACTTCGAATGATGCCAAATGAATAACTTACTTGAATTGGACCATTTTACACTATGTCCATTGTAGATTTGTGTTTCCGACAGTTCGTTTGGTTGCAGGGGACATTTTCAGTTTTTATGGCCAAAATGTGCTTTTCAGAGGCTGAAAAGCATGTTTTGGCCGAGTATGATAATTTACATTAAAACTTAATTTCTATCACTTCGAATGATGCCAAATGAATAACTTACTTGAATTGGACCATTTTACACTATGTCCATTGTAGATTTGTGTCTCTGACAGTTTGTTTGGTTGCAGGGGACATATTCAGTTTTTATGGCCAAAATGTGCTTTTCAGGGACTGAAAAGCATGTTTTGGCCGAGTATGATAATTTTCATTAAAACTTGATTTCTATCACTTCGAATGATGCCAAATGAATAACTTACTCGAATTGGACCATTTTACACTATGTCCATTGTAGATTTGTGTCTCCGACAGTTCGTTTGGTTGCAGGGGACATTTTCAGTTTTTATGGCCAAAATGTGCTTTTCAGAGGCTGAAAAGCATGTTTTGGCCGAGTATGATAATTTTCATTAAAACTTATTTTCTATCACTTCAAATGATGCCAAATGAATAACTTACTTGAATTGGACCATTTTACACTATGTCCATTGTAGATTTGTTTCTCCGACAGTTCGTTTGGTTGCAGGGGACATTTTCAGTTTTTATGGCCAAAATTTGCTTTTCAGGGGCTGAAAAGCATGTTTTGGCCGAATATGATAATTTTCATTAAAACTTGATTTCTATCACTTCGAATGATGCCAAATGAATAACTTACTTGAATTGGACCATTTTACACTATGTCCATTGTAGATTTGTGTCTCCGACAGTTTGTTTGGTTGCAGGGGACATTTTCAGTTTTTATGGCCAAAATGTGCTTTTCAGGGGCTGAAAAGCATGTTTTGGCCGAGTATGATAATTTTCATTAAAACTTGATTTCTATCCATTTGAATGATGCCAAATGAATAACTTACTTGAATTGGACCATTTTACACTATGTCCATTGTAGATTTGTGTCTCTGACAGTTCGTTTGGTTGCAGGAGACATATTCAGTTTTTATGGCCAAAATGTGCTTTTCAGGGGCTGAAAAGCACGTTTTGGCAGAGTATGATAATTTTCATTAAAACTTGATTTCTATCCATTCGAATGATGCCAAATGAATAACTTACTTGAATTGGACCATTTTACACTATGTCCATTGTAGATTTGTGTCTCTGACAGTTCGTTTGGTTGCAGGGAACATATTCAGTTTTTATGGCCAAAATGTGCTTTTCAGGGGCTGAAAAGCATGTTTTGGCCGAGTATGATAATTTTCATTAAAACTTGATTTCTATAACTTCGAATGATGCCAAATGAATAACTTACTTGAATTGGACCATTGTACACTATGTCCATTGTAGATTTGTGTCTCCGACAGTTCGTTTGGTTGCAGGGGACATTTTCAGTTTTTATGGCCAAAATGTGCTTTTCAGAGGCTGAAAAGCATGTTTTGGCCGAGTATGATAATTTACATTAAAACTTAATTTCTATCACTTCGAATGATGCCAAATGAATAACTTACTTGAATTGGACCATTTTACACTATGTCTATTGTAGATTTGTGTCTCCGACAGTTCGTTTGGTTGCAGGGGACATTTTCAGTTTTTATGGCCAAAATGTGCTTTTCAGAGGCTGAAAAGCATGTTTTGGCCGAGTATGATAATTTTCATTAAAACTTATTTTCTATCACTTCGAATGATGCCAAATGAATAATTTACTTGAATTGGACCATTTTACACTATGTCCATTGTAGATTTGTATCTCTGACAGTTTGTTTGGTTGCAGGGGACATATTCAGTTTTTAAGGCCAAAATGTGCTTTTCAGGGGCTGAAAAGCATGTTTTGGCCGAGTATGGTAATTTTCATTAAAACTTGATTTCTATCACTTCGAATGATGCCAAATGAATAACTTACTTGAATTGGACCATTTTACACTATGTCCATTGTAGATTTGTGTTTCCGACAGTTCGTTTGGTTGCAGGGGACATTTTCAGTTTTTATGGCCAAAATGTGCTTTTCAGAGGCTGAAAAGCATGTTTTGGCCGAGTATGATAATTTACATTAAAACTTAATTTCTATCACTTCGAATGATGCCAAATGAATAACTTACTCGAATTGGACCATTTTACACTATGTCCATTGTAGATTTGTGTCTCCGACAGTTCGTTTGGTTGCAGGGGACATTTTCAGTTTTAATGGCCAAAATGTGCTTTTCAGAGGCTCAAAAGCATGTTTTGGCCGAGTATGATAATTTTCATTAAAACTTAATTTCTATCACTTCGAATGATGCCAAATGAATAACTTACTTGAATTGGACCATTTTACACTATGTCCATTGTAGATTTGTGTCTCCGACAGTTCGTTTGGTTGCAGGGGACATTTTCAGTTTTTATGGCCAAAATGTGCTTTTCAGGGGCTGAAAAGCATGTTTTGGCCGAATATGATAATTTTCATTAAAACTTGATTTCTATCACTTCGAATGATGCCAAATGAATAACTTACTTGAATTGGACCATTTTACACTATGTCCATTGTAGATTTGTGTCTCCGACAGTTTGTTTGGTTGCAGGGGACATTTTCAGTTTTTATGGCCAAAATGTGCTTTTCAGGGGCTGAAAAGCATGTTTTGGCCGAGTATGATAATTTTCATTAAAACTTGATTTCTATCCATTTGAATGATGCCAAATGAATAACTTACTTGAATTGGACCATTTTACACTATGTCCATTGTAGATTTGTGTCTCTGACAGTTCGTTTGGTTGCAGGGGACATATTCAGTTTTTATGGCCAAAATGTGCTTTTCAGGGGCTGAAAAGCACGTTTTGGCAGAGTATGATAATTTTCATTAAAACTTGATTTCTTTCCATTCGAATGATGCCAAATGAATAACTTACTTGAATTGGACCATTTTACACTATGTCCATTGTAGATTTGTGTCTCCGACAGTTCGTTTGGTTGCAGGGGACATTTTCAGTTTTTATGGCCAAAATGTGCTTTTCAGAGGCTGAAAAGCATGTTTTGGCCGAGTATGATAATTTACATTAAAACTTAATTTCTATCACTTCGAATGATGCCAAATGAATAACTTACTTGAATTGGACCATTTTACACTATGTCCATTGTAGATTTGTGTCTCTGACAGTTCGTTTGGTTGCAGGGAACATATTCAGTTTTTATGGCCAAAATGTGCTTTTCAGGGGCTGAAAAGCATGTTTTGGCCGAGTATGATAATTTTCATTAAAACTTGATTTCTATCACTTCGAATGATGCCAAATGAATAACTTACTTGAATTGGACCATTTTACACTATGTCCATTGTAGATTTGTGTCTCCGACAGTTCGTTTGGTTGCAGGGGACATTTTCAGTTTTTATGGCCAAAATGTGCTTTTCAGGGGCTGAAAAGCATGTTTTGGCCGAGTATGATGATTTTCATTAAAACTTAATTTCTATCACTTCGAATGATGCCAAATGAATAACTTACTTGAATTGGACCATTTTACACTATGTCCATTGTAGATTTGTGTCTCCGACAGTTTGTTTGGTTGCAGGGGAAATTTTCAGTTTTTATGGCCAAAATGTGCTTTTCAGGGGCTGAAAAGCATGTTTTGGCCGATTATGATAATTTTCATTAAAACTTGATTTCTATCCATTTTAATGATGCCAAATGAATAACTTACTTGAATTGGACCATTTTACACTATGTCCATTGTAGATTTGTGTCTCTGACAGTTCGTTTGGTTGCAGGGGACATATTCAGTTTTTATGGCCAAAATGTGCTTTTCAGGGGCTGAAAAGCATGTTTTGGCCGAATATGATAATTTTCATTAAAACTTGATTTCTATCACTTCGAATGATGCCAAATGAATAACTTACTTGAATTGGACCATTTTACACTATGTCCATTGTAGATTTGTGTCTCTGACAGTTCGTTTGGTTGCAGGGGACATATTCAGTTTTATGGCCAAAATGTGCTTTTCAGGGGCTGAAAAGCATGTTTTGGCCGATTATGATAATTTTCATTAAAACTTGATTTCTATCCATTTGAATGATGCCAAATGAATAACTTACTTGAATTGGACCATTTTACACTATGTCCATTGTAGATTTGTGTCTCTGACAGTTCGTTTGGTTGCAGGGGACATATTCAGTTTTTATGGCCAAAATTTGCTTTTCAGAGGCTGAAAAGCATGTTTTGGCCGAGTATGATAATTTTCATTAAAACTTAATTTCTATCACTTCGAATGATGCCAAATGAATAACTTACTTGAATTGGACCATTTTACACTATGTCCATTGTAGATTTGTGTCTCCGACAGTTCGTTTGGTTGCAGGGGACATTTTCAGTTTTTATGGCCAAAATGTGCTTTTCAGAGGCTGAAAAGCATGTTTTAGCCGAGTATGATAATTTTCATTAAAACTTGATTTCTATCACTTCGAATGATGCCAAATGAATAATTTACTTGAATTGGACCATTTTACACTATGTCCATTGTAGATTTGTGTCTCTGACAGTTCGTTTGGTTGCAGGGGACATATTCAGTTTTTATGGCCAAAATGTGCTTTTCAGGGGCTGAAAAGCACGTTTTGGCAGAGTATGATAATTTTCATTTAAACTTGATTTCTATCCATTCGAATGATGCCAAATGAATAACTTACTTGAATTGGACCATTTTACACTATGTCCATTGTAGATTTGTGTCTCCAACAGTTCGTTTGGTTGGAGGGGACATTTTCAGTTTTTATGGCCAAAATGTGCTTTTCAGAGGCTGAAAAGCATGTTTTGGCCGAGTATGACAATTTTCATTAAAACTTGATTTCTATAACTTCGAATGATGCCAAATGAATAATTTGCTTGAATTGGACCATTTTACACTATGTCCATTGTAGATTTGTGTCTCTGACAGTTCGTTTGGTTGCAGGGGACATATTCAGTTTTTATGGCCAAAATGTGCTTTTCAGAGGCTGAAAAGCATGTTTTGGCCGAGTATGATAATTTTCATTAAAACTTAATTTCTATCACTTCGAATGATGCCAAATGAATAACTTACTTGAATTGGACCATTTTACACTATGTCCATTGTAGATTTGTTTCTCTGACAGTTCGTTTGGTTGCAGGGGACATATTCAGTTTTTATGGCCAAAATGTGCTTTTCAGAGGCTGAAAAGCATTTTTTGGCCGAGTATGATAATTTTCATTAAAACTTGATTTCTATCACTTCGAATGATGCCAAATGAATAACTTACTTAAATTGGACCATTTTACACTATGTCCATTGTAGATTTGTGTCTCCGACAGTTCGTTTGGTTGCAGGGGACATATTCAGTTTTTATGGCCAAAATGTGCTTTTCAGAGGCTGAAAAGCATGTTTTGGCCGAGTATGATAATTTTCTTTAAAACTTGATTTCTATCCATTCGAATGATGCCAAATGAATATCTTACTTGAATTGGACCATTTTACACTATGTCCATTGTAGATTTGTGTCTCTGACAGTTCGTTTGGTTGCAGGGGACATATTCAGTTTTTATGGCCAAAATGTGCTTTTCAGGGGCTGAAAAGCATGTTTTGGCCGAGTATGATAATTTTCATTAAAACTTATTTCTATCACTTCGAATGATGCCAAATGAATAACTTACTTGAATTGGAACATTTTACACTATGTCAATTGTAGATTTGTGTCTCCGACAGTTCGTTTGGTTGCAGGGGACATTTTCAGTTTTTATGGCCAAAATGTGCTTTTCAGGGGCTGAAAATCATGTTTTGGCCGAGTTTGATAATTTTCATTAAAACTTGATTTCTATCACTTCGATTGATGCCAAATGAATAACTTACTTGAATTGGACCATTTTACACTATGTCCATTGTAGATTTGTGTCTCTGACAGTTCGTTTGGTTGCAGGGGACATTTTCAGTTTTTATGGCCAAAATGTGCTTTTCAGAGGCTGAAAAGCATGTTTTGGCCGAGTATGATAATTTTCATTAAAACTTAATTTCTATCACTTCGAATGATGCCAAATGAATAACTTACTTGAATTGGACCATTTTACACTATGTCCATTGTAGATTTGTGTCTCTGACAGTTCGTTTGGTTGCAGGGGACATATTCAGTTTTTATGGCCAAAATGTGCTTTTCAGAGGCTGAAAAGCATGTTTTGGCCGAGTATGATAATTTTCATTAAAACTTAATTTCTATCACTTCGAATGATGCCAAATGAATAACTTACTTGAATTGGACCATTTTACACTATGTCCATTGTAGATTTGTGTCTCCGACAGTTCGTTTGGTTGCAGGGGACATTTTCAGTTTTTATGGCCAAAATGTGCTTTTCAGAGGCTGAAAAGCATGTTTTGGCCGAGTATGATAATTTTCATTAAAACTTGATTTCTATCACTTCGAATGATGCCAAATGAATAATACACTTGAATTGGACCATTTTACACTATGTCCATTGTAGATTTGTGTCTCTGACAGTTCGTTTGGTTGCAGGGGACATATTCAGTTTTTATGGCCAAAATGTGCTTTTCAGGGGCTGAAAAGCATGTTTTGGCCGAGTATGACAATTTTCATTAAAACTTGATTTCTATAACTTCGAATGATGCCAAATGAATAATTTGCTTGAATTGGACCATTTTACACTATGTCCATTGTAGATTTGTGTCTCTGACAGTTCGTTTGGTTGCAGGGGACATATTCAGTTTTTATGGCCAAAATGTGCTTTTCAGAGGCTGAAAAGCATGTTTTGGCCGAGTATGATAATTTTTATTAAAACTTGATTTCTATCAATTCGAATGATGCCAAATGAATAACTTACTTGATTTGGACCATTTTACACTATGTCCATTGTAGATTTGTGTCTCTGACAGTTCTTTTGGTTGCAGGGGACATATTCAGTTTTTATGGCCAAAATGTGCTTTTCAGAGGCTGAAAAGCATGTTTTGGCCGAGTATGATAATTTTCATTAAAACTTAATTTCTATCACTTCGAATTATGCCAAATGAATAACTTACTTGAATTGGACCATTTTACACTATGTCCATTGTAGATTTGTGTCTCCAACAGTTCGTTTGGTTGGAGGGGACATTTTCAGTTTTTATGGCCAAAATGTGCTTTTCAGAGGCTGAAAAGCATGTTTTGGCCGAGTGTGACAATTTTCATTAAAACTTGATTTCTATCCATTCGAATGATGCCAAATGAATAACTTACTTGAATTGGACCATTTTACACTATGTCCATTGTAGATTTGTGTCTCCGACAGTTCGTTTGGTTGGAGGGGACATTTTCAGTTTTTATGGCCAAAATGTGCTTTTCAGGGGCTGAAAAGCATGTTTTGGCCGAGTTTGATAATTTTCATTAAAACTTGATTTCTATCACTTCGATTGATGCCAAATGAATAACTTACTTGAATTGGACCATTTTACACTATGTCCATTGTAGATTTGTGTCTCCGACAGTTCGTTTGGTTGCAGGGGACATTTTCAGTTTTTATGGCCAAAATGTGCTTTTCAGAGGCTGAAAAGCATGTTTTGGCCGAGTATGATAATTTTCATTAAAACTTGATTTCTATCACTTCGAATGATGCCAAATGAATAATTTACTTGAATTGGACCATTTTACACTATGTCCATTGTAGATTTGTATCTCCGACAGTTCGTTTGGTTGCAGGGGACATATTCAGTTTTTATGGCCAAAATGTGCTTTTCAGGGGCTGAAAAGCATGTTTTGGCCGAGTATGATAATTTTCATTAAAACTTGATTTCTATCACTTCGAATGATGCCAAATGAATAACTTACTTGAATTGGACCATTTTACACTATGTCAATTGTAGATTTGTGTCTCCGACAGTTCGTTTGGTTGCAGGGGACATTTTCAGTTTTTATGGCCAAAATGTGCTTTTCAGGGGCTGAAAATCATGTTTTGGCCGAGTTTGATAATTTTCATTAAAACTTGATTTCTATCACTTCGATTGATGCCAAATGAATAACTTACTTGAATTGGACCATTTTACACTATGTCCATTGTAGATTTGTGTCTCTGACAGTTCGTTTGGTTGCAGGGGACATTTTCAGTTTTTATGGCCAAAATGTGCTTTTCAGAGGCTGAAAAGCATGTTTTGGCCGAGTATGATAATTTTCATTAAAACTTAATTTCTATCACTTCGAATGATGCCAAATGAATAACTTACTTGAATTGGACCATTTTACACTATGTCCATTGTAGATTTGTGTCTCCGACAGTTCGTTTGGTTGCAGGGGACATTTTCAGTTTTTATGGCCAAAATGTGCTTTTCAGAGGCTGAAAAGCATGTTTTGGCCGAGTATGATAATTTTTATTAAAACTTGATTTCTATCACTTCGAATGATGCCAAATGAATAATTTGCTTGAATTGGACCATTTTACACTATGTCCATTGTAGATTTGTGTCTCTGACAGTTCGTTTGGTTGCAGGGGACATATTCAGTTTTTATGGCCAAAATGTGCTTTTCAGAGGCTGAAAAGCATGTTTTGGCCGAGTATGATAATTTTCATTAAAACTTAATTTCTATCACTTCGAATGATGCCAAATGAATAACTTACTTGAATTGGACCATTTTACACTATGTCCATTGTAGATTTGTGTCTCCGACAGTTCGTTTGGTTGCAGGGGACATTTTCAGTTTTTATGGCCAAAATGTGCTTTTCAGAGGCTGAAAAGCATGTTTTGGCCGAGTATGATAATTTTCATTAAAACTTGATTTCTATCACTTCGAATGATGCCAAATGAATAATACACTTGAATTGGACCATTTTACACTATGTACATTGTAGATTTGTGTCTCTGACAGTTCGTTTGGTTGCAGGGGACATATTCAGTTTTTATGGCCAAAATGTGCTTTTCAGGGGCTGAAAAGCACGTTTTGGCATAATATGATAATTTTCATTAAAACTTGATTTCTATCCATTCGAATGATGCCAAATGAATAACTTACTTGAATTGGACCATTTTACACTATGTCCATTGTAGATTTGTGTCTCCAACAGTTCGTTTGGTTGGAGGGGACATTTTCAGTTTTTATGGCCAAAATGTGCTTTTCAGAGGCTGAAAAGCATGTTTTGGCCGAGTATGACAATTTTCATTAAAACTTGATTTCTATAACTTCGAATGATGCCAAATGAATAATTTGCTTGAATTGGACCATTTTACACTATGTCCATTGTAGATTTGTGTCTCTGACAGTTCGTTTGGTTGCAGGGGACATATTCAGTTTTTATGGCCAAAATGTGCTTTTCAGAGGCTGAAAAGCATGTTTTGGCCGAGTATGATAATTTTCATTAAAACTTAATTTCTATCACTTCGAATGATGCCAAATGAATAACTTACTTGAATTGGACCATTTTACACTATGTCCATTGTAGATTTGTGTCTCTGACAGTTCGTTTGGTTGCAGGGGACATATTCAGTTTTTATGGCCAAAATGTGCTTTTCAGAGGCTGAAAAGCATGTTTTGGCCGAGTATGATAATTTTCATTAAAACTTGATTTCTATCACTTCGAATGATGCCAAATGAATAACTTACTTAAATTGGACCATTTTACACTATGTCCATTGTAGATTTGTGTCTCTGACAGTTCGTTTGGTTGCAGGGGACATTTTCAGTTTTTATGGCCAAAATGTGCTTTTCAGAGGCTGAAAAGCATGTTTTGGCCGAGTATGATAATTTTCATTAAAACTTGATTTCTATCACTTCGAATGATGCCAAATGAATAATTTACTTGAATTGGACCATTTTACACTATGTCCATTGTAGATTTGTGTCTCTGACAGTTCGTTTGGTTGCAGGGGACATATTCAGTTTTTATGGCCAAAATGTGCTATTCAGGGGCTGAAAAGCACGTTTTGGCAGAGTATGTTAATTTTCATTAAAACTTGATTTCTATCCATTCGAATGATGCCAAATGAATAACTTACTTGAATTGGACCATTTTACACTATGTCCATTATAGATTTGTGTCTCCAACAGTTCGTTTGGTTGGAGGGGACATTTTCAGTTTTTATGGCCAAAATGTGCTTTTCAGAGGCTGAAAAGCATGTTTTGGCCGAGTATGATAATTTTCATTAAAACTTGATTTCTATCCATTCGAATGATGCCAAATGAATAATTTGCTTGAATTGGACCATTTTACACTATGTCCATTGTAGATTTGTGTCTATGACAGTTCGTTTGGTTGCAGGGGACATATTCAGTTTTTATGGCCAAAATGTGCTTTTCAGAGGCTGAAAAGCATGTTTTGGCCGAGTATGATAATTTTCATTAAAACTTAATTTCTATCACTTTGAATGATGCCAAATGAATAACTTACTTGAATTGGACCATTTTACACTATGTCCATTGTAGATTTGTGTCTCCGACAGTTCGTTTGGTTGCAGGGGACATTTTCAGTTTTTATGGCCAAAATGTGCTTTTCAGAGGCTGAAAAGCATGTTTTGGCCGAGTATGATAATTTTCATTAAAACTTGATTTCTATCCATTCGAATGATGCCAAATGAATAACTTACTTGAATTGGACCATTTTACACTATGTCCATTGTAGATTTGTGTCTCCGACAGTTCGTTTGGTTGGAGGGGACATTTTCAGTTTTTATGGCCAAAATGTGCTTTTCAGGGGCTGAAAAGCATGTTTTGGCCGAGTTTGATAATTTTCATTAAAACTTGATTTCTATCACTTCGATTGATGCCAAATGAATAACTTACTTGAATTGGACCATTTTACACTATGTCCATTGTAGATTTGTGTCTCCGACAGTTCGTTTGGTTGCAGGGGACATTTTCAGTTTTTATGGCCAAAATGTGCTTTTCAGAGGCTGAAAAGCATGTTTTGGCCGAGTATGATAATTTTCATTAAAACTTGATTTCTATCACTTCGAATGATGCCAAATGAATAATTTACTTGAATTGGACCATTTTACACTATGTCCATTGTAGATTTGTATCTCCGACAGTTCGTTTGGTTGCAGGGGACATATTCAGTTTTTATGGCCAAAATGTGCTTTTCAGGGGCTGAAAAGCATGTTTTGGCCGAGTATGATAATTTTCATTAAAACTTGATTTCTATCACTTCGAATGATGCCAAATGAATAACTTACTTGAATTGGACCATTTTACACTATGTCAATTGTAGATTTGTGTCTCCGACAGTTCGTTTGGTTGCAGGGGACATTTTCAGTTTTTATGGCCAAAATGTGCTTTTCAGGGGCTGAAAATCATGTTTTGGCCGAGTTTGATAATTTTCATTAAAACTTGATTTCTATCACTTCGATTGATGCCAAATGAATAACTTACTTGAATTGGACCATTTTACACTATGTCCATTGTAGATTTGTGTCTCTGACAGTTCGTTTGGTTGCAGGGGACATTTTCAGTTTTTATGGCCAAAATGTGCTTTTCAGAGGCTGAAAAGCATGTTTTGGCCGAGTATGATAATTTTCATTAAAACTTAATTTCTATCACTTCGAATGATGCCAAATGAATAACTTACTTGAATTGGACCATTTTACACTATGTCCATTGTAGATTTGTGTCTCCGACAGTTCGTTTGGTTGCAGGGGACATTTTCAGTTTTTATGGCCAAAATGTGCTTTTCAGAGGCTGAAAAGCATGTTTTGGCCGAGTATGATAATTTTTATTAAAACTTGATTTCTATCACTTCGAATGATGCCAAATGAATAATTTGCTTGAATTGGACCATTTTACACTATGTCCATTGTAGATTTGTGTCTCTGACAGTTCGTTTGGTTGCAGGGGACATATTCAGTTTTTATGGCCAAAATGTGCTTTTCAGAGGCTGAAAAGCATGTTTTGGCCGAGTATGATAATTTTCATTAAAACTTAATTTCTATCACTTCGAATGATGCCAAATGAATAACTTACTTGAATTGGACCATTTTACACTATGTCCATTGTAGATTTGTGTCTCCGACAGTTCGTTTGGTTGCAGGGGACATTTTCAGTTTTTATGGCCAAAATGTGCTTTTCAGAGGCTGAAAAGCATGTTTTGGCCGAGTATGATAATTTTCATTAAAACTTGATTTCTATCACTTCGAATGATGCCAAATGAATAATACACTTGAATTGTACCATTTTACACTATGTCCATTGTAGATTTGTGTCTCTGACAGTTCGTTTGGTTGCAGGGGACATATTCAGTTTTTATGGCCAAAATGTGCTTTTCAGGGGCTGAAAAGCACGTTTTGGCAGAGTATGATAATTTTCATTAAAACTTGATTTCTATCCATTCGAATGATGCCAAATGAATAACTTACTTGAATTGGACCATTTTACACTATGTCCATTGTAGATTTGTGTCTCCAACAGTTCGTTTGGTTGGAGGGGACATTTTCAGTTTTTATGGCCAAAATGTGCTTTTCAGAGGCTGAAAAGCATGTTTTGGCCGAGTATGACAATTTTCATTAAAACTTGATTTCTATAACTTCGAATGATGCCAAATGAATAATTTGCTTGAATTGGACCATTTTACACTATGTCCATTGTAGATTTGTGTCTCTGACAGTTCGTTTGGTTGCAGGGGACATATTCAGTTTTTATGGCCAAAATGTGCTTTTCAGAGGCTGAAAAGCATGTTTTGGCCGAGTATGATAATTTTCATTAAAACTTGATTTCTATCCATTCGAATGATGCCAAATGAATAATTTGCTTGAATTGGACCATTTTACACTATGTCCATTGTAGATTTGTGTCTATGACAGTTCGTTTGGTTGCAGGGGACATATTCAGTTTTTATGGCCAAAATGTGCTTTTCAGAGGCTGAAAAGCATGTTTTGGCCGAGTATGATAATTTTCATTAAAACTTAATTTCTATCACTTTGAATGATGCCAAATGAATAACTTACTTGAATTGGACCATTTTACACTATGTCCATTGTAGATTTGTGTCTCCGACAGTTCGTTTGGTTGCAGGGGACATTTTCAGTTTTTATGGCCAAAATGTGCTTTTCAGAGGCTGAAAAGCATGTTTTGGCCGAGTATGATAATTTTCATTAAAACTTGATTTCTATCCATTCGAATGATGCCAAATGAATAACTTACTTGAATTGGACCATTTTACACTATGTCCATTGTAGATTTGTGTCTCCGACAGTTCGTTTGGTTGGAGGGGACATTTTCAGTTTTTATGGCCAAAATGTGCTTTTCAGGGGCTGAAAAGCATGTTTTGGCCGAGTTTGATAATTTTCATTAAAACTTGATTTCTATCACTTCGATTGATGCCAAATGAATAACTTACTTGAATTGGACCATTTTACACTATGTCCATTGTAGATTTGTGTCTCCGACAGTTCGTTTGGTTGCAGGGGACATTTTCAGTTTTTATGGCCAAAATGTGCTTTTCAGAGGCTGAAAAGCATGTTTTGGCCGAGTATGATAATTTTCATTAAAACTTGATTTCTATCACTTCGAATGATGCCAAATGAATAATTTACTTGAATTGGACCATTTTACACTATGTCCATTGTAGATTTGTGTCTCTGACAGTTCGTTTGGTTGCAGGGGACATATTCAGTTTTTATGGCCAAAATGTGCTTTTCAGGGGCTGAAAAGCACGTTTTGGCAGAGTATGTTAATTTTCATTAAAACTTGATTTCTATCCATTCGAATGATGCCAAATGAATAACTTACTTGAATTGGACCATTTTACACTATGTCCATTGTAGATTTGTATCTCCGACAGTTCGTTTGGTTGGAGGGGACATTTTCAGTTTTTATGGCCAAAATGTGCTTTTCAGAGGCTGAAAAGCATGTTTTGGCCGAGTATGATAATTTTCATTAAAACTTGATTTCTATCACTTCGAATGATGCCAAATGAATAATTTGCTTGAATTGGACCATTTTACACTATGTCCATTGTAGATTTGTGTCTCTGACAGTTCGTTTGGTTGCAGGGGACATATTCAGTTTTTATGGCCAAAATGTGCTTTTCAGAGGCTGAAAAGCATGTTTTGGCCGAGTATGATAATTTACATTAAAACTTAATTTCTATCACTTCGAATGATGCAAAATGAATAACTTACTTGAATTGGACCATTTTACACTATGTCCATTGTAGATTTGTGTCTCCAACAGTTCGTTTGGTTGGAGGGGACATTTTCAGTTTTTATGGCCAAAATGTGCTTTTCAGAGGCTGAAAAGCATGTTTTGGCCGAGTATGACAATTTTCATTAAAACTTGATTTCTATCCATTCGAATGATGCCAAATGAATAACTTACTTGAATTGGACCATTTTACACTATGTCCATTGTAGATTTGTGTCTCCGACAGTTCGTTTGGTTGGAGGGGACATTTTCAGTTTTTATGGCCAAAATGTGCTTTTCAGGGGCTGAAAAGCATGTTTTGGCCGAGTTTGATAATTTTCATTAAAACTTGATTTCTATCACTTCGATTGATGCCAAATGAATAACTTACTTGAATTGGACCATTTTACACTATGTCCATTGTAGATTTGTGTCTCCGACAGTTCGTTTGGTTGCAGGGGACATTTTCAGTTTTTATGGCCAAAATGTGCTTTTCAGAGGCTGAAAAGCATGTTTTGGCCGAGTATGATAATTTTCATTAAAACTTGATTTCTATCACTTCGAATGATGCCAAATGAATAATTTACTTGAATTGGACCATTTTACACTATGTCCATTGTAGATTTGTATCTCCGACAGTTCGTTTGGTTGCAGGGGACATATTCAGTTTTTATGGCCAAAATGTGCTTTTCAGGGGCTGAAAAGCATGTTTTGGCCGAGTATGATAATTTTCATTAAAACTTGATTTCTATCACTTCGAATGATGCCAAATGAATAACTTACTTGAATTGGACCATTTTACACTATGTCAATTGTAGATTTGTGTCTCCGACAGTTCGTTTGGTTGCAGGGGACATTTTCAGTTTTTATGGCCAAAATGTGCTTTTCAGGGGCTGAAAATCATGTTTTGGCCGAGTTTGATAATTTTCATTAAAACTTGATTTCTATCACTTCGATTGATGCCAAATGAATAACTTACTTGAATTGGACCATTTTACACTATGTCCATTGTAGATTTGTGTCTCTGACAGTTCGTTTGGTTGCAGGGGACATTTTCAGTTTTTATGGCCAAAATGTGCTTTTCAGAGGCTGAAAAGCATGTTTTGGCCGAGTATGATAATTTTCATTAAAACTTAATTTCTATCACTTCGAATGATGCCAAATGAATAACTTACTTGAATTGGACCATTTTACACTATGTCCATTGTAGATTTGTGTCTCCGACAGTTCGTTTGGTTGCAGGGGACATTTTCAGTTTTTATGGCCAAAATGTGCTTTTCAGAGGCTGAAAAGCATGTTTTGGCCGAGTATGATAATTTTTATTAAAACTTGATTTCTATCACTTCGAATGATGCCAAATGAATAATTTGCTTGAATTGGACCATTTTACACTATGTCCATTGTAGATTTGTGTCTCTGACAGTTCGTTTGGTTGCAGGGGACATATTCAGTTTTTATGGCCAAAATGTGCTTTTCAGAGGCTGAAAAGCATGTTTTGGCCGAGTATGATAATTTTCATTAAAACTTAATTTCTATCACTTCGAATGATGCCAAATGAATAACTTACTTGAATTGGACCATTTTACACTATGTCCATTGTAGATTTGTGTCTCCGACAGTTCGTTTGGTTGCAGGGGACATTTTCAGTTTTTATGGCCAAAATGTGCTTTTCAGAGGCTGAAAAGCATGTTTTGGCCGAGTATGATAATTTTCATTAAAACTTGATTTCTATCACTTCGAATGATGCCAAATGAATAATACACTTGAATTGGACCATTTTACACTATGTCCATTGTAGATTTGTGTCTCTGACAGTTCGTTTGGTTGCAGGGGACATATTCAGTTTTTATGGCCAAAATGTGCTTTTCAGGGGCTGAAAAGCACGTTTTGGCATAATATGATAATTTTCATTAAAACTTGATTTCTATCCATTCGAATGATGCCAAATGAATAACTTACTTGAATTGGACCATTTTACACTATGTCCATTGTAGATTTGTGTCTCCAACAGTTCGTTTGGTTGGAGGGGACATTTTCAGTTTTTATGGCCAAAATGTGCTTTTCAGAGGCTGAAAAGCATGTTTTGGCCGAGTATGACAATTTTCATTAAAACTTGATTTCTATAACTTCGAATGATGCCAAATGAATAATTTGCTTGAATTGGACCATTTTACACTATGTCCATTGTAGATTTGTGTCTCTGACAGTTCGTTTGGTTGCAGGGGACATATTCAGTTTTTATGGCCAAAATGTGCTTTTCAGAGGCTGAAAAGCATGTTTTGGCCGAGTATGATAATTTTCATTAAAACTTAATTTCTATCACTTCGAATGATGCCAAATGAATAACTTACTTGAATTGGACCATTTTACACTATGTCCATTGTAGATTTGTGTCTCTGACAGTTCGTTTGGTTGCAGGGGACATATTCAGTTTTTATGGCCAAAATGTGCTTTTCAGAGGCTGAAAAGCATGTTTTGGCCGAGTATGATAATTTTCATTAAAACTTGATTTCTATCACTTCGAATGATGCCAAATGAATAACTTACTTAAATTGGACCATTTTACACTATGTCCATTGTAGATTTGTGTCTCTGACAGTTCGTTTGGTTGCAGGGGACATTTTCAGTTTTTATGGCCAAAATGTGCTTTTCAGAGGCTGAAAAGCATGTTTTGGCCGAGTATGATAATTTTCATTAAAACTTGATTTCTATCACTTCGAATGATGCCAAATGAATAATTTACTTGAATTGGACCATTTTACACTATGTCCATTGTAGATTTGTGTCTCTGACAGTTCGTTTGGTTGCAGGGGACATATTCAGTTTTTATGGCCAAAATGTGCTATTCAGGGGCTGAAAAGCACGTTTTGGCAGAGTATGTTAATTTTCATTAAAACTTGATTTCTATCCATTCGAATGATGCCAAATGAATAACTTACTTGAATTGGACCATTTTACACTATGTCCATTATAGATTTGTGTCTCCAACAGTTCGTTTGGTTGGAGGGGACATTTTCAGTTTTTATGGCCAAAATGTGCTTTTCAGAGGCTGAAAAGCATGTTTTGGCCGAGTATGATAATTTTCATTAAAACTTGATTTCTATCCATTCGAATGATGCCAAATGAATAATTTGCTTGAATTGGACCATTTTACACTATGTCCATTGTAGATTTGTGTCTATGACAGTTCGTTTGGTTGCAGGGGACATATTCAGTTTTTATGGCCAAAATGTGCTTTTCAGAGGCTGAAAAGCATGTTTTGGCCGAGTATGATAATTTTCATTAAAACTTAATTTCTATCACTTTGAATGATGCCAAATGAATAACTTACTTGAATTGGACCATTTTACACTATGTCCATTGTAGATTTGTGTCTCCGACAGTTCGTTTGGTTGCAGGGGACATTTTCAGTTTTTATGGCCAAAATGTGCTTTTCAGAGGCTGAAAAGCATGTTTTGGCCGAGTATGATAATTTTCATTAAAACTTGATTTCTATCCATTCGAATGATGCCAAATGAATAACTTACTTGAATTGGACCATTTTACACTATGTCCATTGTAGATTTGTGTCTCCGACAGTTCGTTTGGTTGGAGGGGACATTTTCAGTTTTTATGGCCAAAATGTGCTTTTCAGGGGCTGAAAAGCATGTTTTGGCCGAGTTTGATAATTTTCATTAAAACTTGATTTCTATCACTTCGATTGATGCCAAATGAATAACTTACTTGAATTGGACCATTTTACACTATGTCCATTGTAGATTTGTGTCTCCGACAGTTCGTTTGGTTGCAGGGGACATTTTCAGTTTTTATGGCCAAAATGTGCTTTTCAGAGGCTGAAAAGCATGTTTTGGCCGAGTATGATAATTTTCATTAAAACTTGATTTCTATCACTTCGAATGATGCCAAATGAATAATTTACTTGAATTGGACCATTTTACACTATGTCCATTGTAGATTTGTATCTCCGACAGTTCGTTTGGTTGCAGGGGACATATTCAGTTTTTATGGCCAAAATGTGCTTTTCAGGGGCTGAAAAGCATGTTTTGGCCGAGTATGATAATTTTCATTAAAACTTGATTTCTATCACTTCGAATGATGCCAAATGAATAACTTACTTGAATTGGACCATTTTACACTATGTCAATTGTAGATTTGTGTCTCCGACAGTTCGTTTGGTTGCAGGGGACATTTTCAGTTTTTATGGCCAAAATGTGCTTTTCAGGGGCTGAAAATCATGTTTTGGCCGAGTTTGATAATTTTCATTAAAACTTGATTTCTATCACTTCGATTGATGCCAAATGAATAACTTACTTGAATTGGACCATTTTACACTATGTCCATTGTAGATTTGTGTCTCTGACAGTTCGTTTGGTTGCAGGGGACATTTTCAGTTTTTATGGCCAAAATGTGCTTTTCAGAGGCTGAAAAGCATGTTTTGGCCGAGTATGATAATTTTCATTAAAACTTAATTTCTATCACTTCGAATGATGCCAAATGAATAACTTACTTGAATTGGACCATTTTACACTATGTCCATTGTAGATTTGTGTCTCCGACAGTTCGTTTGGTTGCAGGGGACATTTTCAGTTTTTATGGCCAAAATGTGCTTTTCAGAGGCTGAAAAGCATGTTTTGGCCGAGTATGATAATTTTTATTAAAACTTGATTTCTATCACTTCGAATGATGCCAAATGAATAATTTGCTTGAATTGGACCATTTTACACTATGTCCATTGTAGATTTGTGTCTCTGACAGTTCGTTTGGTTGCAGGGGACATATTCAGTTTTTATGGCCAAAATGTGCTTTTCAGAGGCTGAAAAGCATGTTTTGGCCGAGTATGATAATTTTCATTAAAACTTAATTTCTATCACTTCGAATGATGCCAAATGAATAACTTACTTGAATTGGACCATTTTACACTATGTCCATTGTAGATTTGTGTCTCCGACAGTTCGTTTGGTTGCAGGGGACATTTTCAGTTTTTATGGCCAAAATGTGCTTTTCAGAGGCTGAAAAGCATGTTTTGGCCGAGTATGATAATTTTCATTAAAACTTGATTTCTATCACTTCGAATGATGCCAAATGAATAATACACTTGAATTGTACCATTTTACACTATGTCCATTGTAGATTTGTGTCTCTGACAGTTCGTTTGGTTGCAGGGGACATATTCAGTTTTTATGGCCAAAATGTGCTTTTCAGGGGCTGAAAAGCACGTTTTGGCAGAGTATGATAATTTTCATTAAAACTTGATTTCTATCCATTCGAATGATGCCAAATGAATAACTTACTTGAATTGGACCATTTTACACTATGTCCATTGTAGATTTGTGTCTCCAACAGTTCGTTTGGTTGGAGGGGACATTTTCAGTTTTTATGGCCAAAATGTGCTTTTCAGAGGCTGAAAAGCATGTTTTGGCCGAGTATGACAATTTTCATTAAAACTTGATTTCTATAACTTCGAATGATGCCAAATGAATAATTTGCTTGAATTGGACCATTTTACACTATGTCCATTGTAGATTTGTGTCTCTGACAGTTCGTTTGGTTGCAGGGGACATATTCAGTTTTTATGGCCAAAATGTGCTTTTCAGAGGCTGAAAAGCATGTTTTGGCCGAGTATGATAATTTTCATTAAAACTTGATTTCTATCCATTCGAATGATGCCAAATGAATAATTTGCTTGAATTGGACCATTTTACACTATGTCCATTGTAGATTTGTGTCTATGACAGTTCGTTTGGTTGCAGGGGACATATTCAGTTTTTATGGCCAAAATGTGCTTTTCAGAGGCTGAAAAGCATGTTTTGGCCGAGTATGATAATTTTCATTAAAACTTAATTTCTATCACTTTGAATGATGCCAAATGAATAACTTACTTGAATTGGACCATTTTACACTATGTCCATTGTAGATTTGTGTCTCCGACAGTTCGTTTGGTTGCAGGGGACATTTTCAGTTTTTATGGCCAAAATGTGCTTTTCAGAGGCTGAAAAGCATGTTTTGGCCGAGTATGATAATTTTCATTAAAACTTGATTTCTATCCATTCGAATGATGCCAAATGAATAACTTACTTGAATTGGACCATTTTACACTATGTCCATTGTAGATTTGTGTCTCCGACAGTTCGTTTGGTTGGAGGGGACATTTTCAGTTTTTATGGCCAAAATGTGCTTTTCAGGGGCTGAAAAGCATGTTTTGGCCGAGTTTGATAATTTTCATTAAAACTTGATTTCTATCACTTCGATTGATGCCAAATGAATAACTTACTTGAATTGGACCATTTTACACTATGTCCATTGTAGATTTGTGTCTCCGACAGTTCGTTTGGTTGCAGGGGACATTTTCAGTTTTTATGGCCAAAATGTGCTTTTCAGAGGCTGAAAAGCATGTTTTGGCCGAGTATGATAATTTTCATTAAAACTTGATTTCTATCACTTCGAATGATGCCAAATGAATAATTTACTTGAATTGGACCATTTTACACTATGTCCATTGTAGATTTGTGTCTCTGACAGTTCGTTTGGTTGCAGGGGACATATTCAGTTTTTATGGCCAAAATGTGCTTTTCAGGGGCTGAAAAGCACGTTTTGGCAGAGTATGTTAATTTTCATTAAAACTTGATTTCTATCCATTCGAATGATGCCAAATGAATAACTTACTTGAATTGGACCATTTTACACTATGTCCATTGTAGATTTGTATCTCCGACAGTTCGTTTGGTTGGAGGGGACATTTTCAGTTTTTATGGCCAAAATGTGCTTTTCAGAGGCTGAAAAGCATGTTTTGGCCGAGTATGATAATTTTCATTAAAACTTGATTTCTATCACTTCGAATGATGCCAAATGAATAATTTGCTTGAATTGGACCATTTTACACTATGTCCATTGTAGATTTGTGTCTCTGACAGTTCGTTTGGTTGCAGGGGACATATTCAGTTTTTATGGCCAAAATGTGCTTTTCAGAGGCTGAAAAGCATGTTTTGGCCGAGTATGATAATTTTCATTAAAACTTGATTTCTATCACTTCGAATGATGCCAAATGAATAATTTACTTGAATTGGACCATTTTACACTATGTCCATTGTAGATTTGTGTCTCTGACAGTTCGTTTGGTTGCAGGGGACATATTCAGTTTTTATGGCCAAAATGTGCTTTTCAGAGGCTGAAAAGCATGTTTTGGCCGAGTATGATAATTTTCATTAAAACTTGATTTCTATCACTTCGAATGATGCCAAATGAATAACTTACTTGAATTGGACCATTTTACACTATGTCCATTGTAGATTTGTGTCTCTGACAGTTCGTTTGGTTGCAGGGGACATATTCAGTTTTTATGGCCAAAATGTGCTTTTCAGGGGCTGAAAAGCATGTTTTGGCCGAGTATGATAATTTTCATTAAAACTTGATTTCTATAACTTCGAATGATGCCAAATGAATAATTTGCTTGAATTGGACCATTTTACACTATGTCCATTGTAGATTTGTGTCTCTGACAGTTCGTTTGGTTGGAGGGGACATTTTCAGTTTTTATGGCCAAAATGTGCTTTTCAGAGGCTGAAAAGCATGTTTTGGCCGAGTATGATAATTTTCATTAAAACTTGATTTCTATCACTTCGAATGATGCCAAATGAATAACTTACTTGAATTGGACCATTTTACACTATGTCCATTGTAGAATTGTGTCTCTGACAGTTCGTTTGGTTGCAGGGGACATATTCAGTTTTTATGGCCAAAATGTGCTTTTCAGAGGCTGAAAAGCATGTTTTGGCCGAGTATGAAAATTTTCATTAAAACTTAATTTCTATCACTTCGAATGATGCCAAATGAATAACTTACTTGAATTGGACCATTTTACACTATGTCCATTGTAGATTTGTGTCTCCGACAGTTCGTTTGGTTGCAGGGGACATTTTCAGTTTTTATGGCCAAAATGTGCTTTTCAGAGGCTGAAAAGCATGTTTTGGCCGAGTATGATAATTTTCATTAAAACTTGATTTCTATCACTTCGAATGATGCCAAATGAATAATTTACTTGAATTGGACCATTTTACACTATGTCCATTGTAGATTTGTGTCTCTGACAGTTCGTTTGGTTGCAGGGGACATATTCAGTTTTTATGGCCAAAATGTGCTTTTCAGGGGCTGAAAAGCACGTTTTGGCAGAGTATGTTAATTTTCATTAAAACTTGATTTCTATCCATTCGAATGATGCCAAATGAATAACTTACTTGAATTGGACCATTTTACACTATGTCCATTGTAGATTTGTATCTCCGACAGTTCGTTTGGTTGGAGGGGACATTTTCAGTTTTTATGGCCAAAATGTGCTTTTCAGAGGCTGAAAAGCATGTTTTGGCCGAGTATGATAATTTTCATTAAAACTTGATTTCTATCACTTCGAATGATGCCAAATGAATAATTTGCTTGAATTGGACCATTTTACACTATGTCCATTGTAGATTTGTGTCTCTGACAGTTCGTTTGGTTGCAGGGGACATATTCAGTTTTTATGGCCAAAATGTGCTTTTCAGAGGCTGAAAAGCATGTTTTGGCCGAGTATGATAATTTTCATTAAAACTTGATTTCTATCACTTCGAATGATGCCAAATGAATAATTTACTTGAATTGGACCATTTTACACTATGTCCATTGTAGATTTGTGTCTCTGACAGTTCGTTTGGTTGCAGGGGACATATTCAGTTTTTATGGCCAAAATGTGCTTTTCAGAGGCTGAAAAGCATGTTTTGGCCGAGTATGATAATTTTCATTAAAACTTGATTTCTATCACTTCGAATGATGCCAAATGAATAACTTACTTGAATTGGACCATTTTACACTATGTCCATTGTAGATTTGTGTCTCTGACAGTTCGTTTGGTTGCAGGGGACATATTCAGTTTTTATGGCCAAAATGTGCTTTTCAGGGGCTGAAAAGCATGTTTTGGCCGAGTATGATAATTTTCATTAAAACTTGATTTCTATAACTTCGAATGATGCCAAATGAATAATTTGCTTGAATTGGACCATTTTACACTATGTCCATTGTAGATTTGTGTCTCTGACAGTTCGTTTGGTTGGAGGGGACATTTTCAGTTTTTATGGCCAAAATGTGCTTTTCAGAGGCTGAAAAGCATGTTTTGGCCGAGTATGATAATTTTCATTAAAACTTGATTTCTATCACTTCGAATGATGCCAAATGAATAACTTACTTGAATTGGACCATTTTACACTATGTCCATTGTAGAATTGTGTCTCTGACAGTTCGTTTGGTTGCAGGGGACATATTCAGTTTTTATGGCCAAAATGTGCTTTTCAGAGGCTGAAAAGCATGTTTTGGCCGAGTATGAAAATTTTCATTAAAACTTAATTTCTATCACTTCGAATGATGCCAAATGAATAACTTACTTGAATTGGACCATTTTACACTATGTCCATTGTAGATTTGTGTCTCCGACAGTTCGTTTGGTTGCAGGGGACATTTTCAGTTTTTATGGCCAAAATGTGCTTTTCAGAGGCTGAAAAGCATGTTTTGGCCGAGTATGATAATTTTCATTAAAACTTGATTTCTATCACTTCGAATGATGCCAAATGAATAATTTACTTGAATTGGACCATTTTACACTATGTCCATTGTAGATTTGTGTCTCTGACAGTTCGTTTGGTTGCAGGGGACATATTCAGTTTTTATGGCCAAAATGTGCTTTTCAGGGGCTGAAAAGCACGTTTTGGCAGAGTATGATAATTTTCATTAAAACTTGATTTCTATCCATTCGAATGATGCCAAATGAATAACTTACTTGAATTGGACCATTTTACACTGTCCATTGTAGATTTGTGTCTCCAACAGTTCGTTTGGTTGGAGGGGACATTTTCAGTTTTTATGGCCAAAATGTGCTTTTCAGAGGCTGAAAAGCATGTTTTGGCCGAGTATGATAATTTTCATTAAAACTTGATTTCTATAACTTCGAATGATGCCAAATGAATAATTTGCTTGAATTGGACCATTTTACACTATGTCCATTGTAGATTTGTGTCTCCAACAGTTCGTTTGGTTGGAGGGGACATTTTCAGTTTTTATGGCCAAAATGTGCTTTTCAGAGGCTGAAAAGCATGTTTTGGCCGAGTATGACAATTTTCATTAAAACTTGATTTCTATAACTTCGAATGATGCCAAATGAATAATTTGCTTGAATTGGACCATTTTACACTATGTCCATTGTAGATTTGTGTCTCTGACAGTTCGTTTGGTTGCAGGGGACATATTCAGTTTTTATGGCCAAAATGTGCTTTTCAGAGGCTGAAAAGCATGTTTTGGCCGAGTATGATAATTTTCATTAAAACTTAATTTCTATCACTTCGAATGATGCCAAATGAATAACTTACTTGAATTGGACCATTTTACACTATGTCCATTGTAGATTTGTGTCTCTGACAGTTCGTTTGGTTGCAGGGGACATATTCAGTTTTTATGGCCAAAATGTGCTTTTCAGAGGCTGAAAAGCATGTTTTGGCCGAGTATGATAATTTTCATTAAAACTTGATTTCTATCACTTCGAATGATGCCAAATGAATAACTTACTTAAATTGGACCATTTTACACTATGTCCATTGTAGATTTGTGTCTCCGACAGTTCGTTTGGTTGCAGGGGACATTTTCAGTTTTTATGGCCAAAATGTGCTTTTCAGAGGCTGAAAAGCATGTTTTGGCCGAGTATGATAACTTACATTAAAACTTAATTTCTATCAAATCGAATGATGCCAAATGAATAACTTACTTGAATTGGACCATTTTACACTATGTCCATTGTAGATTTGTGTCTCTGACAGTTCGTTTGGTTTCAGGGGACATATTCAGTTTTTATGGCCAAAATGTGCTTTTCAGGGGCTGAAAAGCATGTTTTGGCCGAGTATGATAATTTTCATTAAAACTTGATTTCTATCACTTCGAATGATGCCAAATGAATAACTTACTTGAATTGGACCATTTTACACTATGTCCATTGTAGATTTGTGTCTCTGACAGTTCGTTTGGTTGCAGGGGACATATTCAGTTTTTATGGCCAAAATGTGCTTTTCAGGGGCTGAAAAGCATGTTTTGGCCGAGTATGATAATTTTCATTAAAACTTGATTTCTATCACTTCGAATGATGCCAAATGAATAACTTACTTGAATTGGACCATTTTACACTATGTCCATTGTAGATTTGTGTCTCTGACAGTTCGTTTGGTTGCAGGGGACATATTCAGTTTTTATCGCCAAAATGTGCTTTTCAGAGGCTGAAAAGCATGTTTTGGCCGAGTATGATAATTTTCATTAAAACTTAATTTCTATCACTTCGAATTATGCCAAATGAATAACTTACTTGAATTGGACCATTTTACACTATGTCCATTGTAGATTTGTGTCTCCGACAGTTCGTTTGGTTGCAGGGGACATTTTCAGTTTTTATGGCCAAAATGTGCTTTTCAGAGGCTGAAAAGCATGTTTTGGCCGAGTATGATAATTTTCATTAAAACTTGATTTCTATCCATTCGAATGATGCCAAATGAATAACTTACTTGAATTGGACCATTTTACACTATGTCCATTGTAGATTTGTGTCTCCGACAGTTCGTTTGGTTGGAGGGGACATTTTCAGTTTTTATGGCCAAAATGTGCTTTTCAGGGGCTGAAAAGCATGTTTTGGCCGAGTTTGATAATTTTCATAAAAACTTGATTTCTATCACTTCGATTGATGCCAAATGAATAACTTACTTGAATTGGACCATTTTACACTATGTCCATTGTAGATTTGTATCTCCGACAGTTCGTTTGGTTGGAGGGGACATTTTCAGTTTTTATGGCCAAAATGTGCTTTTCAGAGGCTGAAAAGCATGTTTTGGCCGAGTATGATAATTTTCATTAAAACTTGATTTCTATCACTTCGAATGATGCCAAATGAATAATTTGCTTGAATTGGACCATTTTACACTATGTCCATTGTAGATTTGTGTCTCTGACAGTTCGTTTGGTTGCAGGGGACATATTCAGTTTTTATGGCCAAAATGTGCTTTTCAGAGGCTGAAAAGCATGTTTTGGCCGAGTATGATAATTTTCATTAAAACTTGATTTCTATCACTTCGAATGATGCCAAATGAATAATTTACTTGAATTGGACCATTTTACACTATGTCCATTGTAGATTTGTGTCTCTGACAGTTCGTTTGGTTGCAGGGGACATATTCAGTTTTTATGGCCAAAATGTGCTTTTCAGAGGCTGAAAAGCATGTTTTGGCCGAGTATGATAATTTTCATTAAAACTTGATTTCTATCACTTCGAATGATGCCAAATGAATAACTTACTTGAATTGGACCATTTTACACTATGTCCATTGTAGATTTGTGTCTCTGACAGTTCGTTTGGTTGCAGGGGACATATTCAGTTTTTATGGCCAAAATGTGCTTTTCAGGGGCTGAAAAGCATGTTTTGGCCGAGTATGATAATTTTCATTAAAACTTGATTTCTATAACTTCGAATGATGCCAAATGAATAATTTGCTTGAATTGGACCATTTTACACTATGTCCATTGTAGATTTGTGTCTCTGACAGTTCGTTTGGTTGGAGGGGACATTTTCAGTTTTTATGGCCAAAATGTGCTTTTCAGAGGCTGAAAAGCATGTTTTGGCCGAGTATGATAATTTTCATTAAAACTTGATTTCTATCACTTTGAATGATGCCAAATGAATAACTTACTTGAATTGGACCATTTTACACTATGTCCATTGTAGAATTGTGTCTCTGACAGTTCGTTTGGTTGCAGGGGACATATTCAGTTTTTATGGCCAAAATGTGCTTTTCAGAGGCTGAAAAGCATGTTTTGGCCGAGTATGAAAATTTTCATTAAAACTTAATTTCTATCACTTCGAATGATGCCAAATGAATAACTTACTTGAATTGGACCATTTTACACTATGTCCATTGTAGATTTGTGTCTCCGACAGTTCGTTTGGTTGCAGGGGACATTTTCAGTTTTTATGGCCAAAATGTGCTTTTCAGAGGCTGAAAAGCATGTTTTGGCCGAGTATGATAATTTTCATTAAAACTTGATTTCTATCACTTCGAATGATGCCAAATGAATAATTTACTTGAATTGGACCATTTTACACTATGTCCATTGTAGATTTGTGTCTCTGACAGTTCGTTTGGTTGCAGGGGACATATTCAGTTTTTATGGCCAAAATGTGCTTTTCAGGGGCTGAAAAGCACGTTTTGGCAGAGTATGATAATTTTCATTAAAACTTGATTTCTATCCATTCGAATGATGCCAAATGAATAACTTACTTGAATTGGACCATTTTACACTGTCCATTGTAGATTTGTGTCTCCAACAGTTCGTTTGGTTGGAGGGGACATTTTCAGTTTTTATGGCCAAAATGTGCTTTTCAGAGGCTGAAAAGCATGTTTTGGCCGAGTATGATAATTTTCATTAAAACTTGATTTCTATAACTTCGAATGATGCCAAATGAATAATTTGCTTGAATTGGACCATTTTACACTATGTCCATTGTAGATTTGTGTCTCCAACAGTTCGTTTGGTTGGAGGGGACATTTTCAGTTTTTATGGCCAAAATGTGCTTTTCAGAGGCTGAAAAGCATGTTTTGGCCGAGTATGACAATTTTCATTAAAACTTGATTTCTATAACTTCGAATGATGCCAAATGAATAATTTGCTTGAATTGGACCATTTTACACTATGTCCATTGTAGATTTGTGTCTCTGACAGTTCGTTTGGTTGCAGGGGACATATTCAGTTTTTATGGCCAAAATGTGCTTTTCAGAGGCTGAAAAGCATGTTTTGGCCGAGTATGATAATTTTCATTAAAACTTAATTTCTATCACTTCGAATGATGCCAAATGAATAACTTACTTGAATTGGACCATTTTACACTATGTCCATTGTAGATTTGTGTCTCTGACAGTTCGTTTGGTTGCAGGGGACATATTCAGTTTTTATGGCCAAAATGTGCTTTTCAGAGGCTGAAAAGCATGTTTTGGCCGAGTATGATAATTTTCATTAAAACTTGATTTCTATCACTTCGAATGATGCCAAATGAATAACTTACTTAAATTGGACCATTTTACACTATGTCCATTGTAGATTTGTGTCTCCGACAGTTCGTTTGGTTGCAGGGGACATTTTCAGTTTTTATGGCCAAAATGTGCTTTTCAGAGGCTGAAAAGCATGTTTTGGCCGAGTATGATAACTTACATTAAAACTTAATTTCTATCAAATCGAATGATGCCAAATGAATAACTTACTTGAATTGGACCATTTTACACTATGTCCATTGTAGATTTGTGTCTCTGACAGTTCGTTTGGTTTCAGGGGACATATTCAGTTTTTATGGCCAAAATGTGCTTTTCAGGGGCTGAAAAGCATGTTTTGGCCGAGTATGATAATTTTCATTAAAACTTGATTTCTATCACTTCGAATGATGCCAAATGAATAACTTACTTGAATTGGACCATTTTACACTATGTCCATTGTAGATTTGTGTCTCTGACAGTTCGTTTGGTTGCAGGGGACATATTCAGTTTTTATGGCCAAAATGTGCTTTTCAGGGGCTGAAAAGCATGTTTTGGCCGAGTATGATAATTTTCATTAAAACTTGATTTCTATCACTTCGAATGATGCCAAATGAATAACTTACTTGAATTGGACCATTTTACACTATGTCCATTGTAGATTTGTGTCTCTGACAGTTCGTTTGGTTGCAGGGGACATATTCAGTTTTTATCGCCAAAATGTGCTTTTCAGAGGCTGAAAAGCATGTTTTGGCCGAGTATGATAATTTTTATTAAAACTTGATTTCTATCAATTCGAATGATGCCAAATGAATAACTTACTTGATTTGGACCATTTTACACTATGTCCATTGTAGATTTGTGTCTCTGACAGTTCTTTTGGTTGCAGGGGACATATTCAGTTTTTATGGCCAAAATGTGCTTTTCAGAGGCTGAAAAGCATGTTTTGGCCGAGTATGATAATTTTCATTAAAACTTAATTTCTATCACTTCGAATTATGCCAAATGAATAACTTACTTGAATTGGACCATTTTACACTATGTCCATTGTAGATTTGTGTCTCCAACAGTTCGTTTGGTTGGAGGGGACATTTTCAGTTTTTATGGCCAAAATGTGCTTTTCAGAGGCTGAAAAGCATGTTTTGGCCGAGTATGACAATTTTCATTAAAACTTGATTTCTATAACTTCGAATGATGCCAAATGAATAATTTGCTTGAATTGGACCATTTTACACTATGTCCATTGTAGATTTGTGTCTCTGACAGTTCGTTTGGTTGCAGGGGACATATTCAGTTTTTATGGCCAAAATGTGCTTTTCAGAGGCTGAAAAGCATGTTTTGGCCGAGTATGATAATTTTCATTAAAACTTAATTTCTATCACTTCGAATGATGCCAAATGAATAACTTACTTGAATTGGACCATTTTACACTATGTCCATTGTAGATTTGTGTCTCTGACAGTTCGTTTGGTTGCAGGGGACATATTCAGTTTTTATGGCCAAAATGTGCTTTTCAGAGGCTGAAAAGCATGTTTTGGCCGAGTATGATAATTTTCATTAAAACTTGATTTCTATCACTTCGAATGATGCCAAATGAATAACTTACTTAAATTGGACCATTTTACACTATGTCCATTGTAGATTTGTGTCTCCGACAGTTCGTTTGGTTGCAGGGGACATTTTCAGTTTTTATGGCCAAAATGTGCTTTTCAGAGGCTGAAAAGCATGTTTTGGCCGAGTATGATAACTTACATTAAAACTTAATTTCTATCAAATCGAATGATGCCAAATGAATAACTTACTTGAATTGGACCATTTTACACTATGTCCATTGTAGATTTGTGTCTCTGACAGTTCGTTTGGTTTCAGGGGACATATTCAGTTTTTATGGCCAAAATGTGCTTTTCAGGGGCTGAAAAGCATGTTTTGGCCGAGTATGATAATTTTCATTAAAACTTGATTTCTATCACTTCGAATGATGCCAAATGAATAACTTACTTGAATTGGACCATTTTACACTATGTCCATTGTAGATTTGTGTCTCTGACAGTTCGTTTGGTTGCAGGGGACATATTCAGTTTTTATGGCCAAAATGTGCTTTTCAGGGGCTGAAAAGCATGTTTTGGCCGAGTATGATAATTTTCATTAAAACTTGATTTCTATCACTTCGAATGATGCCAAATGAATAACTTACTTGAATTGGACCATTTTACACTATGTCCATTGTAGATTTGTGTCTCTGACAGTTCGTTTGGTTGCAGGGGACATATTCAGTTTTTATGGCCAAAATGTGCTTTTCAGAGGCTGAAAAGCATGTTTTGGCCGAGTATGATAATTTTTTATTAAAACTTGATTTCTATCACTTCGAATGATGCCAAATGAATAACTTACTTGATTTGGACCATTTTACACTATGTCCATTGTAGATTTGTGTCTCTGACAGTTCTTTTGGTTGCAGGGGACATATTCAGTTTTTATGGCCAAAATGTGCTTTTCAGAGGCTGAAAAGCATGTTTTGGCCGAGTATGATAATTTTCATTAAAACTTAATTTCTATCACTTCGAATTATGCCAAATGAATAACTTACTTGAATTGGACCATTTTACACTATGTCCATTGTAGATTTGTGTCTCTGACAGTTCGTTTGGTTGCAGGGGACATATTCAGTTTTTATGGCCAAAATGTGCTTTTCAGAGGCTGAAAAGCATGTTTTGGCAGAGTATGATAATTTTCTTTAAAACTTGATTTCTATCCATTCGAATGATGCCAAATGAATATCTTACTTGAATTGGACCATTTTACACTATGTCCATTGTAGATTTGTGTCTCTGACAGTTCGTTTGGTTGCAGGGGACATATTCAGTTTTTATGGCCAAAATGTGCTTTTCAGGGGCTGAAAAGCATGTTTTGGCCGAGTATGATAATTTTCATTAAAACTTATTTCTATCACTTCGAATGATGCCAAATGAATAACTTACTTGAATTGGACCATTTTAAACTATGTCAATTGTAGATTTGTGTCTCCGACAGTTCGTTTGGTTGCAGGGGACATTTTCAGTTTTTATGGCCAAAATGTGCTTTTCAGGGGCTGAAAAGCATGTTTTGGCCGAGTATGATGATTTTCATTAAAACTTAATTTCTATCACTTCGAATGATGCCAAATGAATAACTTACTTGAATTGGACCATTTTACACTATGTCCATTGTAGATTTGTGTCTCTGACAGTTCGTTTGGTTGCAGGGGACATTTTCAGTTTTTATGGCCAAAATGTGCTTTTCAGAGGCTGAAAAGCATGTTTTGGCCGAGTATGATAATTTTCATTAAAACTTGATTTCTATCACTTCGAATGATGCCAAATGAATAATTTACTTGAATTGGACCATTTTACACTATGTCCATTGTAGATTTGTGTCTCTGACAGTTCGTTTGGTTGCAGGGGACATATTCAGTTTTTATGGCCAAAATGTGCTATTCAGGGGCTGAAAAGCACGTTTTGGCAGAGTATGTTAATTTTCATTAAAACTTGATTTCTATCCATTCGAATGATGCCAAATGAATAACTTACTTGAATTGGACCATTTTACACTATGTCCATTGTAGATTTGTGTCTCCGACAGTTCGTTTGGTTGGAGGGGACATTTTCAGTTTTTATGGCCAAAATGTGCTTTTCAGAGGCTGAAAAGCATGTTTTGGCCGAGTATGATAATTTTCATTAAAACTTGATTTCTATCCATTCGAATGATGCCAAATGAATAATTTGCTTGAATTGGACCATTTTACACTATGTCCATTGTAGATTTGTGTCTATGACAGTTCGTTTGGTTGCAGGGGACATATTCAGTTTTTATGGCCAAAATGTGCTTTTCAGAGGCTGAAAAGCATGTTTTGGCCGAGTATGATAATTTTCATTAAAACTTAATTTCTATCACTTTGAATGATGCCAAATGAATAACTTACTTGAATTGGACCATTTTACACTATGTCCATTGTAGATTTGTGTCTCCGACAGTTCGTTTGGTTGCAGGGGACATTTTCAGTTTTTATGGCCAAAATGTGCTTTTCAGAGGCTGAAAAGCATGTTTTGGCCGAGTATGATAATTTTCATTAAAACTTGATTTCTATCCATTCGAATGATGCCAAATGAATAACTTACTTGAATTGGACCATTTTACACTATGTCCATTGTAGATTTGTGTCTCCGACAGTTCGTTTGGTTGGAGGGGACATTTTCAGTTTTTATGGCCAAAATGTGCTTTTCAGGGGCTGAAAAGCATGTTTTGGCCGAGTTTGATAATTTTCATTAAAACTTGATTTCTATCACTTCGATTGATGCCAAATGAATAACTTACTTGAATTGGACCATTTTACACTATGTCCATTGTAGATTTGTGTCTCCGCCAGTTCGTTTGGTTGCAGGGGACATTTTCAGTTTTTATGGCCAAAATGTGCTTTTCAGAGGCTGAAAAGCATGTTTTGGCCGAGTATGATAATTTTCATTAAAACTTGATTTCTATCACTTCGAATGATGCCAAATGAATAATTTACTTGAATTGGACCATTTTACACTATGTCCATTGTAGATTTGTGTCTCTGACAGTTCGTTTGGTTGCAGGGGACATATTCAGTTTTTATGGCCAAAATGTGCTTTTCAGGGGCTGAAAAGCACGTTTTGGCAGAGTATGTTAATTTTCATTAAAACTTGATTTCTATCCATTCGAATGATGCCAAATGAATAACTTACTTGAATTGGACCATTTTACACTATGTCCATTGTAGATTTGTATCTCCGACAGTTCGTTTGGTTGGAGGGGACATTTTCAGTTTTTATGGCCAAAATGTGCTTTTCAGAGGCTGAAAAGCATGTTTTGGCCGAGTATGATAATTTTCATTAAAACTTGATTTCTATCACTTCGAATGATGCCAAATGAATAATTTGCTTGAATTGGACCATTTTACACTATGTCCATTGTAGATTTGTGTCTCTGACAGTTCGTTTGGTTGCAGGGGACATATTCAGTTTTTATGGCCAAAATGTGCTTTTCAGAGGCTGAAAAGCATGTTTTGGCCGAGTATGATAATTTTCATTAAAACTTGATTTCTATCACTTCGAATGATGCCAAATGAATAATTTACTTGAATTGGACCATTTTACACTATGTCCATTGTAGATTTGTGTCTCTGACAGTTCGTTTGGTTGCAGGGGACATATTCAGTTTTTATGGCCAAAATGTGCTTTTCAGGGGCTGAAAAGCATGTTTTGGCCGAGTATGATAATTTTCATTAAAACTTATTTCTATCACTTCGAATGATGCCAAATGAATAACTTACTTGAATTGGACCATTTTAAACTATGTCAATTGTAGATTTGTGTCTCCGACAGTTCGTTTGGTTGCAGGGGACATTTTCAGTTTTTATGGCCAAAATGTGCTTTTCAGGGGCTGAAAAGCATGTTTTGGCCGAGTATGATGATTTTCATTAAAACTTAATTTCTATCACTTCGAATGATGCCAAATGAATAACTTACTTGAATTGGACCATTTTACACTATGTCCATTGTAGATTTGTGTCTCTGACAGTTCGTTTGGTTGCAGGGGACATTTTCAGTTTTTATGGCCAAAATGTGCTTTTCAGAGGCTGAAAAGCATGTTTTGGCCGAGTATGATAATTTTCATTAAAACTTGATTTCTATCACTTCGAATGATGCCAAATGAATAATTTACTTGAATTGGACCATTTTACACTATGTCCATTGTAGATTTGTGTCTCTGACAGTTCGTTTGGTTGCAGGGGACATATTCAGTTTTTATGGCCAAAATGTGCTATTCAGGGGCTGAAAAGCACGTTTTGGCAGAGTATGTTAATTTTCATTAAAACTTGATTTCTATCCATTCGAATGATGCCAAATGAATAACTTACTTGAATTGGACCATTTTACACTATGTCCATTGTAGATTTGTGTCTCCGACAGTTCGTTTGGTTGGAGGGGACATTTTCAGTTTTTATGGCCAAAATGTGCTTTTCAGAGGCTGAAAAGCATGTTTTGGCCGAGTATGATAATTTTCATTAAAACTTGATTTCTATCCATTCGAATGATGCCAAATGAATAATTTGCTTGAATTGGACCATTTTACACTATGTCCATTGTAGATTTGTGTCTATGACAGTTCGTTTGGTTGCAGGGGACATATTCAGTTTTTATGGCCAAAATGTGCTTTTCAGAGGCTGAAAAGCATGTTTTGGCCGAGTATGATAATTTTCATTAAAACTTGATTTCTATCCATTTGAATGATGCCAAATGAATAACTTACTTGAATTGGACCATTTTACACTATGTCCATTGTAGATTTGTGTCTCCGACAGTTCGTTTGGTTGGAGGGGACATTTTCAGTTTTTATGGCCAAAATGTGCTTTTCAGGGGCTGAAAAGCATGTTTTGGCCGAGTTTGATAATTTTCATTAAAACTTGATTTCTATCACTTCGATTGATGCCAAATGAATAACTTACTTGAATTGGACCATTTTACACTATGTCCATTGTAGATTTGTGTCTCCGACAGTTCGTTTGGTTGCAGGGGACATTTTCAGTTTTTATGGCCAAAATGTGCTTTTCAGAGGCTGAAAAGCATGTTTTGGCCGAGTATGATAATTTTCATTAAAACTTGATTTCTATCACTTCGAATGATGCCAAATGAATAATTTACTTGAATTGGACCATTTTACACTATGTCCATTGTAGATTTGTGTCTCTGACAGTTCGTTTGGTTGCAGGGGACATATTCAGTTTTTATGGCCAAAATGTGCTTTTCAGGGGCTGAAAAGCACGTTTTGGCAGAGTATGTTAATTTTCATTAAAACTTGATTTCTATCCATTCGAATGATGCCAAATGAATAACTTACTTGAATTGGACCATTTTACACTATGTCCATTGTAGATTTGTATCTCCGACAGTTCGTTTGGTTGGAGGGGACATTTTCAGTTTTTATGGCCAAAATGTGCTTTTCAGAGGCTGAAAAGCATGTTTTGGCCGAGTATGATAATTTTCATTAAAACTTGATTTCTATCACTTCGAATGATGCCAAATGAATAACTTACTTGAATTGGACCATTTTACACTATGTCCATTGTAGATTTGTGTCTCTGACAGTTCGTTTGGTTGCAGGGGACATATTCAGTTTTTATGGCCAAAATGTGCTTTTCAGGGGCTGAAAAGCATGTTTTGGCCGAGTATGATAATTTTCATTAAAACTTGATTTCTATAACTTCGAATGATGCCAAATGAATAATTTGCTTGAATTGGACCATTTTACACTATGTCCATTGTAGATTTGTGTCTCTGACAGTTCGTTTGGTTGGAGGGGACATTTTCAGTTTTTATGGCCAAAATGTGCTTTTCAGAGGCTGAAAAGCATGTTTTGGCCGAGTATGATAATTTTCATTAAAACTTGATTTCTATCACTTCGAATGATGCCAAATGAATAACTTACTTGAATTGGACCATTTTACACTATATCCATTGTAGATTTGTGTCTCTGACAGTTCGTTTGGTTGCAGGGGACATATTCAGTTTTTATGGCCAAAATGTGCTTTTCAGGGGCTGAAAAGCATGTTTTGGCCGAGTATGATAATTTTCATTAAAACTTATTTCTATCACTTCGAATGATGCCAAATGAATAACTTACTTGAATTGGACCATTTTAAACTATGTCAATTGTAGATTTGTGTCTCCGACAGTTCGTTTGGTTGCAGGGGACATTTTCAGTTTTTATGGCCAAAATGTGCTTTTCAGGGGCTGAAAAGCATGTTTTGGCCGAGTATGATGATTTTCATTAAAACTTAATTTCTATCACTTCGAATGATGCCAAATGAATAACTTACTTGAATTGGACCATTTTACACTATGTCCATTGTAGATTTGTGTCTCTGACAGTTCGTTTGGTTGCAGGGGACATTTTCAGTTTTTATGGCCAAAATGTGCTTTTCAGAGGCTGAAAAGCATGTTTTGGCCGAGTATGATAATTTTCATTAAAACTTGATTTCTATCACTTCGAATGATGCCAAATGAATAATTTACTTGAATTGGACCATTTTACACTATGTCCATTGTAGATTTGTGTCTCTGACAGTTCGTTTGGTTGCAGGGGACATATTCAGTTTTTATGGCCAAAATGTGCTATTCAGGGGCTGAAAAGCACGTTTTGGCAGAGTATGTTAATTTTCATTAAAACTTGATTTCTATCCATTCGAATGATGCCAAATGAATAACTTACTTGAATTGGACCATTTTACACTATGTCCATTGTAGATTTGTGTCTCCGACAGTTCGTTTGGTTGGAGGGGACATTTTCAGTTTTTATGGCCAAAATGTGCTTTTCAGAGGCTGAAAAGCATGTTTTGGCCGAGTATGATAATTTTCATTAAAACTTGATTTCTATCCATTCGAATGATGCCAAATGAATAATTTGCTTGAATTGGACCATTTTACACTATGTCCATTGTAGATTTGTGTCTATGACAGTTCGTTTGGTTGCAGGGGACATATTCAGTTTTTATGGCCAAAATGTGCTTTTCAGAGGCTGAAAAGCATGTTTTGGCCGAGTATGATAATTTTCATTAAAACTTGATTTCTATCCATTCGAATGATGCCAAATGAATAACTTACTTGAATTGGACCATTTTACACTATGTCCATTGTAGATTTGTGTCTCCGACAGTTCGTTTGGTTGGAGGGGACATTTTCAGTTTTTATGGCCAAAATGTGCTTTTCAGGGGCTGAAAAGCATGTTTTGGCCGAGTTTGATAATTTTCATTAAAACTTGATATTTATCACTTCGATTGATGCCAAATGAATAACTTACTTGAATTGGACCATTTTACACTATGTCCATTGTAGATTTGTGTCTCCGACAGTTCGTTTGGTTGCAGGGGACATTTTCAGTTTTTATGGCCAAAATGTGCTTTTCAGAGGCTGAAAAGCATGTTTTGGCCGAGTATGATAATTTTCATTAAAACTTGATTTCTATCACTTCGAATGATGCCAAATGAATAATTTACTTGAATTGGACCATTTTACACTATGTCCATTGTAGATTTGTGTCTCTGACAGTTCGTTTGGTTGCAGGGGACATATTCAGTTTTTATGGCCAAAATGTGCTTTTCAGAGGCTGAAAAGCATGTTTTGGCCGAGTATGATAATTTTCATTAAAACTTGATTTCTATCACTTCGAATGATGCCAAATGAATAACTTACTTGAATTGGACCATTTTACACTATGTCCATTGTAGATTTGTGTCTCTGACAGTTCGTTTGGTTGCAGGGGACATATTCAGTTTTTATGGCCAAAATGTGCTTTTCAGGGGCTGAAAAGCATGTTTTGGCCGAGTATGATAATTTTCATTAAAACTTGATTTCTATCACTTCGAATGATGCCAAATGAATAACTTACTTGAATTGGACCATTTTACACTATATCCATTGTAGATTTGTGTCTCTGACAGTTCGTTTGGTTGCAGGGGACATATTCAGTTTTTATGGCCAAAATGTGCTTTTCAGGGGCTGAAAAGCATGTTTTGGCCGAGTATGATAATTTTCATTAAAACTTATTTCTATCACTTCGAATGATGCCAAATGAATAACTTACTTGAATTGGACCATTTTAAACTATGTCAATTGTAGATTTGTGTCTCCGACAGTTCGTTTGGTTGCAGGGGACATTTTCAGTTTTTATGGCCAAAATGTGCTTTTCAGGGGCTGAAAAGCATGTTTTGGCCGAGTATGATGATTTTCATTAAAACTTAATTTCTATCACTTCGAATGATGCCAAATGAATAACTTACTTGAATTGGACCATTTTACACTATGTCCATTGTAGATTTGTGTCTCTGACAGTTCGTTTGGTTGCAGGGGACATTTTCAGTTTTTATGGCCAAAATGTGCTTTTCAGAGGCTGAAAAGCATGTTTTGGCCGAGTATGATAATTTTCATTAAAACTTGATTTCTATCACTTCGAATGATGCCAAATGAATAATTTACTTGAATTGGACCATTTTACACTATGTCCATTGTAGATTTGTGTCTCTGACAGTTCGTTTGGTTGCAGGGGACATATTCAGTTTTTATGGCCAAAATGTGCTATTCAGGGGCTGAAAAGCACGTTTTGGCAGAGTATGTTAATTTTCATTAAAACTTGATTTCTATCCATTCGAATGATGCCAAATGAATAACTTACTTGAATTGGACCATTTTACACTATGTCCATTGTAGATTTGTGTCTCCGACAGTTCGTTTGGTTGGAGGGGACATTTTCAGTTTTTATGGCCAAAATGTGCTTTTCAGAGGCTGAAAAGCATGTTTTGGCCGAGTATGATAATTTTCATTAAAACTTGATTTCTATCCATTCGAATGATGCCAAATGAATAATTTGCTTGAATTGGACCATTTTACACTATGTCCATTGTAGATTTGTGTCTATGACAGTTCGTTTGGTTGCAGGGGACATATTCAGTTTTTATGGCCAAAATGTGCTTTTCAGAGGCTGAAAAGCATGTTTTGGCCGAGTATGATAATTTTCATTAAAACTTGATTTCTATCCATTCGAATGATGCCAAATGAATAACTTACTTGAATTGGACCATTTTACACTATGTCCATTGTAGATTTGTGTCTCCGACAGTTCGTTTGGTTGGAGGGGACATTTTCAGTTTTTATGGCCAAAATGTGCTTTTCAGGGGCTGAAAAGCATGTTTTGGCCGAGTTTGATAATTTTCATTAAAACTTGATTTCTATCACTTCGATTGATGCCAAATGAATAACTTACTTGAATTGGACCATTTTACACTATGTCCATTGTAGATTTGTGTCTCCGACAGTTTGTTTGGTTGCAGGGGACATTTTCAGTTTTTATGGCCAAAATGTGCTTTTCAGAGGCTGAAAAGCATGTTTTTGCCGAGTATGATAATTTTCATTAAAACTTGATTTCTATCACTTCGAATGATGCCAAATGAATAATTTACTTGAATTGGACCATTTTACACTATGTCCATTGTAGATTTGTGTCTCTGACAGTTCGTTTGGTTGCAGGGGACATATTCAGTTTTTATGGCCAAAATGTGCTTTTCAGGGGCTGAAAAGCACGTTTTGGCAGAGTATGTTAATTTTCATTAAAACTTGATTTCTATCCATTCGAATGATGCCAAATGAATAACTTACTTGAATTGGACCATTTTACACTATGTCCATTGTAGATTTGTATCTCCGACAGTTCGTTTGGTTGGAGGGGACATTTTCAGTTTTTATGGCCAAAATGTGCTTTTCAGAGGCTGAAAAGCATGTTTTGGCCGAGTATGATAATTTTCATTAAAACTTGATTTCTATCACTTCGAATGATGCCAAATGAATAATTTGCTTGAATTGGACCATTTTACACTATGTCCATTGTAGATTTGTGTCTCTGACAGTTCGTTTGGTTGCAGGGGACATATTCAGTTTTTATGGCCAAAATGTGCTTTTCAGAGGCTGAAAAGCATGTTTTGGCCGAGTATGATAATTTTCATTAAAACTTGATTTCTATCACTTCGAATGATGCCAAATGAATAATTTACTTGAATTGGACCATTTTACACTATGTCCATTGTAGATTTGTGTCTCTGACAGTTCGTTTGGTTGCAGGGGACATATTCAGTTTTTATGGCCAAAATGTGCTTTTCAGAGGCTGAAAAGCATGTTTTGGCCGAGTATGATAATTTTCATTAAAACTTGATTTCTATCACTTCGAATGATGCCAAATGAATAACTTACTTGAATTGGACCATTTTACACTATGTCCATTGTAGATTTGTGTCTCTGACAGTTCGTTTGGTTGCAGGGGACATATTCAGTTTTTATGGCCAAAATGTGCTTTTCAGAGGCTGAAAAGCATGTTTTGGCCGAGCATGATAATTTTCATTAAAACTTGATTTCTATCACTTCGAATGATGCCAAATGAATAACTTACTTGAATTGGACCATTTTACACTATGTCCATTGTAGATTTGTGTCTCTGACAGTTCGTTTGGTTGCAGGGGACATATTCAGTTTTTATGGCCAAAATGTGCTTTTCAGGGGCTGAAAAGCATGTTTTGGCCGAGTATGATAATTTTCATTAAAACTTGATTTCTATAACTTCGAATGATGCCAAATGAATAATTTGCTTGAATTGGACCATTTTACACTATGTCCATTGTAGATTTGTGTCTCTGACAGTTCGTTTGGTTGGAGGGGACATTTTCAGTTTTTATGGCCAAAATGTGCTTTTCAGAGGCTGAAAAGCATGTTTTGGCCGAGTATGATAATTTTCATTAAAACTTGATTTCTATCACTTCGAATGATGCCAAATGAATAACTTACTTGAATTGGACCATTTTACACTATATCCATTGTAGATTTGTGTCTCTGACAGTTCGTTTGGTTGCAGGGGACATATTCAGTTTTTATGGCCAAAATGTGCTTTTCAGGGGCTGAAAAGCATGTTTTGGCCGAGTATGATAATTTTCATTAAAACTTATTTCTATCACTTCGAATGATGCCAAATGAATAACTTACTTGAATTGGACCATTTTAAACTATGTCAATTGTAGATTTGTGTCTCCGACAGTTCGTTTGGTTGCAGGGGACATTTTCAGTTTTTATGGCCAAAATGTGCTTTTCAGGGGCTGAAAAGCATGTTTTGGCCGAGTATGATGATTTTCATTAAAACTTAATTTCTATCACTTCGAATGATGCCAAATGAATAACTTACTTGAATTGGACCATTTTACACTATGTCCATTGTAGATTTGTGTCTCTGACAGTTCGTTTGGTTGCAGGGGACATTTTCAGTTTTTATGGCCAAAATGTGCTTTTCAGAGGCTGAAAAGCATGTTTTGGCCGAGTATGATAATTTTCATTAAAACTTGATTTCTATCACTTCGAATGATGCCAAATGAATAATTTACTTGAATTGGACCATTTTACACTATGTCCATTGTAGATTTGTGTCTCTGACAGTTCGTTTGGTTGCAGGGGACATATTCAGTTTTTATGGCCAAAATGTGCTATTCAGGGGCTGAAAAGCACGTTTTGGCAGAGTATGTTAATTTTCATTAAAACTTGATTTCTATCCATTCGAATGATGCCAAATGAATAACTTACTTGAATTGGACCATTTTACACTATGTCCATTGTAGATTTGTGTCTCCGACAGTTCGTTTGGTTGGAGGGGACATTTTCAGTTTTTATGGCCAAAATGTGCTTTTCAGAGGCTGAAAAGCATGTTTTGGCCGAGTATGATAATTTTCATTAAAACTTGATTTCTATCCATTCGAATGATGCCAAATGAATAATTTGCTTGAATTGGACCATTTTACACTATGTCCATTGTAGATTTGTGTCTATGACAGTTCGTTTGGTTGCAGGGGACATATTCAGTTTTTATGGCCAAAATGTGCTTTTCAGAGGCTGAAAAGCATGTTTTGGCCGAGTATGATAATTTTCATTAAAACTTGATTTCTATCCATTCGAATGATGCCAAATGAATAACTTACTTGAATTGGACCATTTTACACTATGTCCATTGTAGATTTGTGTCTCCGACAGTTCGTTTGGTTGGAGGGGACATTTTCAGTTTTTATGGCCAAAATGTGCTTTTCAGAGGCTGAAAAGCATGTTTTGGCCGAGTATGATAATTTTCATTAAAACTTGATTTCTATAACTTCGAATGATGCCAAATGAATAATTTGCTTGAATTGGACCATTTTACACTATGTCCATTGTAGATTTGTGTCTCTGACAGTTCGTTTGGTTGGAGGGGACATTTTCAGTTTTTATGGCCAAAATGTGCTTTTCAGAGGCTGAAAAGCATGTTTTGGCCGAGTATGATAATTTTCATTAAAACTTGATTTCTATCACTTCGAATGATGCCAAATGAATAACTTACTTGAATTGGACCATTTTACACTATATCCATTGTAGATTTGTGTCTCTGACAGTTCGTTTGGTTGCAGGGGACATATTCAGTTTTTATGGCCAAAATGTGCTTTTCAGGGGCTGAAAAGCATGTTTTGGCCGAGTATGATAATTTTCATTAAAACTTATTTCTATCACTTCGAATGATGCCAAATGAATAACTTACTTGAATTGGACCATTTTAAACTATGTCAATTGTAGATTTGTGTCTCCGACAGTTCGTTTGGTTGCAGGGGACATTTTCAGTTTTTATGGCCAAAATGTGCTTTTCAGGGGCTGAAAAGCATGTTTTGGCCGAGTATGATGATTTTCATTAAAACTTAATTTCTATCACTTCGAATGATGCCAAATGAATAACTTACTTGAATTGGACCATTTTACACTATGTCCATTGTAGATTTGTGTCTCTGACAGTTCGTTTGGTTGCAGGGGACATTTTCAGTTTTTATGGCCAAAATGTGCTTTTCAGAGGCTGAAAAGCATGTTTTGGCCGAGTATGATAATTTTCATTAAAACTTGATTTCTATCACTTCGAATGATGCCAAATGAATAATTTACTTGAATTGGACCATTTTACACTATGTCCATTGTAGATTTGTGTCTCTGACAGTTCGTTTGGTTGCAGGGGACATATTCAGTTTTTATGGCCAAAATGTGCTATTCAGGGGCTGAAAAGCACGTTTTGGCAGAGTATGTTAATTTTCATTAAAACTTGATTTCTATCCATTCGAATGATGCCAAATGAATAACTTACTTGAATTGGACCATTTTACACTATGTCCATTGTAGATTTGTGTCTCCGACAGTTCGTTTGGTTGGAGGGGACATTTTCAGTTTTTATGGCCAAAATGTGCTTTTCAGAGGCTGAAAAGCATGTTTTGGCCGAGTATGATAATTTTCATTAAAACTTGATTTCTATCCATTCGAATGATGCCAAATGAATAATTTGCTTGAATTGGACCATTTTACACTATGTCCATTGTAGATTTGTGTCTATGACAGTTCGTTTGGTTGCAGGGGACATATTCAGTTTTTATGGCCAAAATGTGCTTTTCAGAGGCTGAAAAGCATGTTTTGGCCGAGTATGATAATTTTCATTAAAACTTGATTTCTATCCATTCGAATGATGCCAAATGAATAACTTACTTGAATTGGACCATTTTACACTATGTCCATTGTAGATTTGTGTCTCCGACAGTTCGTTTGGTTGGAGGGGACATTTTCAGTTTTTATGGCCAAAATGTGCTTTTCAGGGGCTGAAAAGCATGTTTTGGCCGAGTTTGATAATTTTCATTAAAACTTGATTTCTATCACTTCGATTGATGCCAAATGAATAATTTACTTGAATTGGACCATTTTACACTATGTCCATTGTAGATTTGTGTCTCTGACAGTTCGTTTGGTTGCAGGGGACATATTCAGTTTTTATGGCCAAAATGTGCTTTTCAGGGGCTGAAAAGCACGTTTTGGCAGAGTATGTTAATTTTCATTAAAACTTGATTTCTATCCATTCGAATGATGCCAAATGAATAACTTACTTGAATTGGACCATTTTACACTATGTCCATTGTAGATTTGTATCTCCGACAGTTCGTTTGGTTGGAGGGGACATTTTCAGTTTTTATGGCCAAAATGTGCTTTTCAGGGGCTGAAAAGCATGTTTTGGCCGAGTATGATAATTTTCATTAAAACTTGATTTCTATAACTTCGAATGATGCCAAATGAATAATTTGCTTGAATTGGACCATTTTACACTATGTCCATTGTAGATTTGTGTCTCTGACAGTTCGTTTGGTTGGAGGGGACATTTTCAGTTTTTATGGCCAAAATGTGCTTTTCAGAGGCTGAAAAGCATGTTTTGGCCGAGTATGATAATTTTCATTAAAACTTGATTTCTATCACTTCGAATGATGCCAAATGAATAACTTACTTGAATTGGACCATTTTACACTCTATCCATTGTAGATTTGTGTCTCTGACAGTTCGTTTGGTTGCAGGGGACATATTCAGTTTTTATGGCCAAAATGTGCTTTTCAGGGGCTGAAAAGCATGTTTTGGCCGAGTATGATAATTTTCATTAAAACTTATTTCTATCACTTCGAATGATGCCAAATGAATAACTTACTTGAATTGGACCATTTTACACTATGTCCATTGTAGATTTGTGTCTCTGACAGTTCGTTTGGTTGCAGGGGACATTTTCAGTTTTTATGGCCAAAATGTGCTTTTCAGAGGCTGAAAAGCATGTTTTGGCCGAGTATGATAATTTTCATTAAAACTTGATTTCTATCACTTCGAATGATGCCAAATGAATAATTTACTTGAATTGGACCATTTTACACTATGTCCATTGTAGATTTGTGTCTCTGACAGTTCGTTTGGTTGCAGGGGACATATTCAGTTTTTATGGCCAAAATGTGCTATTCAGGGGCTGAAAAGCACGTTTTGGCAGAGTATGTTAATTTTCATTAAAACTTGATTTCTATCCATTCGAATGATGCCAAATGAATAACTTACTTGAATTGGACCATTTTACACTATGTCCATTGTAGATTTGTGTCTATGACAGTTCGTTTGGTTGCAGGGGACATATTCAGTTTTTATGGCCAAAATGTGCTTTTCAGAGGCTGAAAAGCATGTTTTGGCCGAGTTTGATAATTTTCATTAAAACTTGATTTCTATCACTTCGATTGATGCCAAATGAATAACTTACTTGAATTGGACCATTTTACACTATGTCCATTGTAGATTTGTGTCTCCGACAGTTCGTTTGGTTGCAGGGGACATTTTCAGTTTTTATGGCCAAAATGTGCTTTTCAGAGGCTGAAAAGCATGTTTTGGCCGAGAATGATAATTTTCATTAAAACTTGATTTCTATCACTTCGAATGATGCCAAATGAATAATTTACTTGAATTGGACCATTTTACACTATGTCCATTGTAGATTTGTGTCTCTGACAGTTTGTTTGGTTGCAGGGGACATATTCAGTTTTTATGGCCAAAATGTGCTTTTCAGGGGCTGAAAAGCACGTTTTGGCAGAGTATGTTAATTTTCATTAAAACTTGATTTCTATCCATTCGAATGATGCCAAATGAATAACTTACTTGAATTGGACCATTTTACACTATGTCCATTGTAGATTTGTATCTCCGACAGTTCGTTTGGTTGGAGGGGACATTTTCAGTTTTTATGGCCAAAATGTGCTTTTCAGAGGCTGAAAAGCATGTTTTGGCCGAGTATGATAATTTTCATTAAAACTTGATTTCTATCACTTCGAATGATGCCAAATGAATAATTTGCTTGAATTGGACCATTTTACACTATGTCCATTGTAGATTTGTGTCTCTGACAGTTCGTTTGGTTGCAGGGGACATATTCAGTTTTTATGGCCAAAATGTGCTTTTCAGAGGCTGAAAAGCATGTTTTGGCCGAGTATGATAATTTTCATTAAAACTTGATTTCTATCACTTCGAATGATGCCAAATGAATAATTTACTTGAATTGGACCATTTTACACTATGTCCATTGTAGATTTGTGTCTCTGACAGTTCGTTTGGTTGCAGGGGACATATTCAGTTTTTATGGCCAAAATGTGCTTTTCAGAGGCTGAAAAGCATGTTTTGGCCGAGTATGATAATTTTCATTAAAACTTGATTTCTATCACTTCGAATGATGCCAAATGAATAACTTACTTGAATTGGACCATTTTACACTATGTCCATTGTAGATTTGTGTCTCTGACAGTTCGTTTGGTTGCAGGGGACATATTCAGTTTTTATGGCCAAAATGTGCTTTTCAGAGGCTGAAAAGCATGTTTTGGCCGAGTATGATAATTTTCATTAAAACTTGATTTCTATAACTTCGAATGATGCCAAATGAATAATTTGCTTGAATTGGACCATTTTACACTATGTCCATTGTAGATTTGTGTCTCTGACAGTTCGTTTGGTTGGAGGGGACATTTTCAGTTTTTATGGCCAAAATGTGCTTTTCAGAGGCTGAAAAGCATGTTTTGGCCGAGTATGATAATTTTCATTAAAACTTGATTTCTATCACTTCGAATGATGCCAAATGAATAACTTACTTGAATTGGACCATTTTACACTATATCCATTGTAGATTTGTGTCTCTGACAGTTCGTTTGGTTGCAGGGGTAATATTCAGTTTTTATGGCCAAAATGTGCTTTTCAGGGGCTGAAAAGCATGTTTTGGCCGAGTATGATAATTTTCATTAAAACTTGATTTCTAACCATTCGAATGATGCCAAATGAATAACTTACTTGAATTGGACCATTTTACACTATGTCCATTGTAGATTTGTGTCTCCGACAGTTCGTTTGGTTGCAGGGGACATTTTCAGTTTTTATGGCCAAAATGTGCTTTTCAGAGGCAGAAAAGCATGTTTTGGCCGAGTATGATAATTTTCATTAAAACTTGATTTCTATCACTTCGAATGATGCCAAATGAATAACTTACTTAAATTGGACCATTTTACACTATGTCCATTGTAGATTTGTGTCTCCGATAGTTCGTTTGGTTGCAGGGGACATATTCAGTTTTTATGGCCAAAATGTGCTTTTCAGGGGCTGAAAAGCATGTTTTGGCCGAGTTTGATAATTTTCATTAAAACTTGATTTCTATCACTTCGATTGATGCCAAATGAATAACTTACTTGAATTGGACCATTTTACACTATGTCCATTGTAGATTTGTGTCTCTGACAGTTCGTTTGGTTGCAGGGGACATATTCAGTTTTTATGGCCAAAATGTGCTTTTCAGAGGCTGAAAAGCATGTTTTGGCCGAGTATGATAATTTTCATTAAAACTTAATTTCTATCACTTCGAATGATGCCAAATGAATAACTTACTTGAATTGGACCATTTTACACTATGTCCATTGTAGATTTGTTTCTCCGACAGTTCGTTTGGTTGCAGGGGACATTTTCAGTTTTTATGGCCAAAATGTGCTTTTCAGAGGCTGAAAAGCATGTTTTGGCCGAGTATGATAATTTTCATTAAAACTTGATTTCTATCACTTCGAATGATGCCAAATGAATAATTTGCTTGAATTGGACAATTTTACACTATGTCCATTGTAGATTTGTGTCTCTGACAGTTCGTTTGGTTGCAGGGGACATATTCAGTTTTTATGGCCAAAATGTGCTTTTCAGAGGCTGAAAAGCATGTTTTGGCCGAGTATGAAAATTTTCATTAAAACTTAATTTCTATCACTTCGAATGATGCCAAATGAATAACTTACTTGAATTGGACCATTTTACACTATGTCCATTGTAGATTTGTGTCTCCGACAGTTCGTTTGGTTGCAGGGGACATTTTCAGTTTTTATGGCCAAAATGTGCTTTTCAGAGGCTGAAAAGCATGTTTTGGCCGAGTATGATAATTTTCATTAAAACTTGATTTCTATCACTTCGAATGATGCCAAATGAATAATTTACTTGAATTGGACCATTTTACACTATGTCCATTGTAGATTTGTGTCTCTGACAGTTCGTTTGGTTGCAGGGGACATATTCAGTTTTTATGGCCAAAATGTGCTTTTCAGGGGCTGAAAAGCACGTTTTGGCAGAGTATGATAATTTTCATTAAAACTTGATTTCTATCCATTCGAATGATGCCAAATGAATAACTTACTTGAATTGGACCATTTTACACTGTCCATTGTAGATTTGTGTCTCCAACAGTTCGTTTGGTTGGAGGGGACATTTTCAGTTTTTATGGCCAAAATGTGCTTTTCAGAGGCTGAAAAGCATGTTTTGGCCGAGTATGATAATTTTCATTAAAACTTGATTTCTATAACTTCGAATGATGCCAAATGAATAATTTGCTTGAATTGGACCATTTTACACTATGTCCATTGTAGATTTGTGTCTCTGACAGTTCGTTTGGTTGCAGGGGACATATTCAGTTTTTATGGCCAAAATGTGCTTTTCAGAGGCTGAAAAGCATGTTTTGGCCGAGTATGATAACTTTCATTAAAACTTAATTTCTATCACTTCGAATGATGCCAAATGAATAACTTACTTGAATTGGACCATTTTACACTATGTCCATTGTAGATTTGTGTCTCTGACAGTTCGTTTGGTTGCAGGGGACATATTCAGTTTTTATGGCCAAAATGTGCTTTTCAGAGGCTGAAAAGCATGTTTTGGCCGAGTATGATAATTTTCATTAAAACTTGATTTCTATCACTTCGAATGATGCCAAATGAATAACTTACTTAAATTGGACCATTTTACACTATGTCCATTGTAGATTTGTGTCTCTGACAGTTCGTTTGGTTGCAGGGGACATATTCAGTTTTTATGGCCAAAATGTGCTTTTCAGAGGCTGAAAAGCATGTTTTGGCCGAGTATGATAATTTTCATTAAAACTTGATTTCTATAACTTCGAATGATGCCAAATGAATAATTTGCTTGAATTGGACCATTTTACACTATGTCCATTGTAGATTTGTGTCTCTGACAGTTCGTTTGGTTGGAGGGGACATTTTCAGTTTTTATGGCCAAAATGTGCTTTTCAGAGGCTGAAAAGCATGTTTTGGCCGAGTATGATAATTTTCATTAAAACTTGATTTCTATCACTTCGAATGATGCCAAATGAATAACTTACTTGAATTGGACCATTTTACACTATATCCATTGTAGATTTGTGTCTCTGACAGTTCGTTTGGTTGCAGGGGTAATATTCAGTTTTTATGGCCAAAATGTGCTTTTCAGGGGCTGAAAAGCATGTTTTGGCCGAGTATGATAATTTTCATTAAAACTTGATTTCTAACCATTCGAATGATGCCAAATGAATAACTTACTTGAATTGGACCATTTTACACTATGTCCATTGTAGATTTGTGTCTCCGACAGTTCGTTTGGTTGCAGGGGACATTTTCAGTTTTTATGGCCAAAATGTGCTTTTCAGAGGCAGAAAAGCATGTTTTGGCCGAGTATGATAATTTTCATTAAAACTTGATTTCTATCACTTCGAATGATGCCAAATGAATAACTTACTTAAATTGGACCATTTTACACTATGTCCATTGTAGATTTGTGTCTCCGATAGTTCGTTTGGTTGCAGGGGACATATTCAGTTTTTATGGCCAAAATGTGCTTTTCAGGGGCTGAAAAGCATGTTTTGGCCGAGTTTGATAATTTTCATTAAAACTTGATTTCTATCACTTCGATTGATGCCAAATGAATAACTTACTTGAATTGGACCATTTTACACTATGTCCATTGTAGATTTGTGTCTCTGACAGTTCGTTTGGTTGCAGGGGACATATTCAGTTTTTATGGCCAAAATGTGCTTTTCAGAGGCTGAAAAGCATGTTTTGGCCGAGTATGATAATTTTCATTAAAACTTAATTTCTATCACTTCGAATGATGCCAAATGAATAACTTACTTGAATTGGACCATTTTACACTATGTCCATTGTAGATTTGTTTCTCCGACAGTTCGTTTGGTTGCAGGGGACATTTTCAGTTTTTATGGCCAAAATGTGCTTTTCAGAGGCTGAAAAGCATGTTTTGGCCGAGTATGATAATTTTCATTAAAACTTGATTTCTATCACTTCGAATGATGCCAAATGAATAATTTGCTTGAATTGGACAATTTTACACTATGTCCATTGTAGATTTGTGTCTCTGACAGTTCGTTTGGTTGCAGGGGACATATTCAGTTTTTATGGCCAAAATGTGCTTTTCAGAGGCTGAAAAGCATGTTTTGGCCGAGTATGAAAATTTTCATTAAAACTTAATTTCTATCACTTCGAATGATGCCAAATGAATAACTTACTTGAATTGGACCATTTTACACTATGTCCATTGTAGATTTGTGTCTCCGACAGTTCGTTTGGTTGCAGGGGACATTTTCAGTTTTTATGGCCAAAATGTGCTTTTCAGAGGCTGAAAAGCATGTTTTGGCCGAGTATGATAATTTTCATTAAAACTTGATTTCTATCACTTCGAATGATGCCAAATGAATAATTTACTTGAATTGGACCATTTTACACTATGTCCATTGTAGATTTGTGTCTCTGACAGTTCGTTTGGTTGCAGGGGACATATTCAGTTTTTATGGCCAAAATGTGCTTTTCAGGGGCTGAAAAGCACGTTTTGGCAGAGTATGATAATTTTCATTAAAACTTGATTTCTATCCATTCGAATGATGCCAAATGAATAACTTACTTGAATTGGACCATTTTACACTGTCCATTGTAGATTTGTGTCTCCAACAGTTCGTTTGGTTGGAGGGGACATTTTCAGTTTTTATGGCCAAAATGTGCTTTTCAGAGGCTGAAAAGCATGTTTTGGCCGAGTATGATAATTTTCATTAAAACTTGATTTCTATAACTTCGAATGATGCCAAATGAATAATTTGCTTGAATTGGACCATTTTACACTATGTCCATTGTAGATTTGTGTCTCTGACAGTTCGTTTGGTTGCAGGGGACATATTCAGTTTTTATGGCCAAAATGTGCTTTTCAGAGGCTGAAAAGCATGTTTTGGCCGAGTATGATAACTTTCATTAAAACTTAATTTCTATCACTTCGAATGATGCCAAATGAATAACTTACTTGAATTGGACCATTTTACACTATGTCCATTGTAGATTTGTGTCTCTGACAGTTCGTTTGGTTGCAGGGGACATATTCAGTTTTTATGGCCAAAATGTGCTTTTCAGAGGCTGAAAAGCATGTTTTGGCCGAGTATGATAATTTTCATTAAAACTTGATTTCTATCACTTCGAATGATGCCAAATGAATAACTTACTTAAATTGGACCATTTTACACTATGTCCATTGTAGATTTGTGTCTCTGACAGTTCGTTTGGTTGCAGGGGACATATTCAGTTTTTATGGCCAAAATGTGCTTTTCAGGGGCTGAAAAGCATGTTTTGGCCGAGTATGATAATTTTCATTAAAACTTGATTTCTATCACTTCGAATGATGCCAAATGAATAACTTACTTGAATTGGACCATTTTACACTATGTCCATTGTAGATTTGTGTCTCTGACAGTTCGTTTGGTTGCAGGGGACATATTCAGTTTTTATGGCCAAAATGTGCTATTCAGGGGCTGAAAAGCACGTTTTGGCAGAGTATGTTAATTTTCATTAAAACTTGATTTCTATCACTTCGAATGATGCCAAATGAATAACTTACTTGAATTGGACCATTTTACACTATGTCCATTGTAGATTTGTGTCTATGACAGTTCGTTTGGTTGCAGGGGACATATTCAGTTTTTATGGCCAAAATGTGCTTTTCAGAGGCTGAAAAGCATGTTTTGGCCGAGTTTGATAATTTTCATTAAAACTTGATTTCTATCACTTCGATTGATGCCAAATGAATAACTTACTTGAATTGGACCATTTTACACTATGTCCATTGTAGATTTGTGTCTCCGACAGTTCGTTTGGTTGCAGGGGACATTTTCAGTTTTTATGGCCAAAATGTGCTTTTCAGAGGCTGAAAAGCATGTTTTGGCCGAGTATGATAATTTTCATTAAAACTTGATTTCTATCACTTCGAATGATGCCAAATGAATAATTTACTTGAATTGGACCATTTTACACTATGTCCATTGTAGATTTGTGTCTCTGACAGTTTGTTTGGTTGCAGGGGACATATTCAGTTTTTATGGCCAAAATGTGCTTTTCAGGGGCTGAAAAGCACGTTTTGGCAGAGTATGTTAATTTTCATTAAAACTTGATTTCTATCCATTCGAATGATGCCAAATGAATAACTTACTTGAATTGGACCATTTTACACTATGTCCATTGTAGATTTGTATCTCCGACAGTTCGTTTGGTTGGAGGGGACATTTTCAGTTTTTATGGCCAAAATGTGCTTTTCAGAGGCTGAAAAGCATGTTTTGGCCGAGTATGATAATTTTCATTAAAACTTGATTTCTATCACTTCGAATGATGCCAAATGAATAATTTGCTTGAATTGGACCATTTTACACTATGTCCATTGTAGATTTGTGTCTCTGACAGTTCGTTTGGTTGCAGGGGACATATTCAGTTTTTATGGCCAAAATGTGCTTTTCAGAGGCTGAAAAGCATGTTTTGGCCGAGTATGATAATTTTCATTAAAACTTGATTTCTATCACTTCGAATGATGCCAAATGAATAATTTACTTGAATTGGACCATTTTACACTATGTCCATTGTAGATTTGTGTCTCTGACAGTTCGTTTGGTTGCAGGGGACATATTCAGTTTTTATGGCCAAAATGTGCTTTTCAGAGGCTGAAAAGCATGTTTTGGCCGAGTATGATAATTTTCATTAAAACTTGATTTCTATCACTTCGAATGATGCCAAATGAATAACTTACTTGAATTGGACCATTTTACACTATGTCCATTGTAGATTTGTGTCTCTGACAGTTCGTTTGGTTGCAGGGGACATATTCAGTTTTTATGGCCAAAATGTGCTTTTCAGAGGCTGAAAAGCATGTTTTGGCCGAGTATGATAATTTTCATTAAAACTTGATTTCTATAACTTCGAATGATGCCAAATGAATAATTTGCTTGAATTGGACCATTTTACACTATGTCCATTGTAGATTTGTGTCTCTGACAGTTCGTTTGGTTGCAGGGGACATATTCAGTTTTTATGGCCAAAATGTGCTTTTCAGGGGCTGAAAAGCACGTTTTGGCAGAGTATGATAATTTTCATTAAAACTTGATTTCTATCCATTCGAATGATGCCAAATGAATAACTTACTTGAATTGGACCATTTTACACTGTCCATTGTAGATTTGTGTCTCCAACAGTTCGTTTGGTTGGAGGGGACATTTTCAGTTTTTATGGCCAAAATGTGCTTTTCAGAGGCTGAAAAGCATGTTTTGGCCGAGTATGATAATTTTCATTAAAACTTGATTTCTATAACTTCGAATGATGCCAAATGAATAATTTGCTTGAATTGGACCATTTTACACTATGTCCATTGTAGATTTGTGTCTCTGACAGTTCGTTTGGTTGCAGGGGACATATTCAGTTTTTATGGCCAAAATGTGCTTTTCAGAGGCTGAAAAGCATGTTTTGGCCGAGTATGATAACTTTCATTAAAACTTAATTTCTATCACTTCGAATGATGCCAAATGAATAACTTACTTGAATTGGACCATTTTACACTATGTCCATTGTAGATTTGTGTCTCTGACAGTTCGTTTGGTTGCAGGGGACATATTCAGTTTTTATGGCCAAAATGTGCTTTTCAGAGGCTGAAAAGCATGTTTTGGCCGAGTATGATAATTTTCATTAAAACTTGATTTCTATCACTTCGAATGATGCCAAATGAATAACTTACTTAAATTGGACCATTTTACACTATGTCCATTGTAGATTTGTGTCTCTGACAGTTCGTTTGGTTGCAGGGGACATATTCAGTTTTTATGGCCAAAATGTGCTTTTCAGGGGCTGAAAAGCATGTTTTGGCCGAGTATGATAATTTTCATTAAAACTTGATTTCTATCACTTCGAATGATGCCAAATGAATAACTTACTTGAATTGGACCATTTTACACTATGTCCATTGTAGATTTGTGTCTCTGACAGTTCGTTTGGTTGCAGGGGACATATTCAGTTTTTATGGCCAAAATGTGCTATTCAGGGGCTGAAAAGCACGTTTTGGCAGAGTATGTTAATTTTCATTAAAACTTGATTTCTATCACTTCGAATGATGCCAAATGAATAACTTACTTGAATTGGACCATTTTACACTATGTCCATTGTAGATTTGTGTCTATGACAGTTCGTTTGGTTGCAGGGGACATATTCAGTTTTTATGGCCAAAATGTGCTTTTCAGAGGCTGAAAAGCATGTTTTGGCCGAGTTTGATAATTTTCATTAAAACTTGATTTCTATCACTTCGATTGATGCCAAATGAATAACTTACTTGAATTGGACCATTTTACACTATGTCCATTGTAGATTTGTGTCTCCGACAGTTCGTTTGGTTGCAGGGGACATTTTCAGTTTTTATGGCCAAAATGTGCTTTTCAGAGGCTGAAAAGCATGTTTTGGCCGAGTATGATAATTTTCATTAAAACTTGATTTCTATCACTTCGAATGATGCCAAATGAATAATTTACTTGAATTGGACCATTTTACACTATGTCCATTGTAGATTTGTGTCTCTGACAGTTTGTTTGGTTGCAGGGGACATATTCAGTTTTTATGGCCAAAATGTGCTTTTCAGGGGCTGAAAAGCACGTTTTGGCAGAGTATGTTAATTTTCATTAAAACTTGATTTCTATCCATTCGAATGATGCCAAATGAATAACTTACTTGAATTGGACCATTTTACACTATGTCCATTGTAGATTTGTATCTCCGACAGTTCGTTTGGTTGGAGGGGACATTTTCAGTTTTTATGGCCAAAATGTGCTTTTCAGAGGCTGAAAAGCATGTTTTGGCCGAGTATGATAATTTTCATTAAAACTTGATTTCTATCACTTCGAATGATGCCAAATGAATAATTTGCTTGAATTGGACCATTTTACACTATGTCCATTGTAGATTTGTGTCTCTGACAGTTCGTTTGGTTGCAGGGGACATATTCAGTTTTTATGGCCAAAATGTGCTTTTCAGAGGCTGAAAAGCATGTTTTGGCCGAGTATGATAATTTTCATTAAAACTTGATTTCTATCACTTCGAATGATGCCAAATGAATAATTTACTTGAATTGGACCATTTTACACTATGTCCATTGTAGATTTGTGTCTCTGACAGTTCGTTTGGTTGCAGGGGACATATTCAGTTTTTATGGCCAAAATGTGCTTTTCAGAGGCTGAAAAGCATGTTTTGGCCGAGTATGATAATTTTCATTAAAACTTGATTTCTATCACTTCGAATGATGCCAAATGAATAACTTACTTGAATTGGACCATTTTACACTATGTCCATTGTAGATTTGTGTCTCTGACAGTTCGTTTGGTTGCAGGGGACATATTCAGTTTTTATGGCCAAAATGTGCTTTTCAGAGGCTGAAAAGCATGTTTTGGCCGAGTATGATAATTTTCATTAAAACTTGATTTCTATAACTTCGAATGATGCCAAATGAATAATTTGCTTGAATTGGACCATTTTACACTATGTCCATTGTAGATTTGTGTCTCTGACAGTTCGTTTGGTTGGAGGGGACATTTTCAGTTTTTATGGCCAAAATGTGCTTTTCAGAGGCTGAAAAGCATGTTTTGGCCGAGTATGATAATTTTCATTAAAACTTGATTTCTATCACTTCGAATGATGCCAAATGAATAACTTACTTGAATTGGACCATTTTACACTATATCCATTGTAGATTTGTGTCTCTGACAGTTCGTTTGGTTGCAGGGGTAATATTCAGTTTTTATGGCCAAAATGTGCTTTTCAGGGGCTGAAAAGCATGTTTTGGCCGAGTATGATAATTTTCATTAAAACTTGATTTCTAACCATTCGAATGATGCCAAATGAATAACTTACTTGAATTGGACCATTTTACACTATGTCCATTGTAGATTTGTGTCTCCGACAGTTCGTTTGGTTGCAGGGGACATTTTCAGTTTTTATGGCCAAAATGTGCTTTTCAGAGGCAGAAAAGCATGTTTTGGCCGAGTATGATAATTTTCATTAAAACTTGATTTCTATCACTTCGAATGATGCCAAATGAATAACTTACTTAAATTGGACCATTTTACACTATGTCCATTGTAGATTTGTGTCTCCGATAGTTCGTTTGGTTGCAGGGGACATATTCAGTTTTTATGGCCAAAATGTGCTTTTCAGGGGCTGAAAAGCATGTTTTGGCCGAGTTTGATAATTTTCATTAAAACTTGATTTCTATCACTTCGATTGATGCCAAATGAATAACTTACTTGAATTGGACCATTTTACACTATGTCCATTGTAGATTTGTGTCTCTGACAGTTCGTTTGGTTGCAGGGGACATATTCAGTTTTTATGGCCAAAATGTGCTTTTCAGAGGCTGAAAAGCATGTTTTGGCCGAGTATGATAATTTTCATTAAAACTTAATTTCTATCACTTCGAATGATGCCAAATGAATAACTTACTTGAATTGGACCATTTTACACTATGTCCATTGTAGATTTGTTTCTCCGACAGTTCGTTTGGTTGCAGGGGACATTTTCAGTTTTTATGGCCAAAATGTGCTTTTCAGAGGCTGAAAAGCATGTTTTGGCCGAGTATGATAATTTTCATTAAAACTTGATTTCTATCACTTCGAATGATGCCAAATGAATAATTTGCTTGAATTGGACAATTTTACACTATGTCCATTGTAGATTTGTGTCTCTGACAGTTCGTTTGGTTGCAGGGGACATATTCAGTTTTTATGGCCAAAATGTGCTTTTCAGAGGCTGAAAAGCATGTTTTGGCCGAGTATGAAAATTTTCATTAAAACTTAATTTCTATCACTTCGAATGATGCCAAATGAATAACTTACTTGAATTGGACCATTTTACACTATGTCCATTGTAGATTTGTGTCTCCGACAGTTCGTTTGGTTGCAGGGGACATTTTCAGTTTTTATGGCCAAAATGTGCTTTTCAGAGGCTGAAAAGCATGTTTTGGCCGAGTATGATAATTTTCATTAAAACTTGATTTCTATCACTTCGAATGATGCCAAATGAATAATTTACTTGAATTGGACCATTTTACACTATGTCCATTGTAGATTTGTGTCTCTGACAGTTCGTTTGGTTGCAGGGGACATATTCAGTTTTTATGGCCAAAATGTGCTTTTCAGGGGCTGAAAAGCACGTTTTGGCAGAGTATGATAATTTTCATTAAAACTTGATTTCTATCCATTCGAATGATGCCAAATGAATAACTTACTTGAATTGGACCATTTTACACTGTCCATTGTAGATTTGTGTCTCCAACAGTTCGTTTGGTTGGAGGGGACATTTTCAGTTTTTATGGCCAAAATGTGCTTTTCAGAGGCTGAAAAGCATGTTTTGGCCGAGTATGATAATTTTCATTAAAACTTGATTTCTATAACTTCGAATGATGCCAAATGAATAATTTGCTTGAATTGGACCATTTTACACTATGTCCATTGTAGATTTGTGTCTCTGACAGTTCGTTTGGTTGCAGGGGACATATTCAGTTTTTATGGCCAAAATGTGCTTTTCAGAGGCTGAAAAGCATGTTTTGGCCGAGTATGATAACTTTCATTAAAACTTAATTTCTATCACTTCGAATGATGCCAAATGAATAACTTACTTGAATTGGACCATTTTACACTATGTCCATTGTAGATTTGTGTCTCTGACAGTTCGTTTGGTTGCAGGGGACATATTCAGTTTTTATGGCCAAAATGTGCTTTTCAGAGGCTGAAAAGCATGTTTTGGCCGAGTATGATAATTTTCATTAAAACTTAATTTCTATCACTTCGAATGATGCCAAATGAATAACTTACTTGAATTGGACCATTTTACACTATGTCCATTGTAGATTTGTTTCTCCGACAGTTCGTTTGGTTGCAGGGGACATTTTCAGTTTTTATGGCCAAAATGTGCTTTTCAGAGGCTGAAAAGCATGTTTTGGCCGAGTATGATAATTTTCATTAAAACTTGATTTCTATCACTTCGAATGATGCCAAATGAATAATTTGCTTGAATTGGACAATTTTACACTATGTCCATTGTAGATTTGTGTCTCTGACAGTTCGTTTGGTTGCAGGGGACATATTCAGTTTTTATGGCCAAAATGTGCTTTTCAGAGGCTGAAAAGCATGTTTTGGCCGAGTATGAAAATTTTCATTAAAACTTAATTTCTATCACTTCGAATGATGCCAAATGAATAACTTACTTGAATTGGACCATTTTACACTATGTCCATTGTAGATTTGTGTCTCCGACAGTTCGTTTGGTTGCAGGGGACATTTTCAGTTTTTATGGCCAAAATGTGCTTTTCAGAGGCTGAAAAGCATGTTTTGGCCGAGTATGATAATTTTCATTAAAACTTGATTTCTATCACTTCGAATGATGCCAAATGAATAATTTACTTGAATTGGACCATTTTACACTATGTCCATTGTAGATTTGTGTCTCTGACAGTTCGTTTGGTTGCAGGGGACATATTCAGTTTTTATGGCCAAAATGTGCTTTTCAGGGGCTGAAAAGCACGTTTTGGCAGAGTATGATAATTTTCATTAAAACTTGATTTCTATCCATTCGAATGATGCCAAATGAATAACTTACTTGAATTGGACCATTTTACACTGTCCATTGTAGATTTGTGTCTCCAACAGTTCGTTTGGTTGGAGGGGACATTTTCAGTTTTTATGGCCAAAATGTGCTTTTCAGAGGCTGAAAAGCATGTTTTGGCCGAGTATGATAATTTTCATTAAAACTTGATTTCTATAACTTCGAATGATGCCAAATGAATAATTTGCTTGAATTGGACCATTTTACACTATGTCCATTGTAGATTTGTGTCTCTGACAGTTCGTTTGGTTGCAGGGGACATATTCAGTTTTTATGGCCAAAATGTGCTTTTCAGAGGCTGAAAAGCATGTTTTGGCCGAGTATGATAACTTTCATTAAAACTTAATTTCTATCACTTCGAATGATGCCAAATGAATAACTTACTTGAATTGGACCATTTTACACTATGTCCATTGTAGATTTGTGTCTCTGACAGTTCGTTTGGTTGCAGGGGACATATTCAGTTTTTATGGCCAAAATGTGCTTTTCAGAGGCTGAAAAGCATGTTTTGGCCGAGTATGATAATTTTCATTAAAACTTGATTTCTATCACTTCGAATGATGCCAAATGAATAACTTACTTAAATTGGACCATTTTACACTATGTCCATTGTAGATTTGTGTCTCTGACAGTTCGTTTGGTTGCAGGGGACATATTCAGTTTTTATGGCCAAAATGTGCTTTTCAGGGGCTGAAAAGCATGTTTTGGCCGAGTATGATAATTTTCATTAAAACTTGATTTCTATCACTTCGAATGATGCCAAATGAATAACTTACTTGAATTGGACCATTTTACACTATGTCCATTGTAGATTTGTGTCTCTGACAGTTCGTTTGGTTGCAGGGGACATATTCAGTTTTTATGGCCAAAATGTGCTTTTCAGAGGCTGAAAAGCATGTTTTGGCCGAGTATGATAATTTTTATTAAAACTTGATTTCTATCACTTCGAATGATGCCAAATGAATAACTTACTTGATTTGGACCATTTTACACTATGTCCATTGTAGATTTGTGTCTCTGACAGTTCTTTTGGTTGCAGGGGACATATTCAGTTTTTATGGCCAAAATGTGCTTTTCAGAGGCTGAAAAGCATGTTTTGGCCGAGTATGATAATTTTCATTAAAACTTAATTTCTATCACTTCGAATTATGCCAAATGAATAATTTACTTGAATTGGACCATTTTACACTATGTCCATTGTAGATTTGTGTCTCTGACAGTTCGTTTGGTTGCAGGGGACATATTCAGTTTTTATGGCCAAAATGTGCTTTTCAGAGGCTGAAAAGCATGTTTTGGCAGAGTATGATAATTTTCTTTAAAACTTGATTTCTATCCATTCGAATGATGCCAAATGAATATCTTACTTGAATTGGACCATTTTACACTATGTCCATTGTAGATTTGTGTCTCTGACAGTTCGTTTGGTTGCAGGGGACATATTCAGTTTTTATGGCCAAAATGTGCTTTTCAGGGGCTGAAAAGCATGTTTTGGCCGAGTATGATAATTTTCATTAAAACCTATTTCTATCACTTCGAATGATGCCAAATGAATAACTTACTTGAATTGGACCATTTTACACTATGTCCATTGTAGATTTGTGTTTCCGACAGTTCGTTTGGTTGCAGGGGACATTTTCAGTTTTTATGGCCAAAATGTGCTTTTCAGGGGCTGAAAAGCATGTTTTGGCCGAGTATGATGATTTTCATTAAAACTTAATTTCTATCACTTCGAATGATGCCAAATGAATAACTTACTTGAATTGGACCATTTTACACTATGTCCATTGTAGATTTGTGTCTCTGACAGTTCGTTTGGTTGCAGGGGACATTTTCAGTTTTTATGGCCAAAATGTGCTTTTCAGAGGCTGAAAAGCATGTTTTGGCCGAGTATGATAATTTTCATTAAAACTTGATTTCTATCACTTCGAATGATGCCAAATGAATAATTTACTTGAATTGGACCATTTTACACTATGTCCATTGTAGATTTGTGTCTCTGACAGTTCGTTTGGTTGCAGGGGACATATTCAGTTTTTATGGCCAAAATGTGCTATTCAGGGGCTGAAAAGCACGTTTTGGCAGAGTATGTTAATTTTCATTAAAACTTGATTTCTATCCATTCGAATGATGCCAAATGAATAACTTACTTGAATTGGACCATTTTACACTATGTCCATTGTAGATTTGTGTCTCCGACAGTTCGTTTGGTTGGAGGGGACATTTTCAGTTTTTATGGCCAAAATGTGCTTTTCAGAGGCTGAAAAGCATGTTTTGGCCGAGTATGATAATTTTCATTAAAACTTGATTTCTATCCATTCGAATGATGCCAAATGAATAATTTGCTTGAATTGGACCATTTTACACTATGTCCATTGTAGATTTGTGTCTATGACAGTTCGTTTGGTTGCAGGGGACATATTCAGTTTTTATGGCCAAAATGTGCTTTTCAGAGGCTGAAAAGCATGTTTTGGCCGAGTATGATAATTTTCATTAAAACTTGATTTCTATCCATTCGAATGATGCCAAATGAATAACTTACTTGAATTGGACCATTTTACACTATGTCCATTGTAGATTTGTGTCTCCGACAGTTCGTTTGGTTGGAGGGGACATTTTCAGTTTTTATGGCCAAAATGTGCTTTTCAGGGGCTGAAAAGCATGTTTTGGCCGAGTTTGATAATTTTCATTAAAACTTGATTTCTATCACTTCGATTGATGCCAAATGAATAACTTACTTGAATTGGACCATTTTACACTATGTCCATTGTAGATTTGTGTCTCCGACAGTTCGTTTGGTTGCAGGGGACATTTTCAGTTTTTATGGCCAAAATGTGCTTTTCAGAGGCTGAAAAGCATGTTTTGGCCGAGTATGATAATTTTCATTAAAACTTGATTTCTATCACTTCGAATGATGCCAAATGAATAATTTACTTGAATTGGACCATTTTACACTATGTCCATTGTAGATTTGTGTCTCTGACAGTTCGTTTGGTTGCAGGGGACATATTCAGTTTTTATGGCCAAAATGTGCTTTTCAGGGGCTGAAAAGCACGTTTTGGCAGAGTATGTTAATTTTCATTAAAACTTGATTTCTATCCATTCGAATGATGCCAAATGAATAACTTACTTGAATTGGACCATTTTACACTATGTCCATTGTAGATTTGTATCTCCGACAGTTCGTTTGGTTGGAGGGGACATTTTCAGTTTTTATGGCCAAAATGTGCTTTTCAGAGGCTGAAAAGCATGTTTTGGCCGAGTATGATAATTTTCATTAAAACTTGATTTATATCACTTCGAATGATGCCAAATGAATAATTTGCTTGAATTGGACCATTTTACACTATGTCCATTGTAGATTTGTGTCTCTGACAGTTCGTTTGGTTGCAGGGGACATATTCAGTTTTTATGGCCAAAATGTGCTTTTCAGAGGCTGAAAAGCATGTTTTGGCCGAGTATGATAATTTTCATTAAAACTTGATTTCTATCACTTCGAATGATGCCAAATGAATAATTTACTTGAATTGGACCATTTTACACTATGTCCATTGTAGATTTGTGTCTCTGACAGTTCGTTTGGTTGCAGGGGACATATTCAGTTTTTATGGCCAAAATGTGCTTTTCAGAGGCTGAAAAGCATGTTTTGGCCGAGTATGATAATTTTCATTAAAACTTGATTTCTATCACTTCGAATGATGCCAAATGAATAACTTACTTGAATTGGACCATTTTACACTATGTCCATTGTAGATTTGTGTCTCTGACAGTTCGTTTGGTTGCAGGGGACATATTCAGTTTTTATGGCCAAAATGTGCTTTTCAGAGGCTGAAAAGCATGTTTTGGCCGAGTATGATAATTTTCATTAAAACTTGATTTCTATAACTTCGAATGATGCCAAATGAATAATTTGCTTGAATTGGACCATTTTACACTATGTCCATTGTAGATTTGTGTCTCTGACAGTTCGTTTGGTTGGAGGGGACATTTTCAGTTTTTATGGCCAAAATGTGCTTTTCAGAGGCTGAAAAGCATGTTTTGGCCGAGTATGATAATTTTCATTAAAACTTGATTTCTATCACTTCGAATGATGCCAAATGAATAACTTACTTGAATTGGACCATTTTACACTATATCCATTGTAGATTTGTGTCTCTGACAGTTCGTTTGGTTGCAGGGGACATATTCAGTTTTTATGGCCAAAATGTGCTTTTCAGGGGCTGAAAAGCATGTTTTGGCCGAGTATGATAATTTTCATTAAAACTTGATTTCTAACCATTCGAATGATGCCAAATGAATAACTTACTTGAATTGGACCATTTTACACTATGTCCATTGTAGATTTGTGTCTCCGACAGTTCGTTTGGTTGCAGGGGACATTTTCAGTTTTTATGGCCAAAATGTGCTTTTCAGAGGCAGAAAAGCATGTTTTGGCCGAGTATGATAATTTTTATTAAAACTTGATTTCTATCACTTCGAATGATGCCAAATGAATAACTTACTTAAATTGGACCATTTTACACTATGTCCATTGTAGATTTGTGTCTCCGATAGTTCGTTTGGTTGCAGGGGACATATTCAGTTTTTATGGCCAAAATGTGCTTTTCAGGGGCTGAAAAGCATGTTTTGGCCGAGTTTGATAATTTTCATTAAAACTTGATTTCTATCACTTCGATTGATGCCAAATGAATAACTTACTTGAATTGGACCATTTTACACTATGTCCATTGTAGATTTGTGTCTCTGACAGTTCGTTTGGTTGCAGGGGACATATTCAGTTTTTATGGCCAAAATGTGCTTTTCAGAGGCTGAAAAGCATGTTTTGGCCGAGTATGATAATTTTCATTAAAACTTAATTTCTATCACTTCGAATGATGCCAAATGAATAACTTACTGAATTGGACCATTTTACACTATGTCCATTGTAGATTTGTTTCTCCGACAGTTCGTTTGGTTGCAGGGGACATTTTCAGTTTTTATGGCCAAAATGTGCTTTTCAGAGGCTGAAAAGCATGTTTTGGCCGAGTATGATAATTTTCATTAAAACTTGATTTCTATCACTTCGAATGATGCCAAATGAATAATTTGCTTGAATTGGACAATTTTACACTATGTCCATTGTAGATTTGTGTCTCTGACAGTTCGTTTGGTTGCAGGGGACATATTCAGTTTTTATGGCCAAAATGTGCTTTTCAGAGGCTGAAAAGCATGTTTTGGCCGAGTATGAAAATTTTCATTAAAACTTAATTTCTATCACTTCGAATGATGCCAAATGAATAACTTACTTGAATTGGACCATTTTACACTATGTCCATTGTAGATTTGTGTCTCCGACAGTTCGTTTGGTTGCAGGGGACATTTTCAGTTTTTATGGCCAAAATGTGCTTTTCAGAGGCTGAAAAGCATGTTTTGGCCGAGTATGATAATTTTCATTAAAACTTGATTTCTATCACTTCGAATGATGCCAAATGAATAATTTACTTGAATTGGACCATTTTACACTATGTCCATTGTAGATTTGTGTCTCTGACAGTTCGTTTGGTTGCAGGGGACATATTCAGTTTTTATGGCCAAAATGTGCTTTTCAGGGGCTGAAAAGCACGTTTTGGCAGAGTATGATAATTTTCATTAAAACTTGATTTCTATCCATTCGAATGATGCCAAATGAATAACTTACTTGAATTGGACCATTTTACACTGTCCATTGTAGATTTGTGTCTCCAACAGTTCGTTTGGTTGGAGGGGACATTTTCAGTTTTTATGGCCAAAATGTGCTTTTCAGAGGCTGAAAAGCATGTTTTGGCCGAGTATGATAATTTTCATTAAAACTTGATTTCTATAACTTCGAATGATGCCAAATGAATAATTTGCTTGAATTGGACCATTTTACACTATGTCCATTGTAGATTTGTGTCTCTGACAGTTCGTTTGGTTGCAGGGGACATATTCAGTTTTTATGGCCAAAATGTGCTTTTCAGAGGCTGAAAAGCATGTTTTGGCCGAGTATGATAATTTTCATTAAAACTTAATTTCTATCACTTCGAATGATGCCAAATGAATAACTTACTTGAATTGGACCATTTTACACTATGTCCATTGTAGATTTGTGTCTCTGACAGTTCGTTTGGTTGCAGGGGACATATTCAGTTTTTATGGCCAAAATGTGCTTTTCAGAGGCTGAAAAGCATGTTTTGGCCGAGTATGATAATTTTCATTAAAACTTGATTTCTATCACTTCGAATGATGCCAAATGAATAACTTACTTAAATTGGACCATTTTACACTATGTCCATTGTAGATTTGTGTCTCTGACAGTTCGTTTGGTTGCAGGGGACATATTCAGTTTTTATGGCCAAAATGTGCTTTTCAGGGGCTGAAAAGCATGTTTTGGCCGAGTATGATAAATTTCATTAAAACTTGATTTCTATCACTTCGAATGATGCCAAATGAATAACTTACTTGAATTGGACCATTTTACACTATGTCCATTGTAGATTTGTGTCTCTGACAGTTCGTTTGGTTGCAGGGGACATATTCAGTTTTTATGGCCAAAATGTGCTTTTCAGAGGCTGAAAAGCATGTTTTGGCCGAGTATGATAATTTTTATTAAAACTTGATTTCTATCACTTCGAATGATGCCAAATGAATAACTTACTTGATTTGGACCATTTTACACTATGTCCATTGTAGATTTGTGTCTCTGACAGTTCTTTTGGTTGCAGGGGACATATTCAGTTTTTATGGCCAAAATGTGCTTTTCAGAGGCTGAAAAGCATGTTTTGGCCGAGTATGATAATTTTCATTAAAACTTAATTTCTATCACTTCGAATTATGCCAAATGAATAATTTACTTGAATTGGACCATTTTACACTATGTCCATTGTAGATTTGTGTCTCTGACAGTTCGTTTGGTTGCAGGGGACATATTCAGTTTTTATGGCCAAAATGTGCTTTTCAGAGGCTGAAAAGCATGTTTTGGCAGAGTATGATAATTTTCTTTAAAACTTGATTTCTATCCATTCGAATGATGCCAAATGAATATCTTACTTGAATTGGACCATTTTACACTATGTCCATTGTAGATTTGTGTCTCTGACAGTTCGTTTGGTTGCAGGGGACATATTCAGTTTTTATGGCCAAAATGTGCTTTTCAGGGGCTGAAAAGCATGTTTTGGCCGAGTATGATAATTTTCATTAAAACTTATTTCTATCACTTCGAATGATGCCAAATGAATAACTTACTTGAATTGGACCATTTTACACTATGTCAATTGTAGATTTGTGTCTCCGACAGTTCGTTTGGTTGCAGGGGACATTTTCAGTTTTTATGGCCAAAATGTGCTTTTCAGGGGCTGAAAAGCATGTTTTGGCCGAGTATGATGATTTTCATTAAAACTTAATTTCTATCACTTCGAATGATGCCAAATGAATAACTTACTTGAATTGGACCATTTTACACTATGTCCATTGTAGATTTGTGTCTCTGACAGTTCGTTTGGTTGCAGGGGACATTTTCAGTTTTTATGGCCAAAATGTGCTTTTCAGAGGCTGAAAAGCATGTTTTGGCCGAGTATGATAATTTTCATTAAAACTTGATTTCTATCACTTCGAATGATGCCAAATGAATAATTTACTTGAATTGGACCATTTTACACTATGTCCATTGTAGATTTGTGTCTCTGACAGTTCGTTTGGTTGCAGGGGACATATTCAGTTTTTATGGCCAAAATGTGCTATTCAGGGGCTGAAAAGCACGTTTTGGCAGAGTATGTTAATTTTCATTAAAACTTGATTTCTATCCATTCGAATGATGCCAAATGAATAACTTACTTGAATTGGACCATTTTACACTATGTCCATTGTAGATTTGTGTCTCCGACAGTTCGTTTGGTTGGAGGGGACATTTTCAGTTTTTATGGCCAAAATGTGCTTTTCAGAGGCTGAAAAGCATGTTTTGGCCGAGTATGATAATTTTCATTAAAACTTGATTTCTATCCATTCGAATGATGCCAAATGAATAATTTGCTTGAATTGGACCATTTTACACTATGTCCATTGTAGATTTGTGTCTATGACAGTTCGTTTGGTTGCAGGGGACATATTCAGTTTTTATGGCCAAAATGTGCTTTTCAGAGGCTGAAAAGCATGTTTTGGCCGAGTATGATAATTTTCATTAAAACTTGATTTCTATCACTTTGAATGATGCCAAATGAATAACTTACTTGAATTGGACCATTTTACACTATGTCCATTGTAGATTTGTGTCTCTGACAGTTCGTTTGGTTGCAGGGGACATATTCAGTTTTTATGGCCAAAATGTGCTTTTCAGGGGCTGAAAAGCATGTTTTGGCCGAGTATGATAATTTTCATTAAAACTTGATTTCTATCACTTCGAATGATGCCAAATGAATAACTTACTTGAATTGGACCATTTTACACTATGTCCATTGTAGATTTGTGTCTCTGACAGTTCGTTTGGTTGCAGGGGACATATTCAGTTTTTATGGCCAAAATGTGCTTTTCAGAGGCTGAAAAGCATGTTTTGGCCGAGTATGATAATTTTTATTAAAACTTGATTTCTATCACTTCGAATGATGCCAAATGAATAACTTACTTGATTTGGACCATTTTACACTATGTCCATTGTAGATTTGTGTCTCTGACAGTTCTTTTGGTTGCAGGGGACATATTCAGTTTTTATGGCCAAAATGTGCTTTTCAGAGGCTGAAAAGCATGTTTTGGCCGAGTATGATAATTTTCATTAAAACTTAATTTCTATCACTTCGAATTATGCCAAATGAATAATTTACTTGAATTGGACCATTTTACACTATGTCCATTGTAGATTTGTGTCTCTGACAGTTCGTTTGGTTGCAGGGGACATATTCAGTTTTTATGGCCAAAATGTGCTTTTCAGAGGCTGAAAAGCATGTTTTGGCAGAGTATGATAATTTTCTTTAAAACTTGATTTCTATCCATTCGAATGATGCCAAATGAATATCTTACTTGAATTGGACCATTTTACACTATGTCCATTGTAGATTTGTGTCTCTGACAGTTCGTTTGGTTGCAGGGGACATATTCAGTTTTTATGGCCAAAATGTGCTTTTCAGGGGCTGAAAAGCATGTTTTGGCCGAGTATGATAATTTTCATTAAAACTTATTTCTATCACTTCGAATGATGCCAAATGAATAACTTACTTGAATTGGACCATTTTACACTATGTCAATTGTAGATTTGTGTCTCCGACAGTTCGTTTGGTTGCAGGGGACATTTTCAGTTTTTATGGCCAAAATGTGCTTTTCAGGGGCTGAAAAGCATGTTTTGGCCGAGTATGATGATTTTCATTAAAACTTAATTTCTATCACTTCGAATGATGCCAAATGAATAACTTACTTGAATTGGACCATTTTACACTATGTCCATTGTAGATTTGTGTCTCTGACAGTTCGTTTGGTTGCAGGGGACATTTTCAGTTTTTATGGCCAAAATGTGCTTTTCAGAGGCTGAAAAGCATGTTTTGGCCGAGTATGATAATTTTCATTAAAACTTGATTTCTATCACTTCGAATGATGCCAAATGAATAATTTACTTGAATTGGACCATTTTACACTATGTCCATTGTAGATTTGTGTCTCTGACAGTTCGTTTGGTTGCAGGGGACATATTCAGTTTTTATGGCCAAAATGTGCTATTCAGGGGCTGAAAAGCACGTTTTGGCAGAGTATGTTAATTTTCATTAAAACTTGATTTCTATCCATTCGAATGATGCCAAATGAATAACTTACTTGAATTGGACCATTTTACACTATGTCCATTGTAGATTTGTGTCTCCGACAGTTCGTTTGGTTGGAGGGGACATTTTCAGTTTTTATGGCCAAAATGTGCTTTTCAGAGGCTGAAAAGCATGTTTTGGCCGAGTATGATAATTTTCATTAAAACTTGATTTCTATCCATTCGAATGATGCCAAATGAATAATTTGCTTGAATTGGACCATTTTACACTATGTCCATTGTAGATTTGTGTCTATGACAGTTCGTTTGGTTGCAGGGGACATATTCAGTTTTTATGGCCAAAATGTGCTTTTCAGAGGCTGAAAAGCATGTTTTGGCCGAGTATGATAATTTTCATTAAAACTTGATTTCTATCACTTTGAATGATGCCAAATGAATAACTTACTTGAATTGGACCATTTTACACTATGTCCATTGTAGATTTGTGTCTCTGACAGTTCGTTTGGTTGCAGGGGACATATTCAGTTTTTATGGCCAAAATGTGCTTTTCAGGGGCTGAAAAGCACGTTTTGGCAGAGTATGTTAATTTTCATTAAAACTTGATTTCTATCCATTCGAATGATGCCAAATGAATAACTTACTTGAATTGGACCATTTTACACTATGTCCATTGTAGATTTGTATCTCCGACAGTTCGTTTGGTTGGAGGGGACATTTTCAGTTTTTATGGCCAAAATGTGCTTTTCAGAGGCTGAAAAGCATGTTTTGGCCGAGTATGATAATTTTCATTAAAACTTGATTTCTATCACTTCGAATGATGCCAAATGAATAATTTGCTTGAATTGGACCATTTTACACTATGTCCATTGTAGATTTGTGTCTCTGACAGTTCGTTTGGTTGCAGGGGACATATTCAGTTTTTATGGCCAAAATGTGCTTTTCAGAGGCTGAAAAGCATGTTTTGGCCGAGTATGATAATTTTCATTAAAACTTGATTTCTATCACTTCGAATGATGCCAAATGAATAATTTACTTGAATTGGACCATTTTACACTATGTCCATTGTAGATTTGTGTCTCTGACAGTTCGTTTGGTTGCAGGGGACATATTCAGTTTTTATGGCCAAAATGTGCTTTTCAGAGGCTGAAAAGCATGTTTTGGCCGAGTATGATAATTTTCATTAAAACTTGATTTCTATCACTTCGAATGATGCCAAATGAATAACTTACTTGAATTGGACCATTTTACACTATGTCCATTGTAGATTTGTGTCTCTGACAGTTCGTTTGGTTGCAGGGGACATATTCAGTTTTTATGGCCAAAATGTGCTTTTCAGGGGCTGAAAAGCATGTTTTGGTCGAGTATGATAATTTTCATTAAAACTTGATTTCTATAACTTCGAATGATGCCAAATGAATAATTTGCTTGAATTGGACCATTTTACACTATGTCCATTGTAGATTTGTGTCTCTGACAGTTCGTTTGGTTGGAGGGGACATTTTCAGTTTTTATGGCCAAAATGTGCTTTTCAGAGGCTGAAAAGCATGTTTTGGCCGAGTATGATAATTTTCATTAAAACTTGATTTCTATCACTTCGAATGATGCCAAATGAATAACTTACTTGAATTGGACCATTTTACACTATATCCATTGTAGATTTGTGTCTCTGACAGTTCGTTTGGTTGCAGGGGACATATTCAGTTTTTATGGCCAAAATGTGCTTTTCAGGGGCTGAAAAGCATGTTTTGGCCGAGTATGATAATTTTCATTAAAACTTGATTTCTATCCATTCGAATGATGCCAAATGAATAACTTACTTGAATTGGACCATTTTACACTATGTCCATTGTAGATTTGTGTCTCCGACAGTTCGTTTGGTTGCAGGGGACATTTTCAGTTTTTATGGCCAAAATGTGCTTTTCAGAGGCTGAAAAGCATGTTTTGGCCGAGTATGATAATTTTCATTAAAACTTGATTTCTATCACTTCGAATGATGCCAAATGAATAACTTACTTAAATTGGACCATTTTACACTATGTCCATTGTAGATTTGTGTCTCCGATAGTTCGTTTGGTTGCAGGGGACATATTCAGTTTTTATGGCCAAAATGTGCTTTTCAGGGGCTGAAAAGCATGTTTTGGCCGAGTTTGATAATTTTCATTAAAACTTGATTTCTATCACTTCGATTGATGCCAAATGAATAACTTACTTGAATTGGACCATTTTACACTATGTCCATTGTAGATTTGTGTCTCTGACAGTTCGTTTGGTTGCAGGGGACATATTCAGTTTTTATGGCCAAAATGTGCTTTTCAGAGGCTGAAAAGCATGTTTTGGCCGAGTATGATAATTTTCATTAAAACTTAATTTCTATCACTTCGAATGATGCCAAATGAATAACTTACTTGAATTGGACCATTTTACACTATGTCCATTGTAGATTTGTGTCTCCGACAGTTCGTTTGGTTGCAGGGGACATTTTCAGTTTTTATGGCCAAAATGTGCTTTTCAGAGGCTGAAAAGCATGTTTTGGCCGAGTATGATAATTTTCATTAAAACTTGATTTCTATCACTTCGAATGATGCCAAATGAATAATTTGCTTGAATTGGACCATTTTACACTATGTCCATTGTAGATTTGTGTCTCTGACAGTTCGTTTGGTTGCAGGGGACATATTCAGTTTTTATGGCCAAAATGTGCTTTTCAGAGGCTGAAAAGCATGTTTTGGCCGAGTATGAAAATTTTCATTAAAACTTAATTTCTATCACTTCGAATGATGCCAAATGAATAACTTACTTGAATTGGACCATTTTACACTATGTCCATTGTAGATTTGTGTCTCCGACAGTTCGTTTGGTTGCAGGGGACATTTTCAGTTTTTATGGCCAAAATGTGCTTTTCAGAGGCTGAAAAGCATGTTTTGGCCGAGTATGATAATTTTCATTAAAACTTGATTTCTATCACTTCGAATGATGCCAAATGAATAATTTACTTGAATTGGACCATTTTACACTATGTCCATTGTAGATTTGTGTCTCTGACAGTTCGTTTTGTTGCAGGGGACATATTCAGTTTTTATGGCCAAAATGTGCTTTTCAGGGGCTGAAAAGCACGTTTTGGCAGAGTATGATAATTTTCATTAAAACTTGATTTCTATCCATTCGAATGATGCCAAATGAATAACTTACTTGAATTGGACCATTTTACACTGTCCATTGTAGATTTGTGTCTCCAACAGTTCGTTTGGTTGGAGGGGACATTTTCAGTTTTTATGGCCAAAATGTGCTATTCAGAGGCTGAAAAGCATGTTTTGGCCGAGTATGATAATTTTCATTAAAACTTGATTTCTATAACTTCGAATGATGCCAAATGAATAATTTGCTTGAATTGGACCATTTTACACTATGTCCATTGTAGATTTGTGTCTCTGACAGTTCGTTTGGTTGCAGGGGACATATTCAGTTTTTATGGCCAAAATGTGCTTTTCAGAGGCTGAAAAGCATGTTTTGGCCGAGTATGATAATTTTCATTAAAACTTAATTTCTATCACTTCGAATGATGCCAAATGAATAACTTACTTGAATTGGACCATTTTACACTATGTCCATTGTAGATTTGTGTCTCTGACAGTTCGTTTGGTTGCAGGGGACATATTCAGTTTTTATGGCCAAAATGTGCTTTTCAGAGGCTGAAAAGCATGTTTTGGCCGAGTATGATAATTTTCATTAAAACTTGATTTCTATCACTTCGAATGATGCCAAATGAATAAGTTACTTAAATTGGACCATTTTACACTATGTCCATTGTAGATTTGTGTCTCCGACAGTTCGTTTGGTTGCAGGGGACATTTTCAGTTTTTATGGCCAAAATGTGCTTTTCAGAGGCTGAAAAGCATGTTTTGGCCGAGTATGATAACTTACATTAAAACTTAATTTCTATCAAATCGAATGATGCCAAATGAATAACTTACTTGAATTGGACCATTTTACACTATGTCCATTGTAGATTTGTGTCTCTGACAGTTCGTTTGGTTTCAGGGGACATATTCAGTTTTTATGGCCAAAATGTGCTTTTCAGGGGCTGAAAAGCATGTTTTGGCCGAGTATGATAATTTTCATTAAAACTTGATTTCTATCACTTCGAATGATGCCAAATGAATAACTTACTTGAATTGGACCATTTTACACTATGTCCATTGTAGATTTGTGTCTCTGACAGTTCGTTTGGTTGCAGGGGACATATTCAGTTTTTATGGCCAAAATGTGCTTTTCAGGGGCTGAAAAGCATGTTTTGGCCGAGTATGATAATTTTCATTAAAACTTGATTTCTATCACTTCGAATGATGCCAAATGAATAACTTACTTGAATTGGACCGTTTTACACTATGTCCATTGTAGATTTGTGTCTCTGACAGTTCGTTTGGTTGCAGGGGACATATTCAGTTTTTATGGCCAAAATGTGCTTTTCAGAGGCTGAAAAGCATGTTTTGGCCGAGTATGATAATTTTTATTAAAACTTGATTTCTATCACTTCGAATGATGCCAAATGAATAACTTACTTGATTTGGACCATTTTACACTATGTCCATTGTAGATTTGTGTCTCTGACAGTTCTTTTGGTTGCAGGGGACATATTCAGTTTTTATGGCCAAAATGTGCTTTTCAGAGGCTGAAAAGCATGTTTTGGCCGAGTATGATAATTTTCATTAAAACTTAATTTCTATCACTTCGAATTATGCCAAATGAATAACTTACTTGAATTGGACCATTTTACACTATGTCCATTGTAGATTTGTGTCTCTGACAGTTCGTTTGGTTGCAGGGGACATATTCAGTTTTTATGGCCAAAATGTGCTTTTCAGAGGCTGAAAAGCATGTTTTGGCAGAGTATGATAATTTTCTTTAAAACTTGATTTCTATCCATTCGAATGATGCCAAATGAATATCTTACTTGAATTGGACCATTTTACACTATGTCCATTGTAGATTTGTGTCTCTGACAGTTCGTTTGGTTGCAGGGGACATATTCAGTTTTTATGGCCAAAATGTGCTTTTCAGGGGCTGAAAAGCATGTTTTGGCCGAGTATGATAATTTTCATTAAAACTTATTTCTATCACTTCGAATGATGCCAAATGAATAACTTACTTGAATTGGACCATTTTACACTATGTCAATTGTAGATTTGTGTCTCCGACAGTTCGTTTGGTTGCAGGGGACATTTTCAGTTTTTATGGCCAAAATGTGCTTTTCAGGGGCTGAAAAGCATGTTTTGGCTGAGTATGATGATTTTCATTAAAACTTAATTTCTATCACTTCGAATGATGCCAAATGAATAACTTACTTGAATTGGACCATTTTACACTATGTCCATTGTAGATTTGTGTCTCTGACAGTTCGTTTGGTTGCAGGGGACATTTTCAGTTTTTATGGCCAAAATGTGCTTTTCAGAGGCTGAAAAGCATGTTTTGGCCGAGTATGATAATTTTCATTAAAACTTGATTTCTATCACTTCGAATGATGCCAAATGAATAATTTACTTGAATTGGACCATTTTACACTATGTCCATTGTAGATTTGTGTCTCTGACAGTTCGTTTGGTTGCAGGGGACATATTCAGTTTTTATGGCCAAAATGTGCTATTCAGGGGCTGAAAAGCACGTTTTGGCAGAGTATGTTAATTTTCATTAAAACTTGATTTCTATCCATTCGAATGATGCCAAATGAATAACTTACTTGAATTGGACCATTTTACACTATGTCCATTATAGATTTGTGTCTCCGACAGTTCGTTTGGTTGGAGGGGACATTTTCAGTTTTTATGGCCAAAATGTGCTTTTCAGAGGCTGAAAAGCATGTTTTGGCCGAGTATGATAATTTTCATTAAAACTTGATTTCTATCCATTCGAATGATGCCAAATGAATAATTTGCTTGAATTGGACCATTTTACACTATGTCCATTGTAGATTTGTGTCTATGACAGTTCGTTTGGTTGCAGGGGACATATTCAGTTTTTATGGCCAAAATGTGCTTTTCAGAGGCTGAAAAGCATGTTTTGGCCGAGTATGATAATTTTCATTAAAACTTAATTTCTATCACTTTGAATGATGCCAAATGAATAACTTACTTGAATTGGACCATTTTACACTATGTCCATTGTAGATTTGTGTCTCCGACAGTTCGTTTGGTTGCAGGGGACATTTTCAGTTTTTATGGCCAAAATGTGCTTTTCAGAGGCTGAAAAGCATGTTTTGGCCGAGTATGATAATTTTCATTAAAACTTGATTTCTATCACTTCGAATGATGCCAAATGAATAATTTACTTGAATTGGACCATTTTACACTATGTCCATTGTAGATTTGTATCTCCGACAGTTCGTTTGGTTGGAGGGGACATTTTCAGTTTTTATGGCCAAAATGTGCTTTTCAGAGGCTGAAAAGCATGTTTTGGCCGAGTATGATAATTTTCATTAAAACTTGATTTCTATCACTTCGAATGATGCCAAATGAATAATTTGCTTGAATTGGACCATTTTACACTATGTCCATTGTAGATTTGTGTCTCTGACAGTTCGTTTGGTTGCAGGGGACATATTCAGTTTTTATGGCCAAAATGTGCTTTTCAGAGGCTGAAAAGCATGTTTTGGCCGAGTATGATAATTTTCATTAAAACTCGATTTCTATCACTTCGAATGATGCCAAATGAATAATTTACTTGAATTGGACCATTTTACACTATGTCCATTGTAGATTTGTGTCTCTGACATTTCGTTTGGTTACAGGGGACATATTCAGTTTTTATGGCCAAAATGTGCTTTTCAGAGAATGAAAAGCATATTTTGGCCGAGTATGATAATTTTCATTAAAACTTGATTTCTATCACTTCGAATGATGCCAAATGAATAACTTACTTGAATTGGACCATTTTACACTATGTCCATTGTAGATTTGTGTCTCTGACAGTTCGTTTGGTTGCAGGGGACATATTCAGTTTTTATGGCCAAAATGTGCTTTTCAGGGGCTGAAAAGCATGTTTTGGCCGAGTATGATAATTTTCATTAAAACTTATTTCTATCACTTCGAATGATGCCAAATGAATAACTTACTTGAATTGGACCATTTTACACTATGTCAATTGTAGATTTGTGTCTCCGACAGTTCGTTTGGTTGCAGGGGACATTTTCAGTTTTTATGGCCAAAATGTGCTTTTCAGGGGCTGAAAAGCATGTTTTGGCAGAGTATGATAATTTTCATTAAAACTTAATTTATATCACTTCGAATGATGCCAAATGAATAACTTACTTGAATTGGACCATTTTACACTATGTCAATTGTAGATTTGTGTCTCCGACAGTTCGTTTGGTTGCAGGGGACATTTTCAGTTTTTATGGCCAAAATGTGCTTTTCAGGGGCTGAAAAGCATGTTTTGGCCGAGTATGATGATTTTCATTAAAACTTGATTATCCATTCGAATGATGCCAAATGAATATCTTACTTGAATTGGACCATTTTACACTATGTCCATTGTAGATTTGTGTCTCTGACAGTTCGTTTGGTTGCAGGGGACATTTTCAGTTTTTATGGCCAAAATGTGCTTTTCAGAGGCTGAAAAGCATGTTTTGGCAGAGTATGATAATTTTCATTAAAACTTAATTTCTATCACTTCGAATGATGCCAAATGAATAACTTACTTGAATTGGACCATTTTACACTATGTCCATTGTAGATTTGTGTCTCTGACAGTTTGTTTGGTTGCAGGGGACATATTCAGTTTTTATGGCCAAAATGTGCTTTTCAGGGGCTGAAAAGCATGTTTTGGCCGAGTTTGATAATTTTCATTAAAACTTGATTTTTATCACTTCGATTGATGCCAAATGAATAACTTACTTGAATTGGACCATTTTACACTATGTCCATTGTAGATTTGTGTCTCCGACAGTTCGTTTGGTTACAGGGGATATTTTCAGTTTTTATGGCCAAAATGTGCTTTTCAGAGGCTGAAAAGCATGTTTTGGCCGAGTATGATAATTTTCATTAAAACTTGATTTCTATCACTTCGAATGATGCCTAATGAATAATTTACTTGAATTGGACCATTTTACACTATGTCCATTGTAGATTTGTGTCTCTGACAGTTCGTTTGGTTGCAGGGGACATATTCAGTTTTTATGGCCAAAATGTGCTATTCAGGGGCTGAAAAGCACGTTTTGGCAGAGTATGTTAATTTTCATTAAAACTGTATTTCTATCCATTCGAATGATGCCAAATGAATAACTTACTTGAATTGGACCATTTTACACTATGTCCATTGTAGATTAGTGTCTCTGACAGTTCGTTTGGTTGCAGGGGACATATTCAGTTTTTATGGCCAAAATGTGCTTTTCAGGGGCTGAAAAGCATGTTTTGGCCGAGTATGATAATTTTCATTAAAACTTGATTTCTATCACTTCGAATGATGCCAAATGTATAACTTACTTAAATTGGACCATTTTACACTATGTCCATTGTAGATTTGTGTCTCCGACAGTTCGTTTGGTTGCAGGGGACATTTTCAGTTTTTATGGCCAAAATGTGCTTTTCAGAGGCTGAAAAGCATGTTTTGGCCGAGTATGATAACTTACATTAAAACTTAATTTCTATCAAATCGAATGATGCCAAATGAATAACTTACTTGAATTGGACCATTTTACACTATGTCCATTGTAGATTTGTGTCTCTGACAGTTCGTTTGGTTGCAGGGGACATATTCAGTTTTTATGGCCAAAATGTGCTTTTCAGAGGCTGAAAAGCATGTTTTGGCCGAGTATGATAATTTTCATTAAAACTTAATTTCTATCACTTCGAATGATGCCAAATGAATAACTTACTTGAATTGGACCATTTTACACTATGTCCATTGTAGATTTGTGTCTCCGACAGTTCGTTTGGTTGCAGGGGACATTTTCAGTTTTTATGGCCAAAATGTGCTTTTCAGAGGCTGAAAAGCATGTTTTGGCAGAGTATGATAATTTTCATTAAAACTTAATTTCTATCACTTCGAATGATGCCAAATGAATAACTTACTTGAATTGGACCATTTTACACTATGTCCATTGTAGATTTGTGTCTCTGACAGTTTGTTTGGTTGCAGGGGACATATTCAGTTTTTATGGCCAAAATGTGCTTTTCAGGGGCTGAAAAGCATGTTTTGGCCGAGTTTGATAATTTTCATTAAAACTTGATTTCTATCACTTCGATTGATGCCAAATGAATAACTTACTTGAATTGGACCATTTTACACTATGTCCATTGTAGATTTGTGTCTCCGACAGTTCGTTTGGTTGCAGGGGACATTTTCAGTTTTTATGGCCAAAATGTGCTTTTCAGAGGCTGAAAAGCATGTTTTGGCCGAGTATGATAATTTTCATTAAAACTTGATTTCTATCACTTCGAATGATGCCAAATGAATAATTTACTTGAATTGGACCATTTTACACTATGTCCATTGTAGATTTGTGTCTCTGACAGTTCGTTTGGTTGCAGGGGACATATTCAGTTTTTATGGCCAAAATGTGCTTTTCAGAGGCTGAAAAGCATGTTTTGGCCGAGTATGATAATTTTCATTAAAACTTGATTTCTATCACTTCGAATGATGCCAAATGAATAACTTACTTGAATTGGACCATTTTACACTATGTCCATTGTAGATTTGTGTCTCTGACAGTTCGTTTGGTTGCAGGGGACATATTCAGTTTTTATGGCCAAAATGTGCTTTTCAGGGGCTGAAAAGCATGTTTTGGCCGAGTATGATAATTTTCATTAAAACTTGATTTCTATAACTTCGAATGATGCCAAATGAATAATTTGCTTGAATTGGACCATTTTACACTATGTCCATTGTAGATTTGTGTCTCTGACAGTTCGTTTGGTTGCAGGGGACATATTCAGTTTTTATGGCCAAAATGTGCTTTTCAGAGGCTGAAAAGCATGTTTTGGCCGAGTATGATAATTTTCATTAAAACTTAATTTCTATCTCTTCGAATGATGCCAAATGAATAACTTACTTGAATTGGACCATTTTACACTATGTCCATTGTAGATTTGTGTCTCCGACAGTTCGTTTGGTTGGAGGGGACATTTTCAGTTTTTATGGCCAAAATGTGCTTTTCAGGGGCTGAAAAGCATGTTTTGGCCGAGTTTGATAATTTTCATTAAAACTTGATTTCTATCACTTCGATTGATGCCAAATGAATAACTTACTTGAATTGGACCATTTTACACTATGTCCATTGTAGATTTGTGTCTCCGACAGTTCGTTTGGTTGCAGGGGACATTTTCAGTTTTTATGGCCAAAATGTGCTTTTCAGGGGCTGAAAAGCATGTTTTGGCCGAGTATGATAATTTTCATTAAAACTTATTTCTATCACTTCGAATGATGCCAAATGAATAACTTACTTGAATTGGACCATTTTACACTATGTCAATTGTAGATTTGTGTCTCCGACAGTTCGTTTGGTTGCAGGGGACATTTTCAGTTTTTATGGCCAAAATGTGCTTTTCAGGGGCTGAAAAGCATGTTTTGGCCGAGTATGATGATTTTCATTAAAACTTAATTTCTATCACTTCGAATGATCCCAAATGAATAACTTACTTGAATTGGACCATTTTACACTATGTCCATTGTAGATTTGTGTCTCCAACAGTTCGTTTGGTTGCAGGGGACATTTTCAGTTTTTATGGCCAACATGTGCTTTTCAGAGGCTGAAAAGCATGTTTTGGCCGAGTATGATAATTTTCATTAAAACTTGATTTCTATCACTTCGAATGATGCCAAATGAATAATTTACTTGAATTGGACCATTTTACACTATGTCCATTGTAGATTTGTGTCTCTGACAGTTCGTTTGGTTGCAGGGGACATATTCAGTTTTTATGGCCAAAATGTTCTTTTCAGGGGCTGAAAAGCACGTTTTGGCAGAGTATGTTAATTTTCATTAAAACTTGATTTCTATCCATTCGAATGATGCCAAATGAATAACTTACTTGAATTGGACCATTTTACACTATGTCCATTGTAGATTTGTATCTCCGACAGTTCGTTTGGTTGGAGGGGACATTTTCAGTTTTTATGGCCAAAATGTGCTTTTCAGAGGCTGAAAAGCATGTTTTGGCCGAGTATGATAATTTTCATTAAAACTTGATTTCTATCACTTCGAATGATGCCAAATGAATAATTTGCTTGAATTGGACCATTTTACACTATGTCCATTGTAGATTTGTGTCTCTGACAGTTCGTTTGGTTGCAGGGGACATATTCAGTTTTTATGGCCAAAATGTGCTTTTCAGAGGCTGAAAAGCATGTTTTGGCCGAGTATGATAATTTTCATTAAAACTTGATTTCTATCACTTCGAATGATGCCAAATGAATAACTTACTTGAATTGGACCATTTTACACTATGTCCATTGTAGATTTGTGTCTCTGACAGTTCGTTTGGTTGCAGGGGACATATTCAGTTTTTATGGCCAAAATGTGCTTTTCAGGGGCTGAAAAGCATGTTTTGGCCGAGTATGATAATTTTCATTAAAACTTGATTTCTATATTTTCGAATGATGCCAAATGAATAATTTGCTTGAATTGGACCATTTTACACTATGTCCATTGTAGATTTGTGTCTCTGACAGTTCGTTTGGTTGCAGGGGACATATTCAGTTTTTATGGCCAAAATGTGCTTTTCAGAGGCTGAAAAGCATGTTTTGGCCGAGTATGATAATTTTCATTAAAACTTAATTTCTATCACTTCGAATGATGCCAAATGAATAACTTACTTGAATTGGACCATTTTACACTATGTCCATTGTAGATTTGTGTCTCTGACAGTTCGTTTGGTTGCAGGGGACATATTCAGTTTTTATGGCCAAAATGTGCTTTTCAGAGGCTGAAAAGCATGTTTTGGCCGAGTATGATAATTTTCATTAAAACTTAATTTCTATCACTTCGAATGATGCCAAATGAATAACTTACTTGAATTGGACCATTTTACACTATGTCCATTGTAGATTTGTATCTCCGACAGTTCGTTTGGTTGGAGGGGACATTTTCAGTTTTTATGGCCAAAATGTGCTTTTCAGAGGCTGAAAAGCATGTTTTGGCCGAGTATGATAATTTTCATTAAAACTTGATTTCTATCACTTCGAATGATGCCAAATGAATAATTTGCTTGAATTGGACCATTTTACACTATGTCCATTGTAGATTTGTGTCTCTGACAGTTCGTTTGGTTGCAGGGGACATATTCAGTTTTTATGGCCAAAATGTGCTTTTCAGAGGCTGAAAAGCATGTTTTGGCCGAGTATGATAATTTTCATTAAAACTTGATTTCTATCACTTCGAATGATGCCAAATGAATAATTTACTTGAATTGGACCATTTTACACTATGTCCATTGTAGATTTGTGTCTCTGACAGTTCGTTTGGTTGCAGGGGACATATTCAGTTTTTATGGCCAAAATGTGCTTTTCAGAGGCTGAAAAGCATGTTTTGGCCGAGTATGATAATTTTCATTAAAACTTGATTTCTATCACTTCGAATGATGCCAAATGAATAACTTACTTGAATTGGACCATTTTACACTATGTCCATTGTAGATTTGTGTCTCTGACAGTTCGTTTGGTTGCAGGGGACATATTCAGTTTTTATGGCCAAAATGTGCTTTTCAGGGGCTGAAAAGCATGTTTTGGCCGAGTATGATAATTTTCATTAAAACTTGATTTCTATATTTTCGAATGATGCCAAATGAATAATTTGCTTGAATTGGACCATTTTACACTATGTCCATTGTAGATTTGTGTCTCTGACAGTTCGTTTGGTTGCAGGGGACATATTCAGTTTTTATGGCCAAAATGTGCTTTTCAGAGGCTGAAAAGCATGTTTTGGCCGAGTATGATAATTTTCATTAAAACTTAATTTCTATCACTTCGAATGATGCCAAATGAATAACTTACTTGAATTGGACCATTTTACACTATGTCCATTGTAGATTTGTGTCTCCGACAGTTCGTTTGGTTGGAGGGGACATTTTCAGTTTTTATGGCCAAAATGTGCTTTTCAGGGGCTGAAAAGCATGTTTTGGCCGAGTTTGATAATTTTCATTAAAACTTGATTTCTATCACTTCGATTGATGCCAAATGAATAACTTACTTGAATTGGACCATTTTACACTATGTCCATTGTAGATTTGTGTCTCCGACAGTTCGTTTGGTTGCAGGGGACATTTTCAGTTTTTATGGCCAAAATGTGCTTTTCAGGGGCTGAAAAGCATGTTTTGGCCGAGTATGATAATTTTCATTAAAACTTATTTCTATCACTTCGAATGATGCCAAATGAATAACTTACTTGAATTGGACCATTTTACACTATGTCAATTGTAGATTTGTGTCTCCGACAGTTCGTTTGGTTGCAGGGGACATTTTCAGTTTTTATGGCCAAAATGTGCTTTTCAGGGGCTGAAAAGCATGTTTTGGCCGAGTATGATGATTTTCATTAAAACTTAATTTCTATCACTTCGAATGATGCCAAATGAATAACTTACTTGAATTGGACCATTTTACACTATGTCCATTGTAGATTTGTGTCTCTGACAGTTTGTTTGGTTGCAGGGGACATATTCAGTTTTTATGGCCAAAATGTGCTTTTCAGGGGCTGAAAAGCATGTTTTGGCCGAGTTTGATAATTTTCATTAAAACTTGATTTCTATCACTTCGATTGATGCCAAATGAATAACTTACTTGAATTGGACCATTTTACACTATGTCCATTGTAGATTTGTGTCTCCGACAGTTCGTTTGGTTGCAGGGGACATTTTCAGTTTTTATGGCCAAAATGTGCTTTTCAGAGGCTGAAAAGCATGTTTTGGCCGAGTATGATAATTTTCATTAAAACTTGATTTCTATCACTTCGAATGATGCCAAATGAATAATTTACTTGAATTGGACCATTTTACACTATGTCCATTGTAGATTTGTGTCTCCGACAGTTCGTTTGGTTGCAGGGGACATTTTCAGTTTTTATGGCCAAAATGTGCTTTTCAGAGGCTGAAAAGCACGTTTTGGCAGAGTATGTTAATTTTCATTAAAACTTGATTTCTATCCATTCGAATGATGCCAAATGAATAACTTACTTGAATTGGACCATTTTACACTATGTCCATTGTAGATTAGTGTCTCCGACAGTTCGTTTGGTTGGAGGGGACATTTTCAGTTTTTATGGCCAAAATGTGCTTTTCAGGGGCTGAAAAGCATGTTTTGGCCGAGTTTGACAATTTTCATTAAAACTTGATTTCTATCACTTCGATTGATGCCAAATGAATAACTTACTTGAATTGGACCATTTTACACTATGTCCATTGTAGATTTGTGTCTCCGACAGTTCGTTTGGTTGCAGGGGACATTTTCAGTTTTTATGGCCAAAATGTGCTTTTCAGAGGCTGAAAAGCATGTTTTGGCCGAGTATGATAACTTACATTAAAACTTAATTTCTATCAAATCGAATGATGCCAAATGAATAACTTACTTGAATTGGACCATTTTACACTATGTCCATTGTAGATTTGTGTCTCCGACAGTTCGTTTGGTTGCAGGGGACATTTTCAGTTTTTATGGCCAAAATGTGCTTTTCAGAGGCTGAAAAGCAAGTTTTGGCCGAGTATGATAATTTTCATTAAAACTTGATTTCTATCCATTCGAATGATGCCAAATGAATAACTTACTTGAATTGGACCATTTTACACTATGTCCATTGTAGATTTGTGTCTCCGACAGTTCGTTTGGTTGGAGGGGACATTTTCAGTTTTTATGGCCAAAATGTGCTTTTTAGGGGCTGAAAAGCATGTTTTGGCCGAGTTTGATAATTTTCATTAAAACTTGATTTCTATCACTTCGAATGATGCCAAATGAATAACTTACTTGAATTGGACCATTTTACACTATGTCCATTGTAGATTTGTGTCTCTGACAGTTCGTTTGGTTGCAGGGGACATATTCAGTTTTTATGGCCAAAATGTGCTTTTCAGGGGCTGAAAAGCATGTTTTGGCCGAGTATGATAATTTTCATTAAAACTTGATTTCTATATTTTTGAATGATGCCAAATGAATAATTTGCTTGAATTGGACCATTTTACACTATGTCCATTGTAGATTTGTGTCTCTGACAGTTCGTTTGGTTGCAGGGGACATATTCAGTTTTTATGGCCAAAATGTGCTTTTCAGAGGCTGAAAAGCATGTTTTGGCCGAGTATGATAATTTTCATTAAAACTTAATTTCTATCACTTCGAATGATGCCAAATGAATAACTTACTTGAATTGGACCATTTTACACTATGTCCATTGTAGATTTGTGTCTCCGACAGTTCGTTTGGTTGGAGGGGACATTTTCAGTTTTTATGGCCAAAATGTGCTTTTCAGGGGCTGAAAAGCATGTTTTGGCCGAGTTTGATAATTTTCATTAAAACTTGATTTCTATCACTTCGATTGATGCCAAATGAATAACTTACTTGAATTGGACCATTTTACACTATGTCCATTGTAGATTTGTGTCTCCGACAGTTCGTTTGGTTGCAGGGGACATTTTCAGTTTTTATGGCCAAAATGTGCTTTTCAGGGGCTGAAAAGCATGTTTTGGCCGAGTATGATAATTTTCATTAAAACTTATTTCTATCACTTCGAATGATGCCAAATGAATAACTTACTTGAATTGGACCATTTTACACTATGTCAATTGTAGATTTGTGTCTCCGACAGTTCGTTTGGTTGCAGGGGACATTTTCAGTTTTTATGGCCAAAATGTGCTTTTCAGGGGCTGAAAAGCATGTTTTGGCCGAGTATGATGATTTTCATTAAAACTTAATTTCTATCACTTCGAATGATGCCAAATGAATAACTTACTTGAATTGGACCATTTTACACTATGTCCATTGTAGATTTGTGTCTCTGACAGTTTGTTTGGTTGCAGGGGACATATTCAGTTTTTATGGCCAAAATGTGCTTTTCAGGGGCTGAAAAGCATGTTTTGGCCGAGTTTGATAATTTTCATTAAAACTTGATTTCTATCACTTCGATTGATGCCAAATGAATAACTTACTTGAATTGGACCATTTTACACTATGTCCATTGTAGATTTGTGTCTCCGACAGTTCGTTTGGTTGCAGGGGACATTTTCAGTTTTTATGGCCAAAATGTGCTTTTCAGAGGCTGAAAAGCATGTTTTGGCCGAGTATGATAATTTTCATTAAAACTTGATTTCTATCACTTCGAATGATGCCAAATGAATAATTTACTTGAATTGGACCATTTTACACTATGTCCATTGTAGATTTGTGTCTCCGACAGTTCGTTTGGTTGCAGGGGACATTTTCAGTTTTTATGGCCAAAATGTGCTTTTCAGAGGCTGAAAAGCACGTTTTGGCAGAGTATGTTAATTTTCATTAAAACTTGATTTCTATCCATTCGAATGATGCCAAATGAATAACTTACTTGAATTGGACCATTTTACACTATGTCCATTGTAGATTAGTGTCTCCGACAGTTCGTTTGGTTGGAGGGGACATTTTCAGTTTTTATGGCCAAAATGTGCTTTTCAGGGGCTGAAAAGCATGTTTTGGCCGAGTTTGATAATTTTCATTAAAACTTGATTTCTATCACTTCGATTGATGCCAAATGAATAACTTACTTGAATTGGACCATTTTACACTATGTCCATTGTAGATTTGTGTCTCCGACAGTTCGTTTGGTTGCAGGGGACATTTTCAGTTTTTATGGCCAAAATGTGCTTTTCAGAGGCTGAAAAGCATGTTTTGGCCGAGTATGATAACTTACATTAAAACTTAATTTCTATCAAATCGAATGATGCCAAATGAATAACTTACTTGAATTGGACCATTTTACACTATGTCCATTGTAGATTTGTGTCTCCGACAGTTCGTTTGGTTGCAGGGGACATTTTCAGTTTTTATGGCCAAAATGTGCTTTTCAGAGGCTGAAAAGCATGTTTTGGCCGAGTATGATAATTTTCATTAAAACTTGATTTCTATCCATTCGAATGATGCCAAATGAATAACTTACTTGAATTGGACCATTTTACACTATGTCCATTGTAGATTTGTGTCTCCGACAGTTCGTTTGGTTGGAGGGGACATTTTCAGTTTTTATGGCCAAAATGTGCTTTTCAGAGGCTGAAAAGCATGTTTTGGCCGAGTATGATAATTTTCATTAAAACTTGATTTCTATCACTTCGAATGATGCCAAATGAATAATTTACTTGAATTGGACCATTTTACACTATGTCCATTGTAGATTTGTGTCTCTGACAGTTCGTTTGGTTGCAGGGGACATATTCAGTTTTTATGGCCAAAATGTTCTTTTCAGAGGCTGAAAAGCATGTTTTGGCCGAGTATGATAATTTTCATTAAAACTTGATTTCTATCACTTCGAATGATGCCAAATGAATAACTTACTTGAATTGTACCATTTTACACTATGTCCATTGTAGATTTGTGTCTCTGACAGTTCGTTTGGTTGCAGGGGACATATTCAGTTTTTATGGCCAAAATGTGCTTTTCAGGGGCTGAAAAGCATGTTTTGGCCGAGTATGATAATTTTCATTAAAACTTGATTTCTATAACTTCGAATGATGCCAAATGAATAATTTGCTTGAATTGGACCATTTTACACTATGTCCATTGTAGATTTGTGTCTCTGACAGTTCGTTTGGTTGCAGGGGACATATTCAGTTTTTATGGCCAAAATGTGCTTTTCAGAGGCTGAAAAGCATGTTTTGGCCGAGTATGATAATTTTCATTAAAACTTGATTTCTATCACTTCGAATGATGCCAAATGAATAACTTACTTGAATTGGACCATTTTACACTATGTCCATTGTAGATTTGTGTCTCTGACAGTTCGTTTGGTTGCAGGGGACATATTCAGTTTTTATGGCCAAAATGTGCTTTTCAGGGGCTGAAAAGCATGTTTTGGCCGAGTATGATAATTTTCATTAAAACTTGATTTCTATAACTTCGAATGATGCCAAATGAATAATTTGCTTGAATTGGACCATTTTACACTATGTCCATTGTAGATTTGTGTCTCTGACAGTTCGTTTGGTTGCAGGGGACATATTCAGTTTTTATGGCCAAAATGTGCTTTTCAGAGGCTGAAAAGCATGTTTTGGCCGAGTATGATAATTTTCATTAAAACTTAATTTCTATCACTTCGAATGATGCCAAATGAATAACTTACTTGAATTGGACCATTTTACACTATGTCCATTGTAGATTTGTGTCTCCGACAGTTCGTTTGGTTGGAGGGGACATTTTCAGTTTTTATGGCCAAACTGTGCTTTTCAGGGGCTGAAAAGCATGTTTTGGCCGAGTTTGATAATTTTCATTAAAACTTGATTTCTATCACTTCGAATGATGCCAAATGAATAACTTACTTGAATTGGACCATTTTACACTATGTCCATTGTAGATTTGTGTCTCCGACAGTTCGTTTGGTTGCAGGGGACATTTTCAGTTTTTATGGCCAAAATGTGCTTTTCAGGGGCTGAAAAGCATGTTTTGGCCGAGTATGATGATTTTCATTAAAACTTAATTTCTATCACTTCGAATGATGCCAAATGAATAACTTACTTGAATTGGACCATTTTACACTATGTCCATTGTAGATTTGTGTCTCTGACAGTTTGTTTGGTTGCAGGGGACATATTCAGTTTTTATGGCCAAAATGTGCTTTTCAGGGGCTGAAAAGCATGTTTTGGCCGAGTTTGATAATTTTCATTAAAACTTGATTTCTATCACTTCGATTGATGCCAAATGAATAACTTACTTGAATTGGACCATTTTACACTATGTCCATTGTAGATTTGTGTCTCCGACAGTTCGTTTGGTTGCAGGGGACATTTTCAGTTTTTATGGCCAAAATGTGCTTTTCAGAGGCTGAAAAGCATGTTTTGGCCGAGTATGATAATTTTCATTAAAACTTGATTTCTATCACTTCGAATGATGCCAAATGAATAATTTACTTGAATTGGACCATTTTACACTATGTCCATTGTAGATTTGTGTCTCCGACAGTTCGTTTGGTTGCAGGGGACATTTTCAGTTTTTATGGCCAAAATGTGCTTTTCAGAGGCTGAAAAGCACGTTTTGGCAGAGTATGTTAATTTTCATTAAAACTTGATTTCTATCCATTCGAATGATGCCAAATGAATAACTTACTTGAATTGGACCATTTTACACTATGTCCATTGTAGATTAGTGTCTCCGACAGTTCGTTTGGTTGGAGGGGACATTTTCAGTTTTTATGGCCAAAATGTGCTTTTCAGGGGCTGAAAAGCATGTTTTGGCCGAGTTTGATAATTTTCATTAAAACTTGATTTCTATCACTTCGATTGATGCCAAATGAATAACTTACTTGAATTGGACTATTTTACACTATGTCCATTGTAGATTTGTGTCTCCGACAGTTCGTTTGGTTGCAGGGGACATTTTCAGTTTTTATGGCCAAAATGTGCTTTTCAGAGGCTGAAAAGCATGTTTTGGCCGAGTATGATAACTTACATTAAAACTTAATTTCTATCAAATCGAATGATGCCAAATGAATAACTTACTTGAATTGGACCATTTTACACTATGTCCATTGTAGATTTGTGTCTCCGACAGTTCGTTTGGTTGCAGGGGACATTTTCAGTTTTTATGGCCAAAATGTGCTTTTCAGATGCTGAAAAGCATGTTTTGGCCGAGTATGATAATTTTCATTAAAACTTGATTTCTATCCATTCGAATGATGCCAAATGAATAACTTACTTGAATTGGACCATTTTACACTATGTCCATTGTAGATTTGTGTCTCCGACAGTTCGTTTGGTTGCAGGGGACATTTTCAGTTTTTATGGCCAAAATGTGCTTTTCAGAGGCTGAAAAGCATGTTTTGGCCGAGTATGATAATTTTCATTAAAACTATCACTTCGAATGATGCCAAATGAATAATTTACTTGAATTGGACCATTTTACACTATGTCCATTGTAGATTTGTGTCTCTGACAGTTCGTTTGGTTGCAGGGGACATATTCAGTTTTTATGGCCAAAATGTGCTTTTCAGAGGCTGAAAAGCATGTTTTGGCCGAGTATGATAATTTTCATTAAAACTTGATTTCTATCACTTCGAATGATGCCAAATGAATAACTTACTTGAATTGTACCATTTTACACTATGTCCATTGTAGATTTGTGTCTCTGACAGTTCGTTTGGTTGCAGGGGACATATTCAGTTTTTATGGCCAAAATGTGCTTTTCAGGGGCTGAAAAGCATGTTTTGGCCGAGTATGATAATTTTCATTAAAACTTGATTTCTATAACCTCGAATGATGCCAAATGAATAATTTGCTTGAATTGGACCATTTTACACTATGTCCATTGTAGATTTGTGTCTCTGACAGTTCGTTTGGTTGCAGGGGACATATTCAGTTTTTATGGCCAAAATGTGCTTTTCAGAGGCTGAAAAGCATGTTTTGGCCGAGTATGATAATTTTCATTAAAACTTGATTTCTATCACTTCGAATGATGCCAAATGAATAACTTACTTGAATTGGACCATTTTACACTATGTCCATTGTAGATTTGTGTCTCTGACAGTTCGTTTGGTTGCAGGGGACATATTCAGTTTTTATGGCCAAAATGTGCTTTTCAGGGGCTGAAAAGCATGTTTTGGCCGAGTATGATAATTTTCATTAAAACTTGATTTCTATAACTTCGAATGATGCCAAATGAATAATTTGCTTGAATTGGACCATTTTACACTATGTCCATTGTAGATTTGTGTCTCTGACAGTTCGTTTGGTTGCAGGGGACATATTCAGTTTTTATGGCCAAAATGTGCTTTTCAGAGGCTGAAAAGCATGTTTTGGCCGAGTATGATAATTTTCATTAAAACTTAATTTCTATCACTTCGAATGATGCCAAATGAATAACTTACTTGAATTGGACCATTTTACACTATGTCCATTGTAGATTTGTGTCTCCGACAGTTCGTTTGGTTGGAGGGGACATTTTCAGTTTTTATGGCCAAACTGTGGTTTTCAGGGGCTGAAAAGCATGTTTTGGCCGAGTTTGATAATTTTCATTAAAACTTGATTTCTATCACTTCGAATGATGCCAAATGAATAACTTACTTGAATTGGACCATTTTACACTATGTCCATTGTAGATTTGTGTCTCTGACAGTTCGTTTGGTTGCAGTTGACATTTTCAGTTTTTATGGCCAAAATGTGCTTTTCAGAGGCTGAAAAGCATGTTTTGGCAGAGTATGATAATTTTCATTAAAACTTAATTTCTATCACTTCGAATGATGCCAAATGAATAACTTACTTGAATTGGACCATTTTACACTATGTCCATTGTAGATTTGTGTCTCTGACAGTTTGTTTGGTTGCAGGGGACATATTCAGTTTTTATGGCCAAAATGTGCTTTTCAGGGGCTGAAAAGCATGTTTTGGCCGAGTTTGATAATTTTCATTAAAACTTGATTTCTATCACTTCGATTGATGCCAAATGAATAACTTACTTGAATTGGACCATTTTACACTATGTCCATTGTAGATTTGTGTCTCCGACAGTTCGTTTGGTTGCAGGGGACATTTTCAGTTTTTATGGCCAAAATGTGCTTTTCAGAGGCTGAAAAGCATGTTTTGGCCGAGTATGATAATTTTCATTAAAACTTGATTTCTATCACTTCGAATGATGCCAAATGAATAATTTACTTGAATTGGACCATTTTACACTATGTCCATTGTAGATTTGTGTCTCTGACAGTTCGTTTGGTTGCAGGGGACATATTCAGTTTTTATGGCCAAAATGTGCTATTCAGGGGCTGAAAAGCACGTTTTGGCAGAGTATGTTAATTTTCATTAAAACTTGATTTCTATCCATTCGAATGATGCCAAATGAATAACTTACTTGAATTGGACCATTTTACACTATGTCCATTGTAGATTTGTGTCTCCGACAGTTCGTTTGGTTGCAGGGGACATTTTCAGTTTTTATGGCCAAAATGTGCTTTTCAGAGGCTGAAAAGCATGTTTTGGCCGAGTATGATAACTTACATTAAAACTTAATTTCTATCAAATCGAATGATGCCAAATGAATAACTTACTTGAATTGGACCATTTTACACTATGTCCATTGTAGATTTGTGTCTCCGACAGTTCGTTTGGTTGCAGGGGACATTTTCAGTTTTTATGGCCAAAATGTGCTTTTCAGAGGCTGAAAAGCATGTTTTGGCCGAGTATGATAATTTTCATTAAAACTTGATTTCTATCCATTCGAATGATGCCAAATGAATAACTTACTTGAATTGGACCATTTTACACTATGTCCATTGTAGATTTGTGTCTCCGACAGTTCGTTTGGTTGGAGGGGACATTTTCAGTTTTTATGGCCAAAATGTGCTTTTCAGGGGCTGAAAAGCATGTTTTGGCCGAGTTTGATAATTTTCATTAAAACTTGATTTCTATCACTTCCAATGATGCCAAATGAATAATTTGCTTGAATTGGACCATTTTACACTATGTCCATTGTAGATTTGTGTCTCTGACAGTTCGTTTGGTTGCAGGGGACATATTCAGTTTTTATGGCCAAAATGTGCTTTTCAGAGGCTGAAAAGCATGTTTTGGCCGAGTATGATAATTTTCATTAAAACTTGATTTCTATCACTTCGAATGATGCCAAATGAATAATTTACTTGAATTGGACCATTTTACACTATGTCCATTGTAGATTTGTGTCTCTGACAGTTCGTTTGGTTGCAGGGGACATATTCAGTTTTTATGGCCAAAATGTGCTTTTCAGGGGCTGAAAAGCATGTTTTGGCCGAGTTTGATAATTTTCATTAAAACTTGATTTCTATCACTTCGATTGATGCCAAATGAATAACTTACTTGAATTTGACCATTTTACACTATGTCCATTGTAGATTTGTGTCTCCGACAGTTCGTTTGGTTGCAGGGGACATTTTCAGTTTTTATGGCCAAAATGTGCTTTTCAGAGGCTGAAAAGCATGTTTTGGCCGAGTATGATAATTTTCATTAAAACTTGATTTCTATCACTTCGAATGATGCCAAATGAATAATTTACTTGAATTGGACCATTTTACACTATGTCCATTGTAGATTTGTGTCTCTGACAGTTCGTTTGGTTGCAGGGGACATATTCAGTTTTTATGGCCAAAATGTGCTATTCAGGGGCTGAAAAGCACGTTTTGGCAGAGTATGTTAATTTTCATTAAAACTTGATTTCTATCCATTCGAATGATGCCAAATGAATAACTTACTTGAATTGGACCATTTTACACTATGTCCATTGTAGATTTGTGTCTCCGACAGTTCGTTTGGTTGCAGGGGACATTTTCAGTTTTTAAGGCCAAAATGTGCTTTTCAGAGGCTGAAAAGCATGTTTTGGCCGAGTATGATAATTTTCATTAAAACTTGATTTCTATCACTTCGAATGATGCCAAATGAATAATTTACTTGAATTGGACCATTTTACACTATGTCCATTATAGATTTGTGTCTCTGACAGTTCGTTTGGTTGCAGGGGACATATTCAGTTTTTATGGCCAAAATGTGCTTTTCAGGGGCTGAAAAGCATGTTTTGGCCGAGTATGATAATTTTCATTAAAACTTGATTTCTATCCATTCGAATGATGCCAAATGAATAACTTACTTGAATTGGACCATTTTACACTATGTCCATTGTAGATTTGTGTCTCTGACAGTTCGTTTGGTTGCAGGGGACATATTCAGTTTTTATGGCCAAAATGTGCTATTCAGGGGCTGAAAAGCACGTTTTGGCAGAGTATGTTAATTTTCATTAAAACTTGATTTCTATCCATTCGAATGATGCCAAATGAATAACTTAATTGAATTGGACCATTTTACACTATGTCCACTGTAGATTTGTGTCTCCGACAGTTCGTTTGGTTGCAGGGGACATTTTCAGTTTTTAAGGCCAAAATGTGCTTTTCAGAGGCTGAAAAGCATGTTTTGGCCGAGTATGATAATTTTCATTAAAACTTGATTTCTATCACTTCGAATGATGCCAAATGAATAATTTACTTGAATTGGACCATTTTACACTATGTCCATTATAGATTTGTGTCTCTGACAGTTCGTTTGGTTGCAGGGGACATATTCAGTTTTTATGGCCAAAATGTGCTTTTCAGGGGCTGAAAAGCATGTTTTGGCCGAGTATGATAATTTTCATTAAAACTTGATTTCTATCCATTCGAATGATGCCAAATGAATAACTTACTTGAATTGGACCATTTTACACTATGTCCATTGTAGATTTGTGTCTCTGACAGTTCGTTTGGTTGCAGGGGACATATTCAGTTTTTATGGCCAAAATGTGCTTTTCAGGGGCTGAAAAGCATGTTTTGGCCGAGTATGATAATTTTCATTAAAACTTGATTTCTATCACTTCGAATGATGCCAAATGAATAACTTACTTGAATTGGACCATTTTACACTATGTCCATTGTAGATTTGTGTCTCTGACAGTTCGTTTGGTTGCAGGGGACATATTCAGTTTTTATGGCCAAAATGTGCTTTTCAGGGGCTGAAAAGCATGTTTTGGCCGAGTATGATAATTTTCATTAAAACTTGATTTCTATAACTTCGAATGATGCCAAATGAATAATTTGCTTGAATTGGACCATTTTACACTATGTCCATTGTAGATTTGTGTCTCTGACAGTTCGTTTGGTTGCAGGGGACATATTCAGTTTTTATGGCCAAAATGTGCTTTTCAGAGGCTGAAAAGCATGTTTTGGCCGAGTATGATAATTTTCATTAAAACTTAATTTCTATCACTTCGAATGATGCCAAATGAATAACTTACTTGAATTGGACCATTTTACACTATGTCCATTGTAGATTTGTGTCTCCGACAGTTCGTTTGGTTGGAGGGGACATTTTCAGTTTTTATGGCCAAACTGTGGTTTTCAGGGGCTGAAAAGCATGTTTTGGCCGAGTTTGATAATTTTCATTAAAACTTGATTTCTATCACTTCGAATGATGCCAAATGAATAACTTACTTGAATTGGACCATTTTACACTATGTCCATTGTAGATTTGTGTCTCTGACAGTTCGTTTGGTTGCAGTTGACATTTTCAGTTTTTATGGCCAAAATGTGCTTTTCAGAGGCTGAAAAGCATGTTTTGGCAGAGTATGATAATTTTCATTAAAACTTAATTTCTATCACTTCGAATGATGCCAAATGAATAACTTACTTGAATTGGACCATTTTACACTATGTCCATTGTAGATTTGTGTCTCTGACAGTTTGTTTGGTTGCAGGGGACATATTCAGTTTTTATGGCCAAAATGTGCTTTTCAGGGGCTGAAAAGCATGTTTTGGCCGAGTTTGATAATTTTCATTAAAACTTGATTTCTATCACTTCGATTGATGCCAAATGAATAACTTACTTGAATTGGACCATTTTACACTATGTCCATTGTAGATTTGTGTCTCCGACAGTTCGTTTGGTTGCAGGGGACATTTTCAGTTTTTATGGCCAAAATGTGCTTTTCAGAGGCTGAAAAGCATGTTTTGGCCGAGTATGATAATTTTCATTAAAACTTGATTTCTATCACTTCGAATGATGCCAAATGAATAATTTACTTGAATTGGACCATTTTACACTATGTCCATTGTAGATTTGTGTCTCTGACAGTTCGTTTGGTTGCAGGGGACATATTCAGTTTTTATGGCCAAAATGTGCTATTCAGGGGCTGAAAAGCACGTTTTGGCAGAGTATGTTAATTTTCATTAAAACTTGATTTCTATCCATTCGAATGATGCCAAATGAATAACTTACTTGAATTGGACCATTTTACACTATGTCCATTGTAGATTTGTGTCTCCGACAGTTCGTTTGGTTGCAGGGGACATTTTCAGTTTTTATGGCCAAAATGTGCTTTTCAGAGGCTGAAAAGCATGTTTTGGCCGAGTATGATAACTTACATTAAAACTTAATTTCTATCAAATCGAATGATGCCAAATGAATAACTTACTTGAATTGGACCATTTTACACTATGTCCATTGTAGATTTGTGTCTCTGACAGTTTGTTTGGTTGCAGGGGACATATTCAGTTTTTATGGCCAAAATGTGCTTTTCAGGGGCTGAAAAGCATGTTTTGGCCGAGTTTGATAATTTTCATTAAAACTTGATTTCTATCACTTCGATTGATGCCAAATGAATAACTTACTTGAATTGGACCATTTTACACTATGTCCATTGTAGATTTGTGTCTCCGACAGTTCGTTTGGTTGCAGGGGACATTTTCAGTTTTTATGGCCAAAATGTGCTTTTCAGAGGCTGAAAAGCATGTTTTGGCCGAGTATGATAATTTTCATTAAAACTTGATTTCTATCACTTCGAATGATGCCAAATGAATAATTTACTTGAATTGGACCATTTTACACTATGTCCATTGTAGATTTGTGTCTCTGACAGTTCGTTTGGTTGCAGGGGACATATTCAGTTTTTATGGCCAAAATGTGCTATTCAGGGGCTGAAAAGCACGTTTTGGCAGAGTATGTTAATTTTCATTAAAACTTGATTTCTATCCATTCGAATGATGCCAAATGAATAACTTACTTGAATTGGACCATTTTACACTATGTCCATTGTAGATTTGTGTCTCCGACAGTTCGTTTGGTTGCAGGGGACATTTTCAGTTTTTATGGCCAAAATGTGCTTTTCAGAGGCTGAAAAGCATGTTTTGGCCGAGTATGATAACTTACATTAAAACTTAATTTCTATCAAATCGAATGATGCCAAATGAATAACTTACTTGAATTGGACCATTTTACACTATGTCCATTGTAGATTTGTGTCTCCGACAGTTCGTTTGGTTGCAGGGGACATTTTCAGTTTTTATGGCCAAAATGTGCTTTTCAGAGGCTGAAAAGCATGTTTTGGCCGAGTATGATAATTTTCATTAAAACTTGATTTCTATCCATTCGAATGATGCCAAATGAATAACTTACTTGAATTGGACCATTTTACACTATGTCCATTGTAGATTTGTGTCTCCGACAGTTCGTTTGGTTGGAGGGGACATTTTCAGTTTTTATGGCCAAAATGTGCTTTTCAGGGGCTGAAAAGCATGTTTTGGCCGAGTTTGATAATTTTCATTAAAACTTGATTTCTATCACTTCCAATGATGCCAAATGAATAATTTGCTTGAATTGGACCATTTTACACTATGTCCATTGTAGATTTGTGTCTCTGACAGTTCGTTTGGTTGCAGGGGACATATTCAGTTTTTATGGCCAAAATGTGCTTTTCAGAGGCTGAAAAGCATGTTTTGGCCGAGTATGATAATTTTCATTAAAACTTGATTTCTATCACTTCGAATGATGCCAAATGAATAATTTACTTGAATTGGACCATTTTACACTATGTCCATTGTAGATTTGTGTCTCTGACAGTTCGTTTGGTTGCAGGGGACATATTCAGTTTTTATGGCCAAAATGTGCTTTTCAGGGGCTGAAAAGCATGTTTTGGCCGAGTTTGATAATTTTCATTAAAACTTGATTTCTATCACTTCGATTGATGCCAAATGAATAACTTACTTGAATTGGACCATTTTACACTATGTCCATTGTAGATTTGTGTCTCCGACAGTTCGTTTGGTTGCAGGGGACATTTTCAGTTTTTATGGCCAAAATGTGCTTTTCAGAGGCTGAAAAGCATGTTTTGGCCGAGTATGATAATTTTCATTAAAACTTGATTTCTATCACTTCGAATGATGCCAAATGAATAATTTACTTGAATTGGACCATTTTACACTATGTCCATTGTAGATTTGTGTCTCTGACAGTTCGTTTGGTTGCAGGGGACATATTCAGTTTTTATGGCCAAAATGTGCTATTCAGGGGCTGAAAAGCACGTTTTGGCAGAGTATGTTAATTTTCATTAAAACTTGATTTCTATCCATTCGAATGATGCCAAATGAATAACTTACTTGAATTGGACCATTTTACACTATGTCCATTGTAGATTTGTGTCTCCGACAGTTCGTTTGGTTGCAGGGGACATTTTCAGTTTTTAAGGCCAAAATGTGCTTTTCAGAGGCTGAAAAGCATGTTTTGGCCGAGTATGATAATTTTCATTAAAACTTGATTTCTATCACTTCGAATGATGCCAAATGAATAATTTACTTGAATTGGACCATTTTACACTATGTCCATTATAGATTTGTGTCTCTGACAGTTCGTTTGGTTGCAGGGGACATATTCAGTTTTTATGGCCAAAATGTGCTTTTCAGGGGCTGAAAAGCATGTTTTGGCCGAGTATGATAATTTTCATTAAAACTTGATTTCTATCCATTCGAATGATGCCAAATGAATAACTTACTTGAATTGGACCATTTTACACTATGTCCATTGTAGATTTGTGTCTCTGACAGTTCGTTTGGTTGCAGGGGACATATTCAGTTTTTATGGCCAAAATGTGCTATTCAGGGGCTGAAAAGCACGTTTTGGCAGAGTATGTTAATTTTCATTAAAACTTGATTTCTATCCATTCGAATGATGCCAAATGAATAACTTAATTGAATTGGACCATTTTACACTATGTCCACTGTAGATTTGTGTCTCCGACAGTTCGTTTGGTTGCAGGGGACATTTTCAGTTTTTAAGGCCAAAATGTGCTTTTCAGAGGCTGAAAAGCATGTTTTGGCCGAGTATGATAATTTTCATTAAAAATTGATTTCTATCACTTCGAATGATGCCAAATGAATAATTTACTTGAATTGGACCATTTTACACTATGTCCATTATAGATTTGTGTCTCTGACAGTTCGTTTGGTTGCAGGGGACATATTCAGTTTTTATGGCCAAAATGTGCTTTTCAGGGGCTGAAAAGCATGTTTTGGCCGAGTATGATAATTTTCATTAAAACTTGATTTCTATCCATTCGAATGATGCCAAATGAATAACTTACTTGAATTGGACCATTTTACACTATGTCCATTGTAGATTTGTGTCTCTGACAGTTCGTTTGGTTGCAGGGGACATATTCAGTTTTTATGGCCAAAATGTGCTTTTCAGGGGCTGAAAAGCATGTTTTGGCCGAGTATGATAATTTTCATTAAAACTTGATTTCTATCACTTCGAATGATGCCAAATGAATAACTTACTTGAATTGGACCATTTTACACTATGTCCATTGTAGATTTGTGTCTCTGACAGTTCGTTTGGTTGCAGGGGACATATTCAGTTTTTATGGCCAAAATGTGCTTTTCAGGGGCTGAAAAGCATGTTTTGGCCGAGTATGATAATTTTCATTAAAACTTGATTTCTATAACTTCGAATGATGCCAAATGAATAATTTGCTTGAATTGGACCATTTTACACTATGTCCATTGTAGATTTGTGTCTCTGACAGTTCGTTTGGTTGCAGGGGACATATTCAGTTTTTATGGCCAAAATGTGCTTTTCAGAGGCTGAAAAGCATGTTTTGGCCGAGTATGATAATTTTCATTAAAACTTAATTTCTATCACTTCGAATGATGCCAAATGAATAACTTACTTGAATTGGACCATTTTACACTATGTCCATTGTAGATTTGTGTCTCCGACAGTTCGTTTGGTTGGAGGGGACATTTTCAGTTTTTATGGCCAAACTGTGGTTTTCAGGGGCTGAAAAGCATGTTTTGGCCGAGTTTGATAATTTTCATTAAAACTTGATTTCTATCACTTCGAATGATGCCAAATGAATAACTTACTTGAATTGGACCATTTTACACTATGTCCATTGTAGATTTGTGTCTCTGACAGTTCGTTTGGTTGCAGTTGACATTTTCAGTTTTTATGGCCAAAATGTGCTTTTCAGAGGCTGAAAAGCATGTTTTGGCAGAGTATGATAATTTTCATTAAAACTTAATTTCTATCACTTCGAATGATGCCAAATGAATAACTTACTTGAATTGGACCATTTTACACTATGTCCATTGTAGATTTGTGTCTCTGACAGTTTGTTTGGTTGCAGGGGACATATTCAGTTTTTATGGCCAAAATGTGCTTTTCAGGGGCTGAAAAGCATGTTTTGGCCGAGTTTGATAATTTTCATTAAAACTTGATTTCTATCACTTCGATTGATGCCAAATGAATAACTTACTTGAATTGGACCATTTTACACTATGTCCATTGTAGATTTGTGTCTCCGACAGTTCGTTTGGTTGCAGGGGACATTTTCAGTTTTTATGGCCAAAATGTGCTTTTCAGAGGCTGAAAAGCATGTTTTGGCCGAGTATGATAATTTTCATTAAAACTTGATTTCTATCACTTCGAATGATGCCAAATGAATAATTTACTTGAATTGGACCATTTTACACTATGTCCATTGTAGATTTGTGTCTCTGACAGTTCGTTTGGTTGCAGGGGACATATTCAGTTTTTATGGCCAAAATGTGCTATTCAGGGGCTGAAAAGCACGTTTTGGCAGAGTATGTTAATTTTCATTAAAACTTGATTTCTATCCATTCGAATGATGCCAAATGAATAACTTACTTGAATTGGACCATTTTACACTATGTCCATTGTAGATTTGTGTCTCCGACAGTTCGTTTGGTTGCAGGGGACATTTTCAGTTTTTATGGCCAAAATGTGCTTTTCAGAGGCTGAAAAGCATGTTTTGGCCGAGTATGATAACTTACATTAAAACTTAATTTCTATCAAATCGAATGATGCCAAATGAATAACTTACTTGAATTGGACCATTTTACACTATGTCCATTGTAGATTTGTGTCTCCGACAGTTCGTTTGGTTGCAGGGGACATTTTCAGTTTTTATGGCCAAAATGTGCTTTTCAGAGGCTGAAAAGCATGTTTTGGCCGAGTATGATAATTTTCATTAAAACTTGATTTCTATCCATTCGAATGATGCCAAATGAATAACTTACTTGAATTGGACCATTTTACACTATGTCCATTGTAGATTTGTGTCTCCGACAGTTCGTTTGGTTGGAGGGGACATTTTCAGTTTTTATGGCCAAAATGTGCTTTTCAGGGGCTGAAAAGCATGTTTTGGCCGAGTTTGATAATTTTCATTAAAACTTGATTTCTATCACTTCCAATGATGCCAAATGAATAATTTGCTTGAATTGGACCATTTTACACTATGTCCATTGTAGATTTGTGTCTCTGACAGTTCGTTTGGTTGCAGGGGACATATTCAGTTTTTATGGCCAAAATGTGCTTTTCAGAGGCTGAAAAGCATGTTTTGGCCGAGTATGATAATTTTCATTAAAACTTGATTTCTATCACTTCGAATGATGCCAAATGAATAATTTACTTGAATTGGACCATTTTACACTATGTCCATTGTAGATTTGTGTCTCTGACAGTTCGTTTGGTTGCAGGGGACATATTCAGTTTTTATGGCCAAAATGTGCTTTTCAGGGGCTGAAAAGCATGTTTTGGCCGAGTTTGATAATTTTCATTAAAACTTGATTTCTATCACTTCGATTGATGCCAAATGAATAACTTACTTGAATTGGACCATTTTACACTATGTCCATTGTAGATTTGTGTCTCCGACAGTTCGTTTGGTTGCAGGGGACATTTTCAGTTTTTATGGCCAAAATGTGCTTTTCAGAGGCTGAAAAGCATGTTTTGGCCGAGTATGATAATTTTCATTAAAACTTGATTTCTATCACTTCGAATGATGCCAAATGAATAATTTACTTGAATTGGACCATTTTACACTATGTCCATTGTAGATTTGTGTCTCTGACAGTTCGTTTGGTTGCAGGGGACATATTCAGTTTTTATGGCCAAAATGTGCTATTCAGGGGCTGAAAAGCACGTTTTGGCAGAGTATGTTAATTTTCATTAAAACTTGATTTCTATCCATTCGAATGATGCCAAATGAATAACTTACTTGAATTGGACCATTTTACACTATGTCCATTGTAGATTTGTGTCTCCGACAGTTCGTTTGGTTGCAGGGGACATTTTCAGTTTTTAAGGCCAAAATGTGCTTTTCAGAGGCTGAAAAGCATGTTTTGGCCGAGTATGATAATTTTCATTAAAACTTGATTTCTATCACTTCGAATGATGCCAAATGAATAATTTACTTGAATTGGACCATTTTACACTATGTCCATTATAGATTTGTGTCTCTGACAGTTCGTTTGGTTGCAGGGGACATATTCAGTTTTTATGGCCAAAATGTGCTTTTCAGGGGCTGAAAAGCATGTTTTGGCCGAGTATGATAATTTTCATTAAAACTTGATTTCTATCCATTCGAATGATGCCAAATGAATAACTTACTTGAATTGGACCATTTTACACTATGTCCATTGTAGATTTGTGTCTCTGACAGTTCGTTTGGTTGCAGGGGACATATTCAGTTTTTATGGCCAAAATGTGCTTTTCAGGGGCTGAAAAGCATGTTTTGGCCGAGTATGATAATTTTCATTAAAACTTGATTTCTATCACTTCGAATGATGCCAAATGAATAACTTACTTGAATTGGACCATTTTACACTATGTCCATTGTAGATTTGTGTCTCCGACAGTTCGTTTGGTTGCAGGTGTCATATTCAGTTTTTATGGCCAAAATGTGCTTTTCAGAGGCTGAAAAGCATGTTTTGGCCGAGTATGATAATTTTCATTAAAACTTGATTTCTATCACTTCGAATGATGCCAAATGAATAATTTACTTGAATTGGACCATTTTACACTATGTCCATTGTAGATTTGTGTCTCTGACAGTTCGTTTGGTTGCAGGGGACATATTCAGTTTTTATGGCCAAAATGTGCTATTCAGGGGCTGAAAAGCACGTTTTGGCAGAGTATGTTAATTTTCATTAAAACTTGATTTCTATCCATTCGAATGATGCCAAATGAATAACTTAATTGAATTGGACCATTTTACACTATGTCCACTGTAGATTTGTGTCTCCGACAGTTCGTTTGGTTGCAGGGGACATTTTCAGTTTTTAAGGCCAAAATGTGCTTTTCAGAGGCTGAAAAGCATGTTTTGGCCGAGTATGATAATTTTCATTAAAACTTGATTACTATCCATTTGAATGATGCCAAATGAATAACTTACTTGAATTGGACCATTTTACACTATGTCCATTGTAGATTTGTGTCTCTGACAGTTCGTTTGGTTGCAGGGGACATATTCAGTTTTTATGGCCAAAATGTGCTTTTCAGGGGCTGAAAAGCATGTTTTGGCCGAGTTTGATAATTTTCATTAAAACTTGATTTCTATCACTTCGATTGATGCCAAATGAATAACTTACTTGAATTGGACCATTTTACACTATGTCCATTGTAGATTTGTGTCTCCGACAGTTCGTTTGGTTGCAGGGGACATTTTCAGTTTTTATGGCCAAAATGTGCTTTTCAGAGGCTGAAAAGCATGTTTTGGCCGAGTATGATAATTTTCATTAAAACTTGATTTCTATCACTTCGAATGATGCCAAATGAATAATTTACTTGAATTGGACCATTTTACACTATGTCCATTGTAGATTTGTGTCTCTGACAGTTCGTTTGGTTGCAGGGGACATATTCAGTTTTTATGGCCAAAATGTGCTATTCAGGGGCTGAAAAGCACGTTTTGGCAGAGTATGTTAATTTTCATTAAAACTTGATTTCTATCCATTCGAATGATGCCAAATGAATAACTTACTTGAATTGGACCATTTTACACTATGTCCATTGTAGATTTGTGTCTCCGACAGTTCGTTTGGTTGCAGGGGACATTTTCAGTTTTTAAGGCCAAAATGTGCTTTTCAGAGGCTGAAAAGCATGTTTTGGCCGAGTATGATAATTTTCATTAAAACTTGATTTCTATCACTTCGAATGATGCCAAATGAATAATTTACTTGAATTGGACCATTTTACACTATGTCCATTATAGATTTGTGTCTCTGACAGTTCGTTTGGTTGCAGGGGACATATTCAGTTTTTATGGCCAAAATGTGCTTTTCAGGGGCTGAAAAGCATGTTTTGGCCGAGTATGATAATTTTCATTAAAACTTGATTTCTATCCATTCGAATGATGCCAAATGAATAACTTACTTGAATTGGACCATTTTACACTATGTCCATTGTAGATTTGTGTCTCTGACAGTTCGTTTGGTTGCAGGGGACATATTCAGTTTTTATGGCCAAAATGTGCTTTTCAGGGGCTGAAAAGCATGTTTTGGCCGAGTATGATAATTTTCATTAAAACTTGATTTCTATCACTTCGAATGATGCCAAATGAATAACTTACTTGAATTGGACCATTTTACACTATGTCCATTGTAGATTTGTGTCTCCGACAGTTCGTTTGGTTGCAGGTGTCATATTCAGTTTTTATGGCCAAAATGTGCTTTTCAGAGGCTGAAAAGCATGTTTTGGCCGAGTATGATAATTTTCATTAAAACTTGATTTCTATCACTTCGAATGATGCCAAATGAATAATTTACTTGAATTGGACCATTTTACACTATGTCCATTGTAGATTTGTGTCTCTGACAGTTCGTTTGGTTGCAGGGGACATATTCAGTTTTTATGGCCAAAATGTGCTATTCAGGGGCTGAAAAGCACGTTTTGGCAGAGTATGTTAATTTTCATTAAAACTTGATTTCTATCCATTCGAATGATGCCAAATGAATAACTTAATTGAATTGGACCATTTTACACTATGTCCACTGTAGATTTGTGTCTCCGACAGTTCGTTTGGTTGCAGGGGACATTTTCAGTTTTTAAGGCCAAAATGTGCTTTTCAGAGGCTGAAAAGCATGTTTTGGCCGAGTATGATAATTTTCATTAAAACTTGATTTCTATCACTTCGAATGATGCCAAATGAATAATTTACTTGAATTGGACCATTTTACACTATGTCCATTATAGATTTGTGTCTCTGACAGTTCGTTTGGTTGCAGGGGACATATTCAGTTTTTATGGCCAAAATGTGCTTTTCAGGGGCTGAAAAGCATGTTTTGGCCGAGTATGATAATTTTCATTAAAACTTGATTTCTATCACTTCGAATGATGCCAAATGAATAACTTACTTGAATTGGACCATTTTACACTATGTCCATTGTAGATTTGTGTCTCTGACAGTTCGTTTGGTTGCAGGGGACATATTCAGTTTTTATGGCCAAAATGTGCTTTTCAGGGGCTGAAAAGCATGTTTTGGCCGAGTATGATAATTTTCATTAAAACTTGATTTCTATAACTTCGAATGATGCCAAATGAATAATTTGCTTGAATTGGACCATTTTACACTATGTCCATTGTAGATTTGTGTCTCTGACAGTTCGTTTGGTTGCAGGGGACATATTCAGTTTTTATGGCCAAAATGTGCTTTTCAGAGGCTGAAAAGCATGTTTTGGCCGAGTATGATAATTTTCATTAAAACTTAATTTCTATCACTTCGAATGATGCCAAATGAATAACTTACTTGAATTGGACCATTTTACACTATGTCCATTGTAGATTTTTGTCTCCGACAGTTCGTTTGGTTGGAGGGGACATTTTCAGTTTTTATGGCCAAACTGTGGTTTTCAGGGGCTGAAAAGCATGTTTTGGCCGAGTTTGATAATTTTCATTAAAACTTGATTTCTATCACTTCGAATGATGCCAAATGAATAACTTACTTGAATTGGACCATTTTACACTATGTCCATTGTAGATTTGTGTCTCTGACAGTTCGTTTGGTTGCAGTTGACATTTTCAGTTTTTATGGCCAAAATGTGCTTTTCAGAGGCTGAAAAGCATGTTTTGGCAGAGTATGATAATTTTCATTAAAACTTAATTTCTATCACTTCGAATGATGCCAAATGAATAACTTACTTGAATTGGACCATTTTACACTATGTCCATTGTAGATTTGTGTCTCTGACAGTTTGTTTGGTTGCAGGGGACATATTCAGTTTTTATGGCCAAAATGTGCTTTTCAGGGGCTGAAAAGCATGTTTTGGCCGAGTTTGATAATTTTCATTAAAACTTGATTTCTATCACTTCGATTGATGCCAAATGAATAACTTACTTGAATTGGACCATTTTACACTATGTCCATTGTAGATTTGTGTCTCCGACAGTTCGTTTGGTTGCAGGGGACATTTTCAGTTTTTATGGCCAAAATGTGCTTTTCAGAGGCTGAAAAGCATGTTTTGGCCGAGTATGATAATTTTCATTAAAACTTGATTTCTATCACTTCGAATGATGCCAAATGAATAATTTACTTGAATTGGACCATTTTACACTATGTCCATTGTAGATTTGTGTCTCTGACAGTTCGTTTGGTTGCAGGGGACATATTCAGTTTTTATGGCCAAAATGTGCTATTCAGGGGCTGAAAAGCACGTTTTGGCAGAGTATGTTAATTTTCATTAAAACTTGATTTCTATCCATTCGAATGATGCCAAATGAATAACTTACTTGAATTGGACCATTTTACACTATGTCCATTGTAGATTTGTGTCTCCGACAGTTCGTTTGGTTGCAGGGGACATTTTCAGTTTTTATGGCCAAAATGTGCTTTTCAGAGGCTGAAAAGCATGTTTTGGCCGAGTATGATAACTTACATTAAAACTTAATTTCTATCAAATCGAATGATGCCAAATGAATAACTTACTTGAATTGGACCATTTTACACTATGTCCATTGTAGATTTGTGTCTCCGACAGTTCGTTTGGTTGCAGGGGACATTTTCAGTTTTTATGGCCAAAATGTGCTTTTCAGAGGCTGAAAAGCATGTTTTGGCCGAGTATGATAATTTTCATTAAAACTTGATTTCTATCCATTCGAATGATGCCAAATGAATAACTTACTTGAATTGGACCATTTTACACTATGTCCATTGTAGATTTGTGTCTCCGACAGTTCGTTTGGTTGGAGGGGACATTTTCAGTTTTTATGGCCAAAATGTGCTTTTCAGGGGCTGAAAAGCATGTTTTGGCCGAGTTTGATAATTTTCATTAAAACTTGATTTCTATCACTTCCAATGATGCCAAATGAATAATTTGCTTGAATTGGACCATTTTACACTATGTCCATTGTAGATTTGTGTCTCTGACAGTTCGTTTGGTTGCAGGGGACATATTCAGTTTTTATGGCCAAAATGTGCTTTTCAGAGGCTGAAAAGCATGTTTTGGCCGAGTATGATAATTTTCATTAAAACTTGATTTCTATCACTTCGAATGATGCCAAATGAATAATTTACTTGAATTGGACCATTTTACACTATGTCCATTGTAGATTTGTGTCTCTGACAGTTCGTTTGGTTGCAGGGGACATATTCAGTTTTTATGGCCAAAATGTGCTTTTCAGGGGCTGAAAAGCATGTTTTGGCCGAGTTTGATAATTTTCATTAAAACTTGATTTCTATCACTTCGATTGATGCCAAATGAATAACTTACTTGAATTGGACCATTTTACACTATGTCCATTGTAGATTTGTGTCTCCGACAGTTCGTTTGGTTGCAGGGGACATTTTCAGTTTTTATGGCCAAAATGTGCTTTTCAGAGGCTGAAAAGCATGTTTTGGCCGAGTATGATAATTTTCATTAAAACTTGATTTCTATCACTTCGAATGATGCCAAATGAATAATTTACTTGAATTGGACCATTTTACACTATGTCCATTGTAGATTTGTGTCTCTGACAGTTCGTTTGGTTGCAGGGGACATATTCAGTTTTTATGGCCAAAATGTGCTATTCAGGGGCTGAAAAGCACGTTTTGGCAGAGTATGTTAATTTTCATTAAAACTTGATTTCTATCCATTCGAATGATGCCAAATGAATAACTTACTTGAATTGGACCATTTTACACTATGTCCATTGTAGATTTGTGTCTCCGACAGTTCGTTTGGTTGCAGGGGACATTTTCAGTTTTTAAGGCCAAAATGTGCTTTTCAGAGGCTGAAAAGCATGTTTTGGCCGAGTATGATAATTTTCATTAAAACTTGATTTCTATCACTTCGAATGATGCCAAATGAATAATTTACTTGAATTGGACCATTTTACACTATGTCCATTATAGATTTGTGTCTCTGACAGTTCGTTTGGTTGCAGGGGACATATTCAGTTTTTATGGCCAAAATGTGCTTTTCAGGGGCTGAAAAGCATGTTTTGGCCGAGTATGATAATTTTCATTAAAACTTGATTTCTATCCATTCGAATGATGCCAAATGAATAACTTACTTGAATTGGACCATTTTACACTATGTCCATTGTAGATTTGTGTCTCTGACAGTTCGTTTGGTTGCAGGGGACATATTCAGTTTTTATGGCCAAAATGTGCTTTTCAGGGGCTGAAAAGCATGTTTTGGCCGAGTATGATAATTTTCATTAAAACTTGATTTCTATCACTTCGAATGATGCCAAATGAATAACTTACTTGAATTGGACCATTTTACACTATGTCCATTGTAGATTTGTGTCTCCGACAGTTCGTTTGGTTGCAGGTGTCATATTCAGTTTTTATGGCCAAAATGTGCTTTTCAGAGGCTGAAAAGCATGTTTTGGCCGAGTATGATAATTTTCATTAAAACTTGATTTCTATCACTTCGAATGATGCCAAATGAATAATTTACTTGAATTGGACCATTTTACACTATGTCCATTGTAGATTTGTGTCTCTGACAGTTCGTTTGGTTGCAGGGGACATATTCAGTTTTTATGGCCAAAATGTGCTATTCAGGGGCTGAAAAGCACGTTTTGGCAGAGTATGTTAATTTTCATTAAAACTTGATTTCTATCCATTCGAATGATGCCAAATGAATAACTTAATTGAATTGGACCATTTTACACTATGTCCACTGTAGATTTGTGTCTCCGACAGTTCGTTTGGTTGCAGGGGACATTTTCAGTTTTTAAGGCCAAAATGTGCTTTTCAGAGGCTGAAAAGCATGTTTTGGCCGAGTATGATAATTTTCATTAAAACTTGATTTCTATCACTTCGAATGATGCCAAATGAATAATTTACTTGAATTGGACCATTTTACACTATGTCCATTATAGATTTGTGTCTCTGACAGTTCGTTTGGTTGCAGGGGACATATTCAGTTTTTATGGCCAAAATGTGCTTTTCAGGGGCTGAAAAGCATGTTTTGGCCGAGTATGATAATTTTCATTAAAACTTGATTTCTATCCATTCGAATGATGCCAAATGAATAACTTACTTGAATTGGACCATTTTACACTATGTCCATTGTAGATTTGTGTCTCTGACAGTTCGTTTGGTTGCAGGGGACATATTCAGTTTTTATGGCCAAAATGTGCTTTTCAGGGGCTGAAAAGCATGTTTTGGCCGAGTATGATAATTTTCATTAAAACTTGATTTCTATCACTTCGAATGATGCCAAATGAATAACTTACTTGAATTGGACCATTTTACACTATGTCCATTGTAGATTTGTGTCTCTGACAGTTCGTTTGGTTGCAGGGGACATATTCAGTTTTTATGGCCAAAATGTGCTTTTCAGGGGCTGAAAAGCATGTTTTGGCCGAGTATGATAATTTTCATTAAAACTTGATTTCTATAACTTCGAATGATGCCAAATGAATAATTTGCTTGAATTGGACCATTTTACACTATGTCCATTGTAGATTTGTGTCTCTGACAGTTCGTTTGGTTGCAGGGGACATATTCAGTTTTTATGGCCAAAATGTGCTTTTCAGAGGCTGAAAAGCATGTTTTGGCCGAGTATGATAATTTTCATTAAAACTTAATTTCTATCACTTCGAATGATGCCAAATGAATAACTTACTTGAATTGGACCATTTTACACTATGTCCATTGTAGATTTGTGTCTCCGACAGTTCGTTTGGTTGGAGGGGACATTTTCAGTTTTTATGGCCAAACTGTGGTTTTCAGGGGCTGAAAAGCATGTTTTGGCCGAGTTTGATAATTTTCATTAAAACTTGATTTCTATCACTTCGAATGATGCCAAATGAATAACTTACTTGAATTGGACCATTTTACACTATGTCCATTGTAGATTTGTGTCTCTGACAGTTCGTTTGGTTGCAGTTGACATTTTCAGTTTTTATGGCCAAAATGTGCTTTTCAGAGGCTGAAAAGCATGTTTTGGCAGAGTATGATAATTTTCATTAAAACTTAATTTCTATCACTTCGAATGATGCCAAATGAATAACTTACTTGAATTGGACCATTTTACACTATGTCCATTGTAGATTTGTGTCTCTGACAGTTTGTTTGGTTGCAGGGGACATATTCAGTTTTTATGGCCAAAATGTGCTTTTCAGGGGCTGAAAAGCATGTTTTGGCCGAGTTTGATAATTTTCATTAAAACTTGATTTCTATCACTTCGATTGATGCCAAATGAATAACTTACTTGAATTGGACCATTTTACACTATGTCCATTGTAGATTTGTGTCTCCGACAGTTCGTTTGGTTGCAGGGGACATTTTCAGTTTTTATGGCCAAAATGTGCTTTTCAGAGGCTGAAAAGCATGTTTTGGCCGAGTATGATAATTTTCATTAAAACTTGATTTCTATCACTTCGAATGATGCCAAATGAATAATTTACTTGAATTGGACCATTTTACACTATGTCCATTGTAGATTTGTGTCTCTGACAGTTCGTTTGGTTGCAGGGGACATATTCAGTTTTTATGGCCAAAATGTGCTATTCAGGGGCTGAAAAGCACGTTTTGGCAGAGTATGTTAATTTTCATTAAAACTTGATTTCTATCCATTCGAATGATGCCAAATGAATAACTTACTTGAATTGGACCATTTTACACTATGTCCATTGTAGATTTGTGTCTCCGACAGTTCGTTTGGTTGCAGGGGACATTTTCAGTTTTTATGGCCAAAATGTGCTTTTCAGAGGCTGAAAAGCATGTTTTGGCCGAGTATGATAACTTACATTAAAACTTAATTTCTATCAAATCGAATGATGCCAAATGAATAACTTACTTGAATTGGACCATTTTACACTATGTCCATTGTAGATTTGTGTCTCCGACAGTTCGTTTGGTTGCAGGGGACATTTTCAGTTTTTATGGCCAAAATGTGCTTTTCAGAGGCTGAAAAGCATGTTTTGGCCGAGTATGATAATTTTCATTAAAACTTGATTTCTATCCATTCGAATGATGCCAAATGAATAACTTACTTGAATTGGACCATTTTACACTATGTCCATTGTAGATTTGTGTCTCCGACAGTTCGTTTGGTTGGAGGGGACATTTTCAGTTTTTATGGCCAAAATGTGCTTTTCAGGGGCTGAAAAGCATGTTTTGGCCGAGTTTGATAATTTTCATTAAAACTTGATTTCTATCACTTCCAATGATGCCAAATGAATAATTTGCTTGAATTGGACCATTTTACACTATGTCCATTGTAGATTTGTGTCTCTGACAGTTCGTTTGGTTGCAGGGGACATATTCAGTTTTTATGGCCAAAATGTGCTTTTCAGAGGCTGAAAAGCATGTTTTGGCCGAGTATGATAATTTTCATTAAAACTTGATTTCTATCACTTCGAATGATGCCAAATGAATAATTTACTTGAATTGGACCATTTTACACTATGTCCATTGTAGATTTGTGTCTCTGACAGTTCGTTTGGTTGCAGGGGACATATTCAGTTTTTATGGCCAAAATGTGCTTTTCAGGGGCTGAAAAGCATGTTTTGGCCGAGTTTGATAATTTTCATTAAAACTTGATTTCTATCACTTCGATTGATGCCAAATGAATAACTTACTTGAATTGGACCATTTTACACTATGTCCATTGTAGATTTGTGTCTCCGACAGTTCGTTTGGTTGCAGGGGACATTTTCAGTTTTTATGGCCAAAATGTGCTTTTCAGAGGCTGAAAAGCATGTTTTGGCCGAGTATGATAATTTTCATTAAAACTTGATTTCTATCACTTCGAATGATGCCAAATGAATAATTTACTTGAATTGGACCATTTTACACTATGTCCATTGTAGATTTGTGTCTCTGACAGTTCGTTTGGTTGCAGGGGACATATTCAGTTTTTATGGCCAAAATGTGCTATTCAGGGGCTGAAAAGCACGTTTTGGCAGAGTATGTTAATTTTCATTAAAACTTGATTTCTATCCATTCGAATGATGCCAAATGAATAACTTACTTGAATTGGACCATTTTACACTATGTCCATTGTAGATTTGTGTCTCCGACAGTTCGTTTGGTTGCAGGGGACATTTTCAGTTTTTAAGGCCAAAATGTGCTTTTCAGAGGCTGAAAAGCATGTTTTGGCCGAGTATGATAATTTTCATTAAAACTTGATTTCTATCACTTCGAATGATGCCAAATGAATAATTTACTTGAATTGGACCATTTTACACTATGTCCATTATAGATTTGTGTCTCTGACAGTTCGTTTGGTTGCAGGGGACATATTCAGTTTTTATGGCCAAAATGTGCTTTTCAGGGGCTGAAAAGCATGTTTTGGCCGAGTATGATAATTTTCATTAAAACTTGATTTCTATCCATTCGAATGATGCCAAATGAATAACTTACTTGAATTGGACCATTTTACACTATGTCCATTGTAGATTTGTGTCTCTGACAGTTCGTTTGGTTGCAGGGGACATATTCAGTTTTTATGGCCAAAATGTGCTTTTCAGGGGCTGAAAAGCATGTTTTGGCCGAGTATGATAATTTTCATTAAAACTTGATTTCTATCACTTCGAATGATGCCAAATGAATAACTTACTTGAATTGGACCATTTTACACTATGTCCATTGTAGATTTGTGTCTCCGACAGTTCGTTTGGTTGCAGGTGTCATATTCAGTTTTTATGGCCAAAATGTGCTTTTCAGAGGCTGAAAAGCATGTTTTGGCCGATTATGATAATTTTCATTAAAACTTGATTTCTATCACTTCGAATGATGCCAAATGAATAATTTACTTGAATTGGACCATTTTACACTATGTCCATTGTAGATTTGTGTCTCTGACAGTTCGTTTGGTTGCAGGGGACATATTCAGTTTTTATGGCCAAAATGTGCTATTCAGGGGCTGAAAAGCACGTTTTGGCAGAGTATGTTAATTTTCATTAAAACTTGATTTCTATCCATTCGAATGATGCCAAATGAATAACTTAATTGAATTGGACCATTTTACACTATGTCCACTGTAGATTTGTGTCTCCGACAGTTCGTTTGGTTGCAGGGGACATTTTCAGTTTTTAAGGCCAAAATGTGCTTTTCAGAGGCTGAAAAGCATGTTTTGGCCGAGTATGATAATTTTCATTAAAACTTGATTTCTATCACTTCGAATGATGCCAAATGAATAATTTACTTGAATTGGACCATTTTACACTATGTCCATTATAGATTTGTGTCTCTGACAGTTCGTTTGGTTGCAGGGGACATATTCAGTTTTTATGGCCAAAATGTGCTTTTCAGGGGCTGAAAAGCATGTTTTGGCCGAGTATGATAATTTTCATTAAAACTTGATTTCTATCCATTCGAATGATGCCAAATGAATAACTTACTTGAATTGGACCATTTTACACTATGTCCATTGTAGATTTGTGTCTCTGACAGTTCGTTTGGTTGCAGGGGACATATTCAGTTTTTATGGCCAAAATGTGCTTTTCAGGGGCTGAAAAGCATGTTTTGGCCGAGTATGATAATTTTCATTAAAACTTGATTTCTATCACTTCGAATGATGCCAAATGAATAACTTACTTGAATTGGACCATTTTACACTATGTCCATTGTAGATTTGTGTCTCCGACAGTTCGTTTGGTTGCAGGTGTCATATTCAGTTTTTATGGCCAAAATGTGCTTTTCAGGGGCTGAAAAGCATGTTTTGGCCGAATATGATAATTTTCATTAAAACTTGATTTCTATAACTTCGAATGATGCCAAATGAATAATTTGCTTGAATTGGACCATTTTACACTATGTCCATTGTAGATTTGTGTCTCTGACAGTTCGTTTGGTTGCAGGGGACATATTCAGTTTTTATGGCCAAAATGTGCTTTTCAGAGGCTGAAAAGCATGTTTTGGCCGAGTATGATAATTTTCATTAAAACTTGATTTCTATCACTTCGAATGATGCCAAATGAATAACTTACTTGAATTGGACCATTTTACACTATGTCCATTGTAGATTTGTGTCTCTGACAGTTCGTTTGGTTGCAGGGGACATATTCAGTTTTTATGGCCAAAATGTGCTTTTCAGAGGCTGAAAAGCATGTTTTGGCCGAGTATGATAATTTTCATTAAAACTTAATTTCTATCACTTCGAATGATGCCAAATGAATAACTTACTTGAATTGGACCATTTTACACTATGTCCATTGTAGATTTGTGTCTCCGACAGTTCGTTTGGTTGGAGGGGACATTTTCAGTTTTTATGGCCAAACTGTGGTTTTCAGGGGCTGAAAAGCATGTTTTGGCCGAGTTTGATAATTTTCATTAAAACTTGATTTCTATCACTTCGAATGATGCCAAATGAATAACTTACTTGAATTGGACCATTTTACACTATGTCCATTGTAGATTTGTGTCTCTGACAGTTCGTTTGGTTGCAGTTGACATTTTCAGTTTTTATGGCCAAAATGTGCTTTTCAGAGGCTGAAAAGCATGTTTTGGCAGAGTATGATAATTTTCATTAAAACTTAATTTCTATCACTTCGAATGATGCCAAATGAATAACTTACTTGAATTGGACCATTTTACACTATGTCCATTGTAGATTTGTGTCTCTGACAGTTTGTTTGGTTGCAGGGGACATATTCAGTTTTTATGGCCAAAATGTGCTTTTCAGGGGCTGAAAAGCATGTTTTGGCCGAGTTTGATAATTTTCATTAAAACTTGATTTCTATCACTTCGATTGATGCCAAATGAATAACTTACTTGAATTGGACCATTTTACACTATGTCCATTGTAGATTTGTGTCTCCGACAGTTCGTTTGGTTGCAGGGGACATTTTCAGTTTTTATGGCCAAAATGTGCTTTTCAGAGGCTGAAAAGCATGTTTTGGCCGAGTATGATAATTTTCATTAAAACTTGATTTCTATCACTTCGAATGATGCAAAATGAATAATTTACTTGAATTGGACCATTTTACACTATGTCCATTGTAGATTTGTGTCTCTGACAGTTCGTTTGGTTGCAGGGGACATATTCAGTTTTTATGGCCAAAATGTGCTATTCAGGGGCTGAAAAGCACGTTTTGGCAGAGTATGTTAATTTTCATTAAAACTTGATTTCTATCCATTCGAATGATGCCAAATGAATAACTTACTTGAATTGGACCATTTTACACTATGTCCATTGTAGATTTGTGTCTCCGACAGTTCGTTTGGTTGCAGGGGACATTTTCAGTTTTTATGGCCAAAATGTGCTTTTCAGAGGCTGAAAAGCATGTTTTGGCCGAGTATGATAACTTACATTAAAACTTAATTTCTATCAAATCGAATGATGCCAAATGAATAACTTACTTGAATTGGACCATTTTACACTATGTCCATTGTAGATTTGTGTCTCCGACAGTTCGTTTGGTTGCAGGGGACATTTTCAGTTTTTATGGCCAAAATGTGCTTTTCAGAGGCTGAAAAGCATGTTTTGGCCGAGTATGATAATTTTCATTAAAACTTGATTTCTATCCATTCGAATGATGCCAAATGAATAACTTACTTGAATTGGACCATTTTACACTATGTCCATTGTAGATTTGTGTCTCCGACAGTTCGTTTGGTTGGAGGGGACATTTTCAGTTTTTATGGCCAAAATGTGCTTTTCAGGGGCTGAAAAGCATGTTTTGGCCGAGTTTGATAATTTTCATTAAAACTTGATTTCTATCACTTCCAATGATGCCAAATGAATAATTTGCTTGAATTGGACCATTTTACACTATGTCCATTGTAGATTTGTGTCTCTGACAGTTCGTTTGGTTGCAGGGGACATATTCAGTTTTTATGGCCAAAATGTGCTTTTCAGAGGCTGAAAAGCATGTTTTGGCCGAGTATGATAATTTTCATTAAAACTTGATTTCTATCACTTCGAATGATGCCAAATGAATAATTTACTTGAATTGGACCATTTTACACTATGTCCATTGTAGATTTGTGTCTCTGACAGTTCGTTTGGTTGCAGGGGACATATTCAGTTTTTATGGCCAAAATGTGCTTTTCAGGGGCTGAAAAGCATGTTTTGGCCGAGTTTGATAATTTTCATTAAAACTTGATTTCTATCACTTCGATTGATGCCAAATGAATAACTTACTTGAATTGGACCATTTTACACTATGTCCATTGTAGATTTGTGTCTCCGACAGTTCGTTTGGTTGCAGGGGACATTTTCAGTTTTTATGGCCAAAATGTGCTTTTCAGAGGCTGAAAAGCATGTTTTGGCCGAGTATGATAATTTTCATTAAAACTTGATTTCTATCACTTCGAATGATGCCAAATGAATAATTTACTTGAATTGGACCATTTTACACTATGTCCATTGTAGATTTGTGTCTCTGACAGTTCGTTTGGTTGCAGGGGACATATTCAGTTTTTATGGCCAAAATGTGCTTTTCAGAGGCTGAAAAGCATGTTTTGGCCGAGTATGATAATTTTCATTAAAACTTAATTTCTATCACTTCGAATGATGCCAAATGAATAACTTACTTGAATTGGACCATTTTACACTATGTCCATTGTAGATTTGTGTCTCCGACAGTTCGTTTGGTTGGAGGGGACATTTTCAGTTTTTATGGCCAAACTGTGGTTTTCAGGGGCTGAAAAGCATGTTTTGGCCGAGTTTGATAATTTTCATTAAAACTTGATTTCTATCACTTCGAATGATGCCAAATGAATAACTTACTTGAATTGGACCATTTTACACTATGTCCATTGTAGATTTGTGTCTCTGACAGTTCGTTTGGTTGCAGTTGACATTTTCAGTTTTTATGGCCAAAATGTGCTTTTCAGAGGCTGAAAAGCATGTTTTGGCAGAGTATGATAATTTTCATTAAAACTTAATTTCTATCACTTCGAATGATGCCAAATGAATAACTTACTTGAATTGGACCATTTTACACTATGTCCATTGTAGATTTGTGTCTCTGACAGTTTGTTTGGTTGCAGGGGACATATTCAGTTTTTATGGCCAAAATGTGCTTTTCAGGGGCTGAAAAGCATGTTTTGGCCGAGTTTGATAATTTTCATTAAAACTTGATTTCTATCACTTCGATTGATGCCAAATGAATAACTTACTTGAATTGGACCATTTTACACTATGTCCATTGTAGATTTGTGTCTCCGACAGTTCGTTTGGTTGCAGGGGACATTTTCAGTTTTTATGGCCAAAATGTGCTTTTCAGAGGCTGAAAAGCATGTTTTGGCCGAGTATGATAACTTACATTAAAACTTAATTTCTATCAAATCGAATGATGCCAAATGAATAACTTACTTGAATTGGACCATTTTACACTATGTCCATTGTAGATTTGTGTCTCTGACAGTTCGTTTGGTTGCAGGGGACATATTCAGTTTTTATGGCCAAAATGTGCTATTCAGGGGCTGAAAAGCACGTTTTGGCAGAGTATGTTAATTTTCATTAAAACTTGATTTCTATCCATTCGAATGATGCCAAATGAATAACTTACTTGAATTGGACCATTTTACACTATGTCCATTGTAGATTTGTGTCTCCGACAGTTCGTTTGGTTGCAGGGGACATTTTCAGTTTTTATGGCCAAAATGTGCTTTTCAGAGGCTGAAAAGCATGTTTTGGCCGAGTATGATAACTTACATTAAAACTTAATTTCTATCAAATCGAATGATGCCAAATGAATAACTTACTTGAATTGGACCATTTTACACTATGTCCATTGTAGATTTGTGTCTCTGACAGTTTGTTTGGTTGCAGGGGACATATTCAGTTTTTATGGCCAAAATGTGCTTTTCAGGGGCTGAAAAGCATGTTTTGGCCGAGTTTGATAATTTTCATTAAAACTTGATTTCTATCACTTCGATTGATGCCAAATGAATAACTTACTTGAATTGGACCATTTTACACTATGTCCATTGTAGATTTGTGTCTCCGACAGTTCGTTTGGTTGCAGGGGACATTTTCAGTTTTTATGGCCAAAATGTGCTTTTCAGAGGCTGAAAAGCATGTTTTGGCCGAGTATGATAATTTTCATTAAAACTTGATTTCTATCACTTCGAATGATGCAAAATGAATAATTTACTTGAATTGGACCATTTTACACTATGTCCATTGTAGATTTGTGTCTCTGACAGTTCGTTTGGTTGCAGGGGACATATTCAGTTTTTATGGCCAAAATGTGCTATTGAGGGGCTGAAAAGCACGTTTTGGCAGAGTATGTTAATTTTCATTAAAACTTGATTTCTATCCATTCGAATGATGCCAAATGAATAACTTACTTGAATTGGACCATTTTACACTATGTCCATTGTAGATTTGTGTCTCCGACAGTTCGTTTGGTTGCAGGGGACATTTTCAGTTTTTATGGCCAAAATGTGCTTTTCAGAGGCTGAAAAGCATGTTTTGGCCGAGTATGATAACTTACATTAAAACTTAATTTCTATCAAATCGAATGATGCCAAATGAATAACTTACTTGAATTGGACCATTTTACACTATGTCCATTGTAGATTTGTGTCTCCGACAGTTCGTTTGGTTGCAGGGGACATTTTCAGTTTTTATGGCCAAAATGTGCTTTTCAGAGGCTGAAAAGCATGTTTTGGCCGAGTATGATAATTTTCATTAAAACTTGATTTCTATCCATTCGAATGATGCCAAATGAATAACTTACTTGAATTGGACCATTTTACACTATGTCCATTGTAGATTTGTGTCTCCGACAGTTCGTTTGGTTGGAGGGGACATTTTCAGTTTTTATGGCCAAAATGTGCTTTTCAGGGGCTGAAAAGCATGTTTTGGCCGAGTTTGATAATTTTCATTAAAACTTGATTTCTATCACTTCCAATGATGCCAAATGAATAATTTGCTTGAATTGGACCATTTTACACTATGTCCATTGTAGATTTGTGTCTCTGACAGTTCGTTTGGTTGCAGGGGACATATTCAGTTTTTATGGCCAAAATGTGCTTTTCAGAGGCTGAAAAGCATGTTTTGGCCGAGTATGATAATTTTCATTAAAACTTGATTTCTATCACTTCGAATGATGCCAAATGAATAATTTACTTGAATTGGACCATTTTACACTATGTCCATTGTAGATTTGTGTCTCTGACAGTTCGTTTGGTTGCAGGGGACATATTCAGTTTTTATGGCCAAAATGTGCTTTTCAGGGGCTGAAAAGCATGTTTTGGCCGAGTTTGATAATTTTCATTAAAACTTGATTTCTATCACTTCGATTGATGCCAAATGAATAACTTACTTGAATTGGACCATTTTACACTATGTCCATTGTAGATTTGTGTCTCCGACAGTTCGTTTGGTTGCAGGGGACATTTTCAGTTTTTTTGGCCAAAATGTGCTTTTCAGAGGCTGAAAAGCATGTTTTGGCCGAGTATGATAATTTTCATTAAAACTTGATTTCTATCACTTCGAATGATGCCAAATGAATAATTTACTTGAATTGGACCATTTTACACTATGTCCATTGTAGATTTGTGTCTCTGACAGTTCGTTTGGTTGCAGGGGACATATTCAGTTTTTATGGCCAAAATGTGCTTTTCAGAGGCTGAAAAGCATGTTTTGGCCGAGTATGATAATTTTCATTAAAACTTAATTTCTATCACTTCGAATGATGCCAAATGAATAACTTACTTGAATTGGACCATTTTACACTATGTCCATTGTAGATTTGTGTCTCCGACAGTTCGTTTGGTTGGAGGGGACATTTTCAGTTTTTATGGCCAAACTGTGGTTTTCAGGGGCTGAAAAGCATGTTTTGGCCGAGTTTGATAATTTTCATTAAAACTTGATTTCTATCACTTCGAATGATGCCAAATGAATAACTTACTTGAATTGGACCATTTTACACTATGTCCATTGTAGATTTGTGTCTCTGACAGTTCGTTTGGTTGCAGTTGACATTTTCAGTTTTTATGGCCAAAATGTGCTTTTCAGAGGCTGAAAAGCATGTTTTGGCAGAGTATGATAATTTTCATTAAAACTTAATTTCTATCACTTCGAATGATGCCAAATGAATAACTTACTTGAATTGGACCATTTTACACTATGTCCATTGTAGATTTGTGTCTCTGACAGTTTGTTTGGTTGCAGGGGACATATTCAGTTTTTATGGCCAAAATGTGCTTTTCAGGGGCTGAAAAGCATGTTTTGGCCGAGTTTGATAATTTTCATTAAAACTTGATTTCTATCACTTCGATTGATGCCAAATGAATAACTTACTTGAATTGGACCATTTTACACTATGTCCATTGTAGATTTGTGTCTCCGACAGTTCGTTTGGTTGCAGGGGACATTTTCAGTTTTTATGGCCAAAATGTGCTTTTCAGAGGCTGAAAAGCATGTTTTGGCCGAGTATGATAATTTTCATTAAAACTTGATTTCTATCACTTCGAATGATGCAAAATGAATAATTTACTTGAATTGGACCATTTTACACTATGTCCATTGTAGATTTGTGTCTCTGACAGTTCGTTTGGTTGCAGGGGACATATTCAGTTTTTATGGCCAAAATGTGCTATTCAGGGGCTGAAAAGCACGTTTTGGCAGAGTATGTTAATTTTCATTAAAACTTGATTTCTATCCATTCGAATGATGCCAAATGAATAACTTACTTGAATTGGACCATTTTACACTATGTCCATTGTAGATTTGTGTCTCCGACAGTTCGTTTGGTTGCAGGGGACATTTTCAGTTTTTATGGCCAAAATGTGCTTTTCAGAGGCTGAAAAGCATGTTTTGGCCGAGTATGATAACTTACATTAAAACTTAATTTCTATCAAATCGAATGATGCCAAATGAATAACTTACTTGAATTGGACCATTTTACACTATGTCCATTGTAGATTTGTGTCTCCGACAGTTCGTTTGGTTGCAGGGGACATTTTCAGTTTTTATGGCCAAAATGTGCTTTTCAGAGGCTGAAAAGCATGTTTTGGCCGAGTATGATAATTTTCATTAAAACTTGATTTCTATCCATTCGAATGATGCCAAATGAATAACTTACTTGAATTGGACCATTTTACACTATGTCCATTGTAGATTTGTGTCTCCGACAGTTCGTTTGGTTGGAGGGGACATTTTCAGTTTTTATGGCCAAAATGTGCTTTTCAGGGGCTGAAAAGCATGTTTTGGCCGAGTTTGATAATTTTCATTAAAACTTGATTTCTATCACTTCCAATGATGCCAAATGAATAATTTGCTTGAATTGGACCATTTTACACTATGTCCATTGTAGATTTGTGTCTCTGACAGTTCGTTTGGTTGCAGGGGACATATTCAGTTTTTATGGCCAAAATGTGCTTTTCAGAGGCTGAAAAGCATGTTTTGGCCGAGTATGATAATTTTCATTAAAACTTGATTTCTATCACTTCGAATGATGCCAAATGAATAATTTACTTGAATTGGACCATTTTACACTATGTCCATTGTAGATTTGTGTCTCTGACAGTTCGTTTGGTTGCAGGGGACATATTCAGTTTTTATGGCCAAAATGTGCTTTTCAGGGGCTGAAAAGCATGTTTTGGCCGAGTTTGATAATTTTCATTAAAACTTGATTTCTATCACTTCGATTGATGCCAAATGAATAACGTACTTGAATTGGACCATTTTACACTATGTCCATTGTAGATTTGTGTCTCCGACAGTTCGTTTGGTTGCAGGGGACATTTTCAGTTTTTATGGCCAAAATGTGCTTTTCAGAGGCTGAAAAGCATGTTTTGGCCGAGTATGATAATTTTCATTAAAACTTGATTTCTATCACTTCGAATGATGCCAAATGAATAATTTACTTGAATTGGACCATTTTACACTATGTCCATTGTAGATTTGTGTCTCTGACAGTTCGTTTGGTTGCAGGGGACATATTCAGTTTTTATGGCCAAAATGTGCTATTCAGGGGCTGAAAAGCACAATTTGGCAGAGTATGTTAATTTTCATTAAAACTTGATTTCTATCACTTCGATTGATGCCAAATGAATAACTTACTTGAATTGGACCATTTTACACTATGTCCATTGTAGATTTGTGTCTCCGACAGTTCGTTTGGTTGCAGGGGACATTTTCAGTTTTTATGGCCAAAATGTGCTTTTCAGAGGCTGAAAAGCATGTTTTGGCCGAGTATGATAATTTTCATTAAAACTTGATTTCTATCACTTCGAATGATGCCAAATGAATAATTTACTTGAATTGGACCATTTTACACTATGTCCATTGTAGATTTGTGTCTCTGACAGTTCGTTTGGTTGCAGGGGACATATTCAGTTTTTATGGCCAAAATGTGCTTTTCAGAGGCTGAAAAGCATGTTTTGGCCGAGTATGATAATTTTCATTAAAACTTAATTTCTATCACTTCGAATGATGCCAAATGAATAACTTACTTGAATTGGACCATTTTACACTATGTCCATTGTAGATTTGTGTCTCCGACAGTTCGTTTGGTTGGAGGGGACATTTTCAGTTTTTATGGCCAAACTGTGGTTTTCAGGGGCTGAAAAGCATGTTTTGGCCGAGTTTGATAATTTTCATTAAAACTTGATTTCTATCACTTCGAATGATGCCAAATGAATAACTTACTTGAATTGGACCATTTTACACTATGTCCATTGTAGATTTGTGTCTCTGACAGTTCGTTTGGTTGCAGTTGACATTTTCAGTTTTTATGGCCAAAATGTGCTTTTCAGAGGCTGAAAAGCATGTTTTGGCAGAGTATGATAATTTTCATTAAAACTTAATTTCTATCACTTCGAATGATGCCAAATGAATAACTTACTTGAATTGGACCATTTTACACTATGTCCATTGTAGATTTGTGTCTCTGACAGTTTGTTTGGTTGCAGGGGACATATTCAGTTTTTATGGCCAAAATGTGCTTTTCAGGGGCTGAAAAGCATGTTTTGGCCGAGTTTGATAATTTTCATTAAAACTTGATTTCTATCACTTCGATTGATGCCAAATGAATAACTTACTTGAATTGGACCATTTTACACTATGTCCATTGTAGATTTGTGTCTCCGACAGTTCGTTTGGTTGCAGGGGACATTTTCAGTTTTTATGGCCAAAATGTGCTTTTCAGAGGCTGAAAAGCATGTTTTGGCCGAGTATGATAATTTTCATTAAAACTTGATTTCTATCACTTCGAATGATGCAAAATGAATAATTTACTTGAATTGGACCATTTTACACTATGTCCATTGTAGATTTGTGTCTCTGACAGTTCGTTTGGTTGCAGGGGACATATTCAGTTTTTATGGCCAAAATGTGCTATTCAGGGGCTGAAAAGCACGTTTTGGCAGAGTATGTTAATTTTCATTAAAACTTGATTTCTATCCATTCGAATGATGCCAAATGAATAACTTACTTGAATTGGACCATTTTACACTATGTCCATTGTAGATTTGTGTCTCCGACAGTTCGTTTGGTTGCAGGGGACATTTTCAGTTTTTATGGCCAAAATGTGCTTTTCAGAGGCTGAAAAGCATGTTTTGGCCGAGTATGATAACTTACATTAAAACTTAATTTCTATCAAATCGAATGATGCCAAATGAATAACTTACTTGAATTGGACCATTTTACACTATGTCCATTGTAGATTTGTGTCTCCGACAGTTCGTTTGGTTGCAGGGGACATTTTCAGTTTTTATGGCCAAAATGTGCTTTTCAGAGGCTGAAAAGCATGTTTTGGCCGAGTATGATAATTTTCATTAAAACTTGATTTCTATCCATTCGAATGATGCCAAACGAATAACTTACTTGAATTGGACCATTTTACACTATGTCCATTGTAGATTTGTGTCTCCGACAGTTCGTTTGGTTGGAGGGGACATTTTCAGTTTTTATGGCCAAAATGTGCTTTTCAGGGGCTGAAAAGCATGTTTTGGCCGAGTTTGATAATTTTCATTAAAACTTGATTTCTATCACTTCCAATGATGCCAAATGAATAATTTGCTTGAATTGGACCATTTTACACTATGTCCATTGTAGATTTGTGTCTCTGACAGTTCGTTTGGTTGCAGGGGACATATTCAGTTTTTATGGCCAAAATGTGCTTTTCAGAGGCTGAAAAGCATGTTTTGGCCGAGTATGATAATTTTCATTAAAACTTGATTTCTATCACTTCGAATGATGCCAAATGAATAATTTACTTGAATTGGACCATTTTACACTATGTCCATTGTAGATTTGTGTCTCTGACAGTTCGTTTGGTTGCAGGGGACATATTCAGTTTTTATGGCCAAAATGTGCTTTTCAGGGGCTGAAAAGCATGTTTTGGCCGAGTTTGATAATTTTCATTAAAACTTGATTTCTATCACTTCGATTGATGCCAAATGAATAACTTACTTGAATTGGACCATTTTACACTATGTCCATTGTAGATTTGTGTCTCCGACAGTTCGTTTGGTTGCAGGGGACATTTTCAGTTTTTATGGCCAAAATGTGCTTTTCAGAGGCTGAAAAGCATGTTTTGGCCGAGTATGATAATTTTCATTAAAACTTGATTTCTATCACTTCGAATGATGCCAAATGAATAATTTACTTGAATTGGACCATTTTACACTATGTCCATTGTAGATTTGTGTCTCTGACAGTTCGTTTGGTTGCAGGGGACATATTCAGTTTTTATGGCCAAAATGTGCTATTCAGGGGCTGAAAAGCACGTTTTGGCAGAGTATGTTAATTTTCATTAAAACTTGATTTCTATCCATTCGAATGATGCCAAATGAATAACTTACTTGAATTGGACCATTTTACACTATGTCCATTGTAGATTTGTGTCTCCGACAGTTCGTTTGGTTGCAGGGGACATTTTCAGTTTTTAAGGCCAAAATGTGCTTTTCAGAGGCTGAAAAGCATGTTTTGGCCGAGTATGATAATTTTCATTAAAACTTGATTTCTATCACTTCGAATGATGCCAAATGAATAATTTACTTGAATTGGACCATTTTACACTATGTCCATTATAGATTTGTGTCTCTGACAGTTCGTTTGGTTGCAGGGGACATATTCAGTTTTTATGGCCAAAATGTGCTTTTCAGGGGCTGAAAAGCATGTTTTGGCCGAGTATGATAATTTTCATTAAAACTTGATTTCTATCCATTCGAATGATGCCAAATGAATAACTTACTTGAATTGGACCATTTTACACTATGTCCATTGTAGATTTGTGTCTCTGACAGTTCGTTTGGTTGCAGGGGACATATTCAGTTTTTATGGCCAAAATGTGCTTTTCAGGGGCTGAAAAGCATGTTTTGGCCGAGTATGATAATTTTCATTAAAACTTGATTTCTATCACTTCGAATGATGCCAAATGAATAACTTACTTGAATTGGACCATTTTACACTATGTCCATTGTAGATTTGTGTCTCCGACAGTTCGTTTGGTTGCAGGTGTCATATTCAGTTTTTATGGCCAAAATGTGCTTTTCAGAGGCTGAAAAGCATGTTTTGGCCGAGTATGATAATTTTCATTAAAACTTGATTTCTATCACTTCGAATGATGCCAAATGAATAATTTACTTGAATTGGACCATTTTACACTATGTCCATTGTAGATTTGTGTCTCTGACAGTTCGTTTGGTTGCAGGGGACATATTCAGTTTTTATGGCCAAAATGTGCTATTCAGGGGCTGAAAAGCACGTTTTGGCAGAGTATGTTAATTTTCATTAAAACTTGATTTCTATCCATTCGAATGATGCCAAATGAATAACTTACTTGAATTGGACCATTTTACACTATGTCCACTGTAGATTTGTGTCTCCGACAGTTCGTTTGGTTGCAGGGGACATTTTCAGTTTTTAAGGCCAAAATGTGCTTTTCAGAGGCTGAAAAGCATGTTTTGGCCGAGTATGATAATTTTCATTAAAACTTGATTTCTATCACTTCGAATGATGCCAAATGAATAATTTACTTGAATTGGACCATTTTACACTATGTCCATTATAGATTTGTGTCTCTGACAGTTCGTTTGGTTGCAGGGGACATATTCAGTTTTTATGGCCAAAATGTGCTTTTCAGGGGCTGAAAAGCATGTTTTGGCCGAGTATGATAATTTTCATTAAAACTTGATTTCTATCCATTCGAATGATGCCAAATGAATAACTTACTTGAATTGGACCATTTTACACTATGTCCATTGTAGATTTGTGTCTCTGACAGTTCGTTTGGTTGCAGGGGACATATTCAGTTTTTATGGCCAAAATGTGCTTTTCAGGGGCTGAAAAGCATGTTTTGGCCGAGTATGATAATTTTCATTAAAACTTGATTTCTATCACTTCGAATGATGCCAAATGAATAACTTACTTGAATTGGACCATTTTACACTATGTCCATTGTAGATTTGTGTCTCCGACAGTTCGTTTGGTTGCAGGTGTCATATTCAGTTTTTATGGCCAAAATGTGCTTTTCAGGGGCTGAAAAGCATGTTTTGGCCGAATATGATAATTTTCATTAAAACTTGATTTCTATAACTTCGAATGATGCCAAATGAATAATTTGCTTGAATTGGACCATTTTACACTATGTCCATTGTAGATTTGTGTCTCTGACAGTTCGTTTGGTTGCAGGGGACATATTCAGTTTTTATGGCCAAAATGTGCTATTCAGGGGCTGAAAAGCACGTTTTGGCAGAGTATGTTAATTTTCATTAAAACTTGATTTCTATCCATTCGAATGATGCCAAATGAATAACTTACTTGAATTGGACCATTTTACACTATGTCCACTGTAGATTTGTGTCTCCGACAGTTCGTTTGGTTGCAGGGGACATTTTCAGTTTTTAAGGCCAAAATGTGCTTTTCAGAGGCTGAAAAGCATGTTTTGGCCGAGTATGATAATTTTCATTAAAACTTGATTTCTATCACTTCGAATGATGCCAAATGAATAATTTACTTGAATTGGACCATTTTACACTATGTCCATTATAGATTTGTGTCTCTGACAGTTCGTTTGGTTGCAGGGGACATATTCAGTTTTTATGGCCAAAATGTGCTTTTCAGGGGCTGAAAAGCATGTTTTGGCCGAGTATGATAATTTTCATTAAAACTTGATTTCTATCCATTCGAATGATGCCAAATGAATAACTTACTTGAATTGGACCATTTTACACTATGTCCATTGTAGATTTGTGTCTCTGACAGTTCGTTTGGTTGCAGGGGACATATTCAGTTTTTATGGCCAAAATGTGCTTTTCAGGGGCTGAAAAGCATGTTTTGGCCGAGTATGATAATTTTCATTAAAACTTGATTTCTATCACTTCGAATGATGCCAAATGAATAACTTACTTGAATTGGACCATTTTACACTATGTCCATTGTAGATTTGTGTCTCCGACAGTTCGTTTGGTTGCAGGTGTCATATTCAGTTTTTATGGCCAAAATGTGCTTTTCAGGGGCTGAAAAGCATGTTTTGGCCGAGTATGATAATTTTCATTAAAACTTGATTTCTATCCATTCGAATGATGCCAAATGAATAATTTGCTTGAATTGGACCATTTTACACTATGTCCATTGTAGATTTGTGTCTCCGACAGTTCGTTTGGTTGCAGGGGACATTTTCAGTTTTTATGGCCAAAATGTGCTTTTCAGGGGCTGAAAAGCATGTTTTGGCCGAGTATGATGATTTTCATTAAAACTTGATTTCTATCCATTCGAATGATGCCAAATGAATAACTTACTTGAATTGGACCATTTTACACTATGTCCATTGTAGATTTGTGTCTCTGACAGTTCGTTTGGTTGCAGGGGACATATTCAGTTTTTATGGCCAAAATGTGCTTTTCAGGGGCTGAAAAGCATGTTTTGGCCGAGTATGATAATTTTCATTAAAACTTGATTTCTATCCATTCGAATGATGCCAAATGAATAATTTGCTTGAATTGGACCATTTTACACTATGTCCATTGTAGATTTGTGTCTCCGACAGTTCGTTTGGTTGGAGGGGACATTTTCAGTTTTTATGGCCAAAATGTGCTTTTCAGGGGCTGAAAAGCATGTTTTGGCCGAGTTTGATAATTTTCATTAAAACTTGATTTCTATCACTTCGATTGATGCCAAATGAATAACTTACTTGAATTGGACCATTGTACACTATGTCCATTGTAGATTTGTGTCTCCGACAGTTCGTTTGGTTGCAGGGGACATTTTCAGTTTTTATGGCCAAAATGTGCTTTTCAGAGGCTGAAAAGCATGTTTTGGCCGAGTATGATAATTTTCATTAAAACTTATTTCTATCACTTCGAATGATGCCAAATGAATAACTTACTTGAATTGGACCATTTTACACTATGTCAATTGTAGATTTGTGTCTCCGACAGTTCGTTTGGTTGCAGGGGACATTTTCAGTTTTTATGGCCAAAATGTGCTTTTCAGGGGCTGAAAAGCATGTTTTGGCCGAGTATGATGATTTTCATTAAAACTTAATTTCTATCACTTCAAATGATGCCAAATGAATAACTTACTTGAATTGGACCATTTTACACTATGTCCATTGTAGATTTGTGTCTCCAACAGTTCGTTTGGTTGCAGGGGACATTTTCAGTTTTTATGGCCAAAATGTGCTTTTCAGAGGCTGAAAAGCATGTTTTGGCCGAGTATGATAATTTTCATTAAAACTTGATTTCTATCACTTCGAATGATGCCAAATGAATAATTTACTTGAATTGGACCATTTTACACTATGTCCATTGTAGATTTGTGTCTCTGACAGTTCGTTTGGTTGCAGGGGACATATTCAGTTTTTATGGCCAAACTGTGGTTTTCAGGGGCTGAAAAGCATGTTTTGGCCGAGTTTGATAATTTTCATTAAAACTTGATTTCTATCACTTCGAATGATGCCAAATGAATAACTTACTTGAATTGGACCATTTTACACTATGTCCATTGTAGATTTGTGTCTCTGACAGTTCGTTTGGTTGCAGTTGACATTTTCAGTTTTTATGGCCAAAATGTGCTTTTCAGAGGCTGAAAAGCATGTTTTGGCAGAGTATGATAATTTTCATTAAAACTTAATTTCTATCACTTCGAATGATGCCAAATGAATAACTTACTTGAATTGGACCATTTTACACTATGTCCATTGTAGATTTGTGTCTCTGACAGTTTGTTTGGTTGCAGGGGACATATTCAGTTTTTATGGCCAAAATGTGCTTTTCAGGGGCTGAAAAGCATGTTTTGGCCGAGTTTGATAATTTTCATTAAAACTTGATTTCTATCACTTCGATTGATGCCAAATGAATAACTTACTTGAATTGGACCATTTTACACTATGTCCATTGTAGATTTGTGTCTCCGACAGTTCGTTTGGTTGCAGGGGACATTTTCAGTTTTTATGGCCAAAATGTGCTTTTCAGAGGCTGAAAAGCATGTTTTGGCCGAGTATGATAATTTTCATTAAAACTTGATTTCTATCACTTCGAATGATGCAAAATGAATAATTTACTTGAATTGGACCATTTTACACTATGTCCATTGTAGATTTGTGTCTCTGACAGTTCGTTTGGTTGCAGGGGACATATTCAGTTTTTATGGCCAAAATGTGCTATTCAGGGGCTGAAAAGCACGTTTTGGCAGAGTATGTTAATTTTCATTAAAACTTGATTTCTATCCATTCGAATGATGCCAAATGAATAACTTACTTGAATTGGACCATTTTACACTATGTCCATTGTAGATTTGTGTCTCCGACAGTTCGTTTGGTTGCAGGGGACATTTTCAGTTTTTATGGCCAAAATGTGCTTTTCAGAGGCTGAAAAGCATGTTTTGGCCGAGTATGATAACTTACATTAAAACTTAATTTCTATCAAATCGAATGATGCCAAATGAATAACTTACTTGAATTGGACCATTTTACACTATGTCCATTGTAGATTTGTGTCTCCGACAGTTCGTTTGGTTGCAGGGGACATTTTCAGTTTTTATGGCCAAAATGTGCTTTTCAGAGGCTGAAAAGCATGTTTTGGCCGAGTATGATAATTTTCATTAAAACTTGATTTCTATCCATTCGAATGATGCCAAATGAATAACTTACTTGAATTGGACCATTTTACACTATGTCCATTGTAGATTTGTGTCTCCGACAGTTCGTTTGGTTGGAGGGGACATTTTCAGTTTTTATGGCCAAAATGTGCTTTTCAGGGGCTGAAAAGCATGTTTTGGCCGAGTTTGATAATTTTCATTAAAACTTGATTTCTATCACTTCCAATGATGCCAAATGAATAATTTGCTTGAATTGGACCATTTTACACTATGTCCATTGTAGATTTGTGTCTCTGACAGTTCGTTTGGTTGCAGGGGACATATTCAGTTTTTATGGCCAAAATGTGCTTTTCAGAGGCTGAAAAGCATGTTTTGGCCGAGTATGATAATTTTCATTAAAACTTGATTTCTATCACTTCGAATGATGCCAAATGAATAATTTACTTGAATTGGACCATTTTACACTATGTCCATTGTAGATTTGTGTCTCTGACAGTTCGTTTGGTTGCAGGGGACATATTCAGTTTTTATGGCCAAAATGTGCTTTTCAGGGGCTGAAAAGCATGTTTTGGCCGAGTTTGATAATTTTCATTAAAACTTGATTTCTATCACTTCGATTGATGCCAAATGAATAACTTACTTGAATTGGACCATTTTACACTATGTCCATTGTAGATTTGTGTCTCCGACAGTTCGTTTGGTTGCAGGGGACATTTTCAGTTTTTATGGCCAAAATGTGCTTTTCAGAGGCTGAAAAGCATGTTTTGGCCGAGTATGATAATTTTCATTAAAACTTGATTTCTATCACTTCGAATGATGCCAAATGAATAATTTACTTGAATTGGACCATTTTACACTATGTCCATTGTAGATTTGTGTCTCTGACAGTTCGTTTGGTTGCAGGGGACATATTCAGTTTTTATGGCCAAAATGTGCTATTCAGGGGCTGAAAAGCACGTTTTGGCAGAGTATGTTAATTTTCATTAAAACTTGATTTCTATCCATTCGAATGATGCCAAATGAATAACTTACTTGAATTGGACCATTTTACACTATGTCCATTGTAGATTTGTGTCTCCGACAGTTCGTTTGGTTGCAGGGGACATTTTCAGTTTTTAAGGCCAAAATGTGCTTTTCAGAGGCTGAAAAGCATGTTTTGGCCGAGTATGATAATTTTCATTAAAACTTGATTTCTATCACTTCGAATGATGCCAAATGAATAATTTACTTGAATTGGACCATTTTACACTATGTCCATTATAGATTTGTGTCTCTGACAGTTCGTTTGGTTGCAGGGGACATATTCAGTTTTTATGGCCAAAATGTGCTTTTCAGGGGCTGAAAAGCATGTTTTGGCCGAGTATGATAATTTTCATTAAAACTTGATTTCTATCCATTCGAATGATGCCAAATGAATAACTTACTTGAATTGGACCATTTTACACTATGTCCATTGTAGATTTGTGTCTCTGACAGTTCGTTTGGTTGCAGGGGACATATTCAGTTTTTATGGCCAAAATGTGCTTTTCAGGGGCTGAAAAGCATGTTTTGGCCGAGTATGATAATTTTCATTAAAACTTGATTTCTATCACTTCGAATGATGCCAAATGAATAACTTACTTGAATTGGACCATTTTACACTATGTCCATTGTAGATTTGTGTCTCCGACAGTTCGTTTGGTTGCAGGTGTCATATTCAGTTTTTATGGCCAAAATGTGCTTTTCAGAGGCTGAAAAGCATGTTTTGGCCGAGTATGATAATTTTCATTAAAACTTGATTTCTATCACTTCGAATGATGCCAAATGAATAATTTACTTGAATTGGACCATTTTACACTATGTCCATTGTAGATTTGTGTCTCTGACAGTTCGTTTGGTTGCAGGGGACATATTCAGTTTTTATGGCCAAAATGTGCTATTCAGGGGCTGAAAAGCACGTTTTGGCAGAGTATGTTAATTTTCATTAAAACTTGATTTCTATCCATTCGAATGATGCCAAATGAATAACTTACTTGAATTGGACCATTTTACACTATGTCCACTGTAGATTTGTGTCTCCGACAGTTCGTTTGGTTGCAGGGGACATTTTCAGTTTTTAAGGCCAAAATGTGCTTTTCAGAGGCTGAAAAGCATGTTTTGGCCGAGTATGATAATTTTCATTAAAACTTGATTTCTATCACTTCGAATGATGCCAAATGAATAATTTACTTGAATTGGACCATTTTACACTATGTCCATTATAGATTTGTGTCTCTGACAGTTCGTTTGGTTGCAGGGGACATATTCAGTTTTTATGGCCAAAATGTGCTTTTCAGGGGCTGAAAAGCATGTTTTGGCCGAGTATGATAATTTTCATTAAAACTTGATTTCTATCCATTCGAATGATGCCAAATGAATAACTTACTTGAATTGGACCATTTTACACTATGTCCATTGTAGATTTGTGTCTCTGACAGTTCGTTTGGTTGCAGGGGACATATTCAGTTTTTATGGCCAAAATGTGCTTTTCAGGGGCTGAAAAGCATGTTTTGGCCGAGTATGATAATTTTCATTAAAACTTGATTTCTATCACTTCGAATGATGCCAAATGAATAACTTACTTGAATTGGACCATTTTACACTATGTCCATTGTAGATTTGTGTCTCCGACAGTTCGTTTGGTTGCAGGTGTCATATTCAGTTTTTATGGCCAAAATGTGCTTTTCAGGGGCTGAAAAGCATGTTTTGGCCGAATATGATAATTTTCATTAAAACTTGATTTCTATAACTTCGAATGATGCCAAATGAATAATTTGCTTGAATTGGACCATTTTACACTATGTCCATTGTAGATTTGTGTCTCTGACAGTTCGTTTGGTTGCAGGGGACATATTCAGTTTTTATGGCCAAAATGTGCTATTCAGGGGCTGAAAAGCACGTTTTGGCAGAGTATGTTAATTTTCATTAAAACTTGATTTCTATCCATTCGAATGATGCCAAATGAATAACTTACTTGAATTGGACCATTTTACACTATGTCCACTGTAGATTTGTGTCTCCGACAGTTCGTTTGGTTGCAGGGGACATTTTCAGTTTTTAAGGCCAAAATGTGCTTTTCAGAGGCTGAAAAGCATGTTTTGGCCGAGTATGATAATTTTCATTAAAACTTGATTTCTATCACTTCGAATGATGCCAAATGAATAATTTACTTGAATTGGACCATTTTACACTATGTCCATTATAGATTTGTGTCTCTGACAGTTCGTTTGGTTGCAGGGGACATATTCAGTTTTTATGGCCAAAATGTGCTTTTCAGGGGCTGAAAAGCATGTTTTGGCCGAGTATGATAATTTTCATTAAAACTTGATTTCTATCCATTCGAATGATGCCAAATGAATAACTTACTTGAATTGGACCATTTTACACTATGTCCATTGTAGATTTATGTCTCTGACAGTTCGTTTGGTTGCAGGGGACATATTCAGTTTTTATGGCCAAAATGTGCTTTTCAGGGGCTGAAAAGCATGTTTTGGCCGAGTATGATAATTTTCATTAAAACTTGATTTCTATCACTTCGAATGATGCCAAATGAATAACTTACTTGAATTGGACCATTTTACACTATGTCCATTGTAGATTTGTGTCTCCGACAGTTCGTTTGGTTGCAGGTGTCATATTCAGTTTTTATGGCCAAAATGTGCTTTTCAGGGGCTGAAAAGCATGTTTTGGCCGAATATGATAATTTTCATTAAAACTTGATTTCTATAACTTCGAATGATGCCAAATGAATAATTTGCTTGAATTGGACCATTTTACACTATGTCCATTGTAGATTTGTGTCTCCGACAGTTCGTTTGGTTGGAGGGGACATTTTCAGTTTTTATGGCCAAAATGTGCTTTTCAGGGGCTGAAAAGCATGTTTTGGCCGAGTTTGATAATTTTCATTAAAACTTGATTTCTATCACTTCGATTGATGCCAAATGAATAACTTACTTGAATTGGACCATTGTACACTATGTCCATTGTAGATTTGTGTCTCCGACAGTTCGTTTGGTTGCAGGGGACATTTTCAGTTTTTATGGCCAAAATGTGCTTTTCAGGGGCTGAAAAGCATGTTTTGGCCGAGTATGATAATTTTCATTAAAACTTATTTCTATCACTTCGAATGATGCCAAATGAATAACTTACTTGAATTGGACCATTTTACACTATGTCAATTGTAGATTTGTGTCTCCGACAGTTCGTTTGGTTGCAGGGGACATTTTCAGTTTTTATGGCCAAAATGTGCTTTTCAGGGGCTGAAAAGCATGTTTTGGCCGAGTATGATGATTTTCATTAAAACTTAATTTCTATCACTTCGAATGATGCCAAATGAATAACTTACTTGAATTGGACCATTTTACACTATGTCCATTGTAGATTTGTGTCTCCAACAGTTCGTTTGGTTGCAGGGGACATTTTCAGTTTTTATGGCCAAAATGTGCTTTTCAGAGGCTGAAAAGCATGTTTTGGCCGAGTATGATAATTTTCATTAAAACTTGATTTCTATCACTTCGAATGATGCCAAATGAATAATTTACTTGAATTGGACCATTTTACACTATGTCCATTGTAGATTTGTGTCTCTGACAGTTCGTTTGGTTGCAGGGGACATATTCAGTTTTTATGGCCAAAATGTTCTTTTCAGGGGCTGAAAAGCACGTTTTGGCAGAGTATGTTAATTTTCATTAAAACTTGATTTCTATCCATTCGAATGATGCCAAATGAATAACTTACTTGAATTGGACCATTTTACACTATGTCCATTGTAGATTTGTATCTCCGACAGTTCGTTTGGTTGGAGGGGACATTTTCAGTTTTTATGGCCAAAATGTGCTTTTCAGAGGCTGAAAAGCATGTTTTGGCCGAGTATGATAATTTTCATTAAAACTTGATTTCTATCACTTCGAATGATGCCAAATGAATAATTTGCTTGAATTGGACCATTTTACACTATGTCCATTGTAGATTTGTGTCTCTGACAGTTCGTTTGGTTGCAGGGGACATATTCAGTTTTTATGGCCAAAATGTGCTTTTCAGAGGCTGAAAAGCATGTTTTGGCCGAGTATGATAATTTTCATTAAAACTTGATTTCTATCACTTCGAATGATGCCAAATGAATAATTTACTTGAATTGGACCATTTTACACTATGTCCATTGTAGATTTGTGTCTCTGACAGTTCGTTTGGTTGCAGGGGACATATTCAGTTTTTATGGCCAAAATGTGCTTTTCAGAGGCTGAAAAGCATGTTTTGGCCGAGTATGATAATTTTCATTAAAACTTGATTTCTATCCATTCGAATGATGCCAAATGAATAACTTACTTGAATTGGACCATTTTACACTATGTCCATTGTAGATTTGTGTCTCCGACAGTTCGTTTGGTTGGAGGGGACATTTTCAGTTTTTATGGCCAAAATGTGCTTTTCAGGGGCTGAAAAGCATGTTTTGGCCGAGTTTGATAATTTTCATTAAAACTTGATTTCTATCACTTCGATTGATGCCAAATGAATAACTTACTTGAATTGGACCATTTTACACTATGTCCATTGTAGATTTGTGTCTCCGACAGTTCGTTTGGTTGCAGGGGACATTTTCAGTTTTTATGGCCAAAATGTGCTTTTCAGAGGCTGAAAAGCATGTTTTGGCCGAGTATGATAATTTTCATTAAAACTTGATTTCTATCACTTCGAATGATGCCAAATGAATAATTTACTTGAATTGGACCATTTTACACTATGTCCATTGTAGATTTGTGTCTCTGACAGTTCGTTTGGTTGCAGGGGAAATATTCAGTTTTTATGGCCAAAATGTGCTTTTCAGGGGCTAAAAAGCACGTTTTGGCAGAGTATGTTAATTTTCATTAAAACTTGATTTCTATCCATTCGAATGATGCCAAATGAATAACTTACTTGAATTGGACCATTTTACACTATGTCCATTGTAGATTTGTATCTCCGACAGTTCGTTTGGTTGGAGGGGACATTTTCAGTTTTTATGGCCAAAATGTGCTTTTCAGAGGCTGAAAAGCATGTTTTGGCCGAGTATGATAATTTTCATTAAAACTTGATTTCTATCACTTCGAATGATGCCAAATGAATAATTTGCTTGAATTGGACCATTTTACACTATGTCCATTGTAGATTTGTGTCTCTGACAGTTCGTTTGGTTGCAGGGGACATATTCAGTTTTTATGGCCAAAATGTGCTTTTCAGAGGCTGAAAAGCATGTTTTGGCCGAGTATGATAATTTTCATTAAAACTTGATTTCTATCACTTCGAATGATGCCAAATGAATAATTTACTTGAATTGGACCATTTTACACTATGTCCATTGTAGATTTGTGTCTCTGACAGTTCGTTTGGTTGCAGGGGACATATTCAGTTTTTATGGCCAAAATGTGCTTTTCAGAGGCTGAAAAGCATGTTTTGGCCGAGTATGATAATTTTCATTAAAACTTGATTTCTATCACTTCGAATGATGCCAAATGAATAACTTACTTGAATTGGACCATTTTACACTATGTCCATTGTAGATTTGTGTCTCTGACAGTTCGTTTGGTTGCAGGGGACATATTCAGTTTTTATGGCCAAAATGTGCTTTTCAGGGGCTGAAAAGCATGTTTTGGCCGAGTATGATAATTTTCATTAAAACTTGATTTCTATAACTTCGAATGATGCCAAATGAATAATTTACTTGAATTGGACCATTTTACACTATGTCCATTGTAGATTTGTGTCTCTGACAGTTCGTTTGGTTGCAGGGGACATATTCAGTTTTTATGGCCAAAATGTGCTTTTCAGAGGCTGAAAAGCATGTTTTGGCCGAGTATGATAATTTTCATTAAAACTTAATTTCTATCACTTCGAATGATGCCAAATGAATAACTTACTTGAATTGGACCATTTTACACTATGTCCATTGTAGATTTGTGTCTCCGACAGTTCGTTTGGTTGGAGGGGACATTTTCAGTTTTTATGGCCAAAATGTGCTTTTCAGGGGCTGAAAAGCATGTTTTGGCCGAGTTTGATAATTTTCATTAAAACTTGATTTCTATCACTTCGATTGATGCCAAATGAATAACTTACTTGAATTGGACCATTTTACACTATGTCCATTGTAGATTTGTGTCTCCGACAGTTCGTTTGGTTGCAGGGGACATTTTCAGTTTTTATGGCCAAAATGTGCTTCTCAGGGGCTGAAAAGCATGTTTTGGCCGAGTATGATAATTTTCATTAAAACTTATTTCTATCACTTCGAATGATGCCAAATGAATAACTTACTTGAATTGGACTATTTTACACTATGTCAATTGTAGATTTGTGTCTCCGACAGTTCGTTTGGTTGCAGGGGACATTTTCAGTTTTTATGGCCAAAATGTGCTTTTCAGGGGCTGAAAAGCATGTTTTGGCCGAGTATGATGATTTTCATTAAAACTTAATTTCTATCACTTCGAATGATGCCAAATGAATAACTTACTTGAATTGGACCATTTTACACTATGTCCATTGTAGATTTGTGTCTCTGACAGTTCGTTTGGTTGCAGGGGACATTTTCAGTTTTTATGGCCAAAATGTGCTTTTCAGAGGCTGAAAAGCATGTTTTGGCAGAGTATGATAATTTTCATTAAAACTTAATTTCTATCACTTCGAATGATGCCAAATGAATAACTTACTTGAATTGGACCATTTTACACTATGTCCATTGTAGATTTGTGTCTCTGACAGTTTGTTTGGTTGCAGGGGACATATTCAGTTTTTATGGCCAAAATGTGCTTTTCAGGGGCTGAAAAGCATGTTTTGGCCGAGTTTGATAATTTTCATTAAAACTTGATTTCTATCACTTCGATTGATGCCAAATGAATAACTTACTTGAATTGGACCATTTTACACTATGTCCATTGTAGATTTGTGTCTCCGACAGTTCGTTTGGTTGCAGGGGACATTTTCAGTTTTTATGGCCAAAATGTGCTTTTCAGAGGCTGAAAAGCATGTTTTGGCCGAGTATGATAATTTTCATTAAAACTTGATTTCTATCACTTCGAATGATGCCAAATGAATAATTTACTTGAATTGGACCATTTTACACTATGTCCATTGTAGATTTGTGTCTCTGACAGTTCGTTTGGTTGCAGGGGACATATTCAGTTTTTATGGCCAAAATGTGCTATTCAGGGGCTGAAAAGCACGTTTTGGCAGAGTATGTTAATTTTCATTAAAACTTGATTTCTATCCATTCGAATGATGCCAAATGAATAACTTACTTGAATTGGACCATTTTACACTATGTCCATTGTAGATTAGTGTCTCTGACAGTTCGTTTGGTTGCAGGGGACATATTCAGTTTTTATGGCCAAAATGTGCTTTTCAGGGGCTGAAAAGCATGTTTTGGCCGAGTATGATAATTTTCATTAAAACTTGATTTCTATCACTTCGAATGATGCCAAATGAATAACTTACTTAAATTGGACCATTTTACACTATGTCCATTGTAGATTTGTGTCTCCGACAGTTCGTTTGGTTGCAGGGGACATTTTCAGTTTTTATGGCCAAAATGTGCTTTTCAGAGGCTGAAAAGCATGTTTTGGCCGAGTATGATAACTTACATTAAAACTTAATTTCTATCAAATCGAATGATGCCAAATGAATAACTTACTTGAATTGGACCATTTTACACTATGTCCATTGTAGATTTGTGTCTCCGACAGTTCGTTTGGTTGCAGGGGACATTTTCAGTTTTTATGGCCAAAATGTGCTTTTCAGAGGCTGAAAAGCATGTTTTGGCCGAGTATGATAATTTTCATTAAAACTTGATTTCTATCCATTCGAATGATGCCAAATGAATAACTTACTTGAATTGGACCATTTTACACTATGTCCATTGTAGATTTGTGTCTCCGACAGTTCGTTTGGTTGGAGGGGACATTTTCAGTTTTTATGGCCAAAATGTGCTTTTCAGGGGCTGAAAAGCATGTTTTGGCCGAGTTTGATAATTTTCATTAAAACTTGATTTCTATCACTTCGATTGATGCCAAATGAATAACTTACTTGAATTGGACCATTTTACACTATGTCCATTGTAGATTTGTGTCTCCGACAGTTCGTTTGGTTGCAGGGGACATTTTCAGTTTTTATGGCCAAAATGTGCTTTTCAGAGGCTGAAAAGCATGTTTTGGCCGAGTATGATAATTTTCATTAAAACTTGATTTCTATCACTTCGAATGATGCCAAATGAATAATTTACTTGAATTGGACCATTTTACACTATGTCCATTGTAGATTTGTGTCTCTGACAGTTCGTTTGGTTGCAGGGGACATATTCAGTTTTTATGGCCAAAATGTGCTTTTCAGAGGCTGAAAAGCATGTTTTGGCCGAGTATGATAATTTTCATTAAAACTTGATTTCTATCACTTCGAATGATGCCAAATGAATAACTTACTTGAATTGGACCATTTTACACTATGTCCATTGTAGATTTGTGTCTCTGACAGTTCGTTTGGTTGCAGGGGACATATTCAGTTTTTATGGCCAAAATGTGCTTTTCAGGGGCTGAAAAGCATGTTTTGGCCGAGTATGATAATTTTCATTAAAACTTGATTTCTATAACTTCGAATGATGCCAAATGAATAATTTGCTTGAATTGGACCATTTTACACTATGTCCATTGTAGATTTGTGTCTCTGACAGTTCGTTTGGTTGCAGGGGACATATTCAGTTTTTATGGCCAAAATGTGCTTTTCAGAGGCTGAAAAGCATGTTTTGGCCGAGTATGATAATTTTCATTAAAACTTAATTTCTATCACTTCGAATGATGCCAAATGAATAACTTACTTGAATTGGACCATTTTACACTATGTCCATTGTAGATTTGTGTCTCCGACAGTTCGTTTGGTTGGAGGGGACATTTTCAGTTTTTATGGCCAAAATGTGGTTTTCAGGGGCTGAAAAGCATGTTTTGGCCGAGTTTGATAATTTTCATTAAAACTTGATTTCTATCACTTCGAATGATGCCAAATGAATAACTTACTTGAATTGGACCATTTTACACTATGTCCATTGTAGATTTGTGTCTCTGACAGTTCGTTTGGTTGCAGGGGACATTTTCAGTTTTTATGGCCAAAATGTGCTTTTCAGAGGCTGAAAAGCATGTTTTGGCAGAGTATGATAATTTTCATTAAAACTTAATTTCTATCACTTCGAATGATGCCAAATGAATAACTTACTTGAATTGGACCATTTTACATTATGTCCATTGTAGATTTGTGTCTCTGACAGTTTGTTTGGTTGCAGGGGACATATTCAGTTTTTATGGCCAAAATGTGCTTTTCAGGGGCTGAAAAGCATGTTTTGGCCGAGTATGATAATTTTCATTAAAACTTGATTTCTATCACTTCGAATGATGCCAAATGAATAACTTACTTAAATTGGACCATTTTACACTATGTCCATTGTAGATTTGTGTCTCCGACAGTTCGTTTGGTTGCAGGGGACATTTTCAGTTTTTATGGCCAAAATGTGCTTTTCAGAGGCTGAAAAGCATGTTTTGGCCGAGTATGATAACTTACATTAAAACTTAATTTCTATCAAATCGAATGATGCCAAATGAATAACTTACTTGAATTGGACCATTTTACACTATGTCCATTGTAGATTTGTGTCTCCGACAGTTCGTTTGGTTGCAGGGGACATTTTCAGTTTTTATGGCCAAAATGTGCTTTTCAGAGGCTGAAAAGCATGTTTTGGCCGAGTATGATAATTTTCATTAAAACTTGATTTCTATCCATTCGAATGATGCCAAATGAATAACTTACTTGAATTGGACCATTTTACACTATGTCCATTGTAGATTTGTGTCTCCGACAGTTCGTTTGGTTGGAGGGGACATTTTCAGTTTTTATGGCCAAAATGTGCTTTTCAGGGGCTGAAAAGCATGTTTTGGCCGAGTTTGATAATTTTCATTAAAACTTGATTTCTATCACTTCGAATGATGCCAAATGAATAATTTGCTTGAATTGGACCATTTTACACTATGTCCATTGTAGATTTGTGTCTCTGACAGTTCGTTTGGTTGCAGGGGACATATTCAGTTTTTATGGCCAAAATGTGCTTTTCAGAGGCTGAAAAGCATGTTTTGGCCGAGTATGATAATTTTCATTAAAACTTGATTTATATCACTTCGAATGATGCCAAATGAATAATTTACTTGAATTGGACCATTTTACACTATGTCCATTGTAGATTTGTGTCTCTGACAGTTCGTTTGGTTGCAGGGGACATATTCAGTTTTTATGGCCAAAATGTGCTTTTCAGGGGCTGAAAAGCATGTTTTGGCCGAGTATGATAATTTTCATTAAAACTTGATTTCTATAACTTCGAATGATGCCAAATGAATAATTTGCTTGAATTGGACCATTTTACACTATGTCCATTGTAGATTTGTGTCTCTGACAGTTCGTTTGGTTGCAGGGGACATATTCAGTTTTTATGGCCAAAATGTGCTTTTCAGAGGCTGAAAAGCATGTTTTGGCAGAGTATGATAATTTTCATTAAAACTTAATTTCTATCACTTCGAATGATGCCAAATGAATAACTTACTTGAATTGGACCATTTTACACTATGTCCATTGTAGATTTGTGTCTCTGACAGTTTGTTTGGTTGCAGGGGACATATTCAGTTTTTATGGCCAAAATGTGCTTTTCAGGGGCTGAAAAGCATGTTTTGGCCGAGTTTGATAATTTTCATTAAAACTTGATTTCTATCACTTCGATTGATGCCAAATGAATAACTTACTTGAATTGGACCATTTTACACTATGTCCATTGTAGATTTGTGTCTCCGACAGTTCGTTTGGTTGCAGGGGACATTTTCAGTTTTTATGGCCAAAATGTGCTTTTCAGAGGCTGAAAAGCATGTTTTGGCCGAGTATGATAATTTTCATTAAAACTTGATTTCTATCACTTCGAATGATGCCAAATGAATAATTTACTTGAATTGGACCATTTTACACTATGTCCATTGTAGATTTGTGTCTCTGACAGTTCGTTTGGTTGCAGGGGACATATTCAGTTTTTATGGCCAAAATGTTCTTTTCAGGGGCTGAAAAGCACGTTTTGGCAGAGTATGTTAATTTTCATTAAAACTTGATTTCTATCCATTCGAATGATGCCAAATGAATAACTTACTTGAATTGGACCATTTTACACTATGTCCATTGTAGATTTGTATCTCCGACAGTTCGTTTGGTTGGAGGGGACATTTTCAGTTTTTATGGCCAAAATGTGCTTTTCAGAGGCTGAAAAGCATGTTTTGGCCGAGTATGATAATTTTCATTAAAACTTGATTTCTATCACTTCGAATGATGCCAAATGAATAATTTGCTTGAATTGGACCATTTTACACTATGTCCATTGTAGATTTGTGTCTCTGACAGTTCGTTTGGTTGCAGGGGACATATTCAGTTTTTATGGCCAAAATGTGCTTTTCAGAGGCTGAAAAGCATGTTTTGGCCGAGTATGATAATTTTCATTAAAACTTGATTTCTATCACTTCGAATGATGCCAAATGAATAATTTACTTGAATTGGACCATTTTACACTATGTCCATTGTAGATTTGTGTCTCTGACAGTTCGTTTGGTTGCAGGGGACATATTCAGTTTTTATGGCCAAAATGTGCTTTTCAGAGGCTGAAAAGCATGTTTTGGCCGAGTATGATAATTTTCATTAAAACTTGATTTCTATCACTTCGAATGATGCCAAATGAATAACTTACTTGAATTGGACCATTTTACACTATGTCCATTGTAGATTTGTGTCTCTGACAGTTCGTTTGGTTGCAGGGGACATATTCAGTTTTTATGGCCAAAATGTGCTTTTCAGGGGCTGAAAAGCATGTTTTGGCCGAGTATGATAATTTTCATTAAAACTTGATTTCTATAACTTCGAATGATGCCAAATGAATAATTTGCTTGAATTGGACCATTTTACACTATGTCCATTGTAGATTTGTGTCTCTGACAGTTCGTTTGGTTGCAGGGGACATATTCAGTTTTTATGGCCAAAATGTGCTTTTCAGAGGCTGAAAAGCATGTTTTGGCCGAGTATGATAATTTTCATTAAAACTTAATTTCTATCACTTCGAATGATGCCAAATGAATAACTTACTTGAATTGGACCATTTTACACTATGTCCATTGTAGATTTGTGTCTCCGACAGTTCGTTTGGTTGGAGGGGACATTTTCAGTTTTTATGGCCAAAATGTGGTTTTCAGGGGCTGAAAAGCATGTTTTGGCCGAGTTTGATAATTTTCATTAAAACTTGATTTCTATCACTTCGAATGATGCCAAATGAATAACTTACTTGAATTGGACCATTTTACACTATGTCCATTGTAGATTTGTGTCTCTGACAGTTCGTTTGGTTGCAGGGGACATTTTCAGTTTTTATGGCCAAAATGTGCTTTTCAGAGGCTGAAAAGCATGTTTTGGCAGAGTATGATAATTTTCATTAAAACTTAATTTCTATCACTTCGAATGATGCCAAATGAATAACTTACTTGAATTGGACCATTTTACACTATGTCCATTGTAGATTTGTGTCTCTGACAGTTTGTTTGGTTGCAGGGGACATATTCAGTTTTTATGGCCAAAATGTGCTTTTCAGGGGCTGAAAAGCATGTTTTGGCCGAGTATGATAATTTTCATTAAAACTTGATTTCTATCACTTCGAATGATGCCAAATGAATAACTTACTTAAATTGGACCATTTTACACTATGTCCATTGTAGATTTGTGTCTCCGACAGTTCGTTTGGTTGCAGGGGACATTTTCAGTTTTTATGGCCAAAATGTGCTTTTCAGAGGCTGAAAAGCATGTTTTGGCCGAGTATGATAACTTACATTAAAACTTAATTTCTATCAAATCGAATGATGCCAAATGAATAACTTACTTGAATTGGACCATTTTACACTATGTCCATTGTAGATTTGTGTCTCCGACAGTTCGTTTGGTTGCAGGGGACATTTTCAGTTTTTATGGCCAAAATGTGCTTTTCAGAGGCTGAAAAGCATGTTTTGGCCGAGTATGATAATTTTCATTAAAACTTGATTTCTATCCATTCGAATGATGCCAAATGAATAACTTACTTGAATTGGACCATTTTACACTATGTCCATTGTAGATTTGTGTCTCCGACAGTTCGTTTGGTTGGAGGGGACATTTTCAGTTTTTATGGCCAAAATGTGCTTTTCAGGGGCTGAAAAGCATGTTTTGGCCGAGTTTGATAATTTTCATTAAAACTTGATTTCTATCACTTCGAATGATGCCAAATAAATAATTTGCTTGAATTGGACCATTTTACACTATGTCCATTGTAGATTTGTGTCTCTGACAGTTCGTTTGGTTGCAGGGGACATATTCAGTTTTTATGGCCAAAATGTGCTTTTCAGAGGCTGAAAAGCATGTTTTGGCCGAGTATGATAATTTTCATTAAAACTTGATTTATATCACTTCGAATGATGCCAAATGAATAATTTACTTGAATTGGACCATTTTACACTATGTCCATTGTAGATTTGTGTCTCTGACAGTTCGTTTGGTTGCAGGGGACATATTCAGTTTTTATGGCCAAAATGTGCTTTTCAGGGGCTGAAAAGCATGTTTTGGCCGAGTATGATAATTTTCATTAAAACTTGATTTCTATAACTTCGAATGATGCCAAATGAATAATTTGCTTGAATTGGACCATTTTACACTATGTCCATTGTAGATTTGTGTCTCTGACAGTTCGTTTGGTTGCAGGGGACATATTCAGTTTTTATGGCCAAAATGTGCTTTTCAGAGGCTGAAAAGCATGTTTTGGCAGAGTATGATAATTTTCATTAAAACTTAATTTCTATCACTTCGAATGATGCCAAATGAATAACTTACTTGAATTGGACCATTTTACACTATGTCCATTGTAGATTTGTGTCTCTGACAGTTTGTTTGGTTGCAGGGGACATATTCAGTTTTTATGGCCAAAATGTGCTTTTCAGGGGCTGAAAAGCATGTTTTGGCCGAGTTTGATAATTTTCATTAAAACTTGATTTCTATCACTTCGATTGATGCCAAATGAATAACTTACTTGAATTGGACCATTTTACACTATGTCCATTGTAGATTTGTGTCTCCGACAGTTCGTTTGGTTGCAGGGGACATTTTCAGTTTTTATGGCCAAAATGTGCTTTTCAGAGGCTGAAAAGCATGTTTTGGCCGAGTATGATAATTTTCATTAAAACTTGATTTCTATCACTTCGAATGATGCCAAATGAATAATTTACTTGAATTGGACCATTTTACACTATGTCCATTGTAGATTTGTGTCTCTGACAGTTCGTTTGGTTGCAGGGGACATATTCAGTTTTTATGGCCAAAATGTTCTTTTCAGGGGCTGAAAAGCACGTTTTGGCAGAGTATGTTAATTTTCATTAAAACTTGATTTCTATCCATTCGAATGATGCCAAATGAATAACTTACTTGAATTGGACCATTTTACACTATGTCCATTGTAGATTTGTATCTCCGACAGTTCGTTTGGTTGGAGGGGACATTTTCAGTTTTTATGGCCAAAATGTGCTTTTCAGAGGCTGAAAAGCATGTTTTGGCCAAGTATGATAATTTTCATTAAAACTTGATTTCTATCACTTCGAATGATGCCAAATGAATAATTTGCTTGAATTGGACCATTTTACACTATGTCCATTGTAGATTTGTGTCTCTGACAGTTCGTTTGGTTGCAGGGGACATATTCAGTTTTTATGGCCAAAATGTGCTTTTCAGAGGCTGAAAAGCATGTTTTGGCCGAGTATGATAATTTTCATTAAAACTTGATTTCTATCACTTCGAATGATGCCAAATGAATAATTTACTTGAATTGGACCATTTTACACTATGTCCATTGTAGATTTGTGTCTCTGACAGTTCGTTTGGTTGCAGGGGACATATTCAGTTTTTATGGCCAAAATGTGCTTTTCAGAGGCTGAAAAGCATGTTTTGGCCGAGTATGATAATTTTCATTAAAACTTGATTTCTATCACTTCGAATGATGCCAAATGAATAACTTACTTGAATTGGACCATTTTACACTATGTCCATTGTAGATTTGTGTCTCTGACAGTTCGTTTGGTTGCAGGGGACATATTCAGTTTTTATGGCCAAAATGTGCTTTTCAGGGGCTGAAAAGCATGTTTTGGCCGAGTATGATAATTTTCATTAAAACTTGATTTCTATATTTTCGAATGATGCCAAATGAATAATTTGCTTGAATTGGACCATTTTACACTATGTCCATTGTAGATTTGTGTCTCTGACAGTTCGTTTGGTTGCAGGGGACATATTCAGTTTTTATGGCCAAAATGTGCTTTTCAGAGGCTGAAAAGCATGTTTTGGCCGAGTATGATAATTTTCATTAAAACTTAATTTCTATCACTTCGAATGATGCCAAATGAATAACTTACTTGAATTGGACCATTTTACACTATGTCCATTGTAGATTTGTGTCTCCGACAGTTCGTTTGGTTGGAGGGGACATTTTCAGTTTTTATGGCCAAAATGTGCTTTTCAGGGGCTGAAAAGCATGTTTTGGCCGAGTTTGATAATTTTCATTAAAACTTGATTTCTATCACTTCGATTGATGCCAAATGAATAACTTACTTGAATTGGACCATTTTACACTATGTCCATTGTAGATTTGTGTCTCCGACAGTTCGTTTGGTTGCAGGGGACATTTTCAGTTTTTATGGCCAAAATGTGCTTTTCAGGGGCTGAAAAGCATGTTTTGGCCGAGTATGATAATTTTCATTAAAACTTATTTCTATCACTTCGAATGATGCCAAATGAATAACTTACTTGAATTGGACCATTTTACACTATGTCAATTGTAGATTTGTGTCTCTGACAGTTTGTTTGGTTGCAGGGGACATATTCAGTTTTTATGGCCAAAATGTGCTTTTCAGGGGCTGAAAAGCATGTTTTGGCCGAGTATGATAATTTTCATTAAAACTTGATTTCTATCCATTCGAATGATGCCAAATGAATATCTTACTTGAATTGGACCATTTTACACTATGTCCATTGTAGATTTGTGTCTCCGACAGTTCGTTTGGTTGCAGGGGACATTTTCAGTTTTTATGGCCAAAATGTGCTTTTCAGAGGCTGAAAAGCATGTTTTGGCCGAGTATGATAATTTTCATTAAAACTTGATTTCTATCCATTCGAATGATGCCAAATGAATAACTTACTTGAATTGGACCATTTTACACTATGTCCATTGTAGATTTGTGTCTCCGACAGTTCGTTTGGTTGGAGGGGACATTTTCAGTTTTTATGGCCAAAATGTGCTTTTCAGGGGCTGAAAAGCATGTTTTGGCCGAGTTTGATAATTTTCATTAAAACTTGATTTCTATCACTTCGATTGATGCCAAATGAATAACTTACTTGAATTGGACCATTTTACACTATGTCCATTGTAGATTTGTGTCTCCGACAGTTCGTTTGGTTGCAGGGGACATTTTCAGTTTTTATGGCCAAAATGTGCTTTTCAGAGGCTGAAAAGCATGTTTTGGCCGAGTATGATAATTTTCATTAAAACTTGATTTCTATCACTTCGAATGATGCCAAATGAATAATTTACTTGAATTGGACCATTTTACACTATGTCCATTGTAGATTTGTGTCTCTGACAGTTCGTTTGGTTGCAGGGGAAATATTCAGTTTTTATGGCCAAAATGTGCTTTTCAGGGGCTAAAAAGCACGTTTTGGCAGAGTATGTTAATTTTCATTAAAACTTGATTTCTATCCATTCGAATGATGCCAAATGAATAACTTACTTGAATTGGACCATTTTACACTATGTCCATTGTAGATTTGTATCTCCGACAGTTCGTTTGGTTGGAGGGGACATTTTCAGTTTTTATGGCCAAAATGTGCTTTTCAGAGGCTGAAAAGCATGTTTTGGCCGAGTATGATAATTTTCATTAAAACTTGATTTCTATCACTTCGAATGATGCCAAATGAATAACTTACTTGAATTGGACCATTTTACACTATGTCCATTGTAGATTTGTGTCTCTGACAGTTCGTTTGGTTGCAGGGGACATATTCAGTTTTTATGGCCAAAATGTGCTTTTCAGGGGCTGAAAAGCATGTTTTGGCCGAGTATGATAATTTTCATTAAAACTTGATTTCTATAACTTCGAATGATGCCAAATGAATAATTTGCTTGAATTGGACCATTTTACACTATGTCCATTGTAGATTTGTGTCTCTGACAGTTCGTTTGGTTGCAGGGGACATATTCAGTTTTTATGGCCAAAACGTGCTTTTCAGAGGCTGAAAAGCATGTTTTGGCCGAGTATGATAATTTTCATTAAAACTTAATTTCTATCACTTCGATTGATGCCAAATGAATAACTTACTTGAATTGGACCATTTTACACTATGTCCATTGTAGATTTGTGTCTCCGACAGTTCGTTTGGTTGCAGGGGACATTTTCAGTTTTTATGGCCAAAATGTGCTTTTCAGAGGCTGAAAAGCATGTTTTGGCCGAGTATGATAATTTTCATTAAAACTTGATTTCTATCACTTCGAATGATGCCAAATGAATAATTTACTTGAATTGGACCATTTTACACTATGTCCATTGTAGATTTGTGTCTCTGACAGTTCGTTTGGTTGCAGGGGAAATATTCAGTTTTTATGGCCAAAATGTGCTTTTCAGGGGCTAAAAAGCACGTTTTGGCAGAGTATGTTAATTTTCATTAAAACTTGATTTCTATCCATTCGAATGATGCCAAATGAATAACTTACTTGAATTGGACCATTTTACACTATGTCCATTGTAGATTTGTATCTCCGACAGTTCGTTTGGTTGGAGGGGACATTTTCAGTTTTTATGGCCAAAATGTGCTTTTCAGAGGCTGAAAAGCATGTTTTGGCCGAGTATGATAATTTTCATTAAAACTTGATTTCTATCACTTCGAATGATGCCAAATGAATAATTTGCTTGAATTGGACCATTTTACACTATGTCCATTGTAGATTTGTGTCTCTGACAGTTCGTTTGGTTGCAGGGGACATATTCAGTTTTTATGGCCAAAATGTGCTTTTCAGAGGCTGAAAAGCATGTTTTGGCCGAGTATGATAATTTTCATTAAAACTTGATTTCTATCACTTCGAATGATGCCAAATGAATAATTTACTTGAATTGGACCATTTTACACTATGTCCATTGTAGATTTGTGTCTCTGACAGTTCGTTTGGTTGCAGGGGACATATTCAGTTTTTATGGCCAAAATGTGCTTTTCAGAGGCTGAAAAGCATGTTTTGGCCGAGTATGATAATTTTCATTAAAACTTGATTTCTATCACTTCGAATGATGCCAAATGAATAACTTACTTGAATTGGACCATTTTACACTATGTCCATTGTAGATTTGTGTCTCTGACAGTTCGTTTGGTTGCAGGGGACATATTCAGTTTTTATGGCCAAAATGTGCTTTTCAGGGGCTGAATTTTGGCCGAGTATGATAATTTTCATTAAAACTTGATTTCTATAACTTCGAATGATGCCAAATGAATAATTTGCTTGAATTGGACCATTTTACACTATGTCCATTGTAGATTTGTGTCTCTGACAGTTCGTTTGGTTGCAGGGGACATATTCAGTTTTTATGGCCAAAACGTGCTTTTCAGAGGCTGAAAAGCATGTTTTGGCCGAGTATGATAATTTTCATTAAAACTTAATTTCTATCACTTCGAATGATGCCAAATGAATAACTTACTTGAATTGGACCATTTTACACTATGTCCATTGTAGATTTGTGTCTCCGACAGTTCGTTTGGTTGGAGGGGACATTTTCAGTTTTTATGGCCAAAATGTGCTTTTCAGGGGCTGAAAAGCATGTTTTGGCCGAGTTTGATAATTTTCATTAAAACTTGATTTCTATCACTTCGATTGATGCCAAATGAATAACTTACTTGAATTGGACCATTTTACACTATGTCCATTGTAGATTTGTGTCTCCGACAGTTCGTTTGGTTGCAGGGGACATTTTCAGTTTTTATGGCCAAAATGTGCTTCTCAGGGGCTGAAAAGCATGTTTTGGCCGAGTATGATAATTTTCATTAAAACTTATTTCTATCACTTCGAATGATGCCAAATGAATAACTTATTTGAATTGGACCATTTTACACTATGTCAATTGTAGATTTGTGTCTCCGACAGTTCGTTTGGTTGCAGGGGACATTTTCAGTTTTTATGGCCAAAATGTGCTTTTCAGGGGCTGAAAAGCATGTTTTGGCCGAGTATGATAATTTTCATTAAAACTTATTTCTATCACTTCGAATGATGCCAAATGAATAACTTACTTGAATTGGACCATTTTACACTATGTCAATTGTAGATTTGTGTCTCCGACAGTTCGTTTGGTTGCAGGGGACATTTTCAGTTTTTATGGCCAAAATGTGCTTTTCAGGGGCTGAAAAGCATGTTTTGGCCGAGTTTGATAATTTTCATTAAAACTTGATTTCTATCACTTCGATTGATGCCAAATGAATAACTTACTTGAATTGGACCATTTTACACTATGTCCATTGTAGATTTGTGTCTCCGACAGTTCGTTTGGTTGCAGGGGACATTTTCAGTTTTTATGGCCAAAATGTGCTTTTCAGAGGCTGAAAAGCATGTTTTGGCCGAGTATGATAATTTTCATTAAAACTTGATTTCTATCACTTCGAATGATGCCAAATGAATAATTTACTTGAATTGGACCATTTTACACTATGTCCATTGTAGATTTGTGTCTCTGACAGTTCGTTTGGTTGCAGGGGACATATTCAGTTTTTATGGCCAAAATGTGCTATTCAGGGGCTGAAAAGCACGTTTTGGCAGAGTATGTTAATTTTCATTAAAACTTGATTTCTATCCATTCGAATGATGCCAAATGAATAACTTACTTGAATTGGACCATTTTACACTATGTCCATTGTAGATTAGTGTCTCTGACAGTTCGTTTGGTTGCAGGGGACATATTCAGTTTTTATGGCCAAAATGTGCTTTTCAGGGGCTGAAAAGCATGTTTTGGCCGAGTATGATAATTTTCATTAAAACTTGATTTCTATCACTTCGAATGATGCCAAATGAATAACTTACTTAAATTGGACCATTTTACACTATGTCCATTGTAGATTTGTGTCTCCGACAGTTCGTTTGGTTGCAGGGGACATTTTCAGTTTTTATGGCCAAAATGTGCTTTTCAGAGGCTGAAAAGCATGTTTTGGCCGAGTATGATAACTTACATTAAAACTTAATTTCTATCAAATCGAATGATGCCAAATGAATAACTTACTTGAATTGGACCATTTTACACTATGTCCATTGTAGATTTGTGTCTCCGACAGTTCGTTTGGTTGCAGGGGACATTTTCAGTTTTTATGGCCAAAATATGCTTTTCAGAGGCTGAAAAGCATGTTTTGGCCGAGTATGATAATTTTCATTAAAACTTGATTTCTATCCATTCGAATGATGCCAAATGAATAACTTACTTGAATTGGACCATTTTACACTATGTCCATTGTAGATTTGTGTCTCCGACAGTTCGTTTGGTTGGAGGGGACATTTTCAGTTTTTATGGCCAAAATGTGCTTTTCAGGGGCTGAAAAGCATGTTTTGGCCGAGTTTGATAATTTTCATTAAAACTTGATTTCTATCACTTCGATTGATGCCAAATGAATAACTACTTGAATTGGACCATTTTACACTATGTCCATTGTAGATTTGTGTCTCCGACAGTTCGTTTGGTTGCAGGGGACATTTTCAGTTTTTATGGCCAAAATGTGCTTTTCAGAGGCTGAAAAGCATGTTTTGGCCGAGTATGATAATTTTTTATTAAAACTTGATTTCTATCACTTCGAATGATGCCAAATGAATAACTTACTTGAATTGGACCATTTTACACTATGTCCATTGTAGATTTGTGTCTCTGACAGTTCGTTTGGTTGCAGGGGACATATTCAGTTTTTATGGCCAAAATGTGCTTTTCAGGGGCTGAAAAGCATGTTTTGGCCGAGTATGATAATTTTCATTAAAACTTGATTTCTATAACTTCGAATGATGCCAAATGAATAATTTGCTTGAATTGGACCATTTTACACTATGTCCATTGTAGATTTGTGTCTCTGACAGTTCGTTTGGTTGCAGGGGACATATTCAGTTTTTATGGCCAAAATGTGCTTTTCAGAGGCTGAAAAGCATGTTTTGGCCGAGTATGATAATTTTCATTAAAACTTAATTTCTATCACTTCGAATGATGCCAAATGAATAACTTACTTGAATTGGACCATTTTACACTATGTCCATTGTAGATTTGTGTCTCCGACAGTTCGTTTGGTTGGAGGGGACATTTTCAGTTTTTATGGCCAAAATGTGGTTTTCAGGGGCTGAAAAGCATGTTTTGGCCGAGTATGATAATTTTCATTAAAACTTGATTTCTATAACTTCGAATGATGCCAAATGAATAATTTGCTTGAATTGGACCATTTTACACTATGTCCATTGTAGATTTGTGTCTCTGACAGTTCGTTTGGTTGCAGGGGACATATTCAGTTTTTATGGCCAAAATGTGCTTTTCAGAGGCTGAAAAGCATGTTTTGGCAGAGTATGATAATTTTCATTAAAACTTAATTTCTATCACTTCGAATGATGCCAAATGAATAACTTACTTGAATTGGACCATTTTACACTATGTCCATTGTAGATTTGTGTCTCTGACAGTTTGTTTGGTTGCAGGGGACATATTCAGTTTTTATGGCCAAAATGTGCTTTTCAGGGGCTGAAAAGCATGTTTTGGCCGAGTTTGATAATTTTCATTAAAACTTGATTTCTATCACTTCGATTGATGCCAAATGAATAACTTACTTGAATTGGACCATTTTACACTATGTCCATTGTAGATTTGTGTCTCCGACAGTTCGTTTGGTTGCAGGGGACATTTTCAGTTTTTATGGCCAAAATGTGCTTTTCAGAGGCTGAAAAGCATGTTTTGGCCGAGTATGATAATTTTCATTAAAACTTGATTTCTATCACTTCGAATGATGCCAAATGAATAATTTACTTGAATTGGACCATTTTACACTATGTCCATTGTAGATTTGTGTCTCTGACAGTTCGTTTGGTTGCAGGGGACATATTCAGTTTTTATGGCCAAAATGTTCTTTTCAGGGGCTGAAAAGCACGTTTTGGCAGAGTATGTTAATTTTCATTAAAACTTGATTTCTATCCATTCGAATGATGCCAAATGAATAACTTACTTGAATTGGACCATTTTACACTATGTCCATTGTAGATTTGTATCTCCGACAGTTCGTTTGGTTGGAGGGGACATTTTCAGTTTTTATGGCCAAAATGTGCTTTTCAGAGGCTGAAAAGCATGTTTTGGCCGAGTATGATAATTTTCATTAAAACTTGATTTCTATCACTTCGAATGATGCCAAATGAATAATTTGCTTGAATTGGACCATTTTACACTATGTCCATTGTAGATTTGTGTCTCTGACAGTTCGTTTGGTTGCAGGGGACATATTCAGTTTTTATGGCCAAAATGTGCTTTTCAGAGGCTGAAAAGCATGTTTTGGCCGAGTATGATAATTTTCATTAAAACTTGATTTCTATCACTTCGAATGATGCCAAATGAATAATTTACTTGAATTGGACCATTTTACACTATGTCCATTGTAGATTTGTGTCTCTGACAGTTCGTTTGGTTGCAGGGGACATATTCAGTTTTTATGGCCAAAATGTGCTTTTCAGAGGCTGAAAAGCATGTTTTGGCCGAGTATGATAATTTTCATTAAAACTTGATTTCTATCACTTCGAATGATGCCAAATGAATAACTTACTTGAATTGGACCATTTTACACTATGTCCATTGTAGATTTGTGTCTCTGACAGTTCGTTTGGTTGCAGGGGACATATTCAGTTTTTATGGCCAAAATGTGCTTTTCAGGGGCTGAAAAGCATGTTTTGGCCGAGTATGATAATTTTCATTAAAACTTGATTTCTATATTTTCGAATGATGCCAAATGAATAATTTGCTTGAATTGGACCATTTTACACTATGTCCATTGTAGATTTGTGTCTCTGACAGTTCGTTTGGTTGCAGGGGACATATTCAGTTTTTATGGCCAAAATGTGCTTTTCAGAGGCTGAAAAGCATGTTTTGGCCGAGTATGATAATTTTCATTAAAACTTAATTTCTATCACTTCGAATGATGCCAAATGAATAACTTACTTGAATTGGACCATTTTACACTATGTCCATTGTAGATTTGTGTCTCCGACAGTTCGTTTGGTTGGAGGGGACATTTTCAGTTTTTATGGCCAAAATGTGCTTTTCAGGGGCTGAAAAGCATGTTTTGGCCGAGTTTGATAATTTTCATTAAAACTTGATTTCTATCACTTCGATTGATGCCAAATGAATAACTTACTTGAATTGGACCATTTTACACTATGTCCATTGTAGATTTGTGTCTCCGACAGTTCGTTTGGTTGCAGGGGACATTTTCAGTTTTTATGGCCAAAATGTGCTTTTCAGGGGCTGAAAAGCATGTTTTGGCCGAGTATGATAATTTTCATTAAAACTTATTTCTATCACTTCGAATGATGCCAAATGAATAACTTACTTGAATTGGACCATTTTACACTATGTCAATTGTAGATTTGTGTCTCCGACAGTTCGTTTGGTTGCAGGGGACATTTTCAGTTTTTATGGCCAAAATGTGCTTTTCAGGGGCTGAAAAGCATGTTTTGGCCGAGTATGATGATTTTCATTAAAACTTAATTTCTATCACTTCGAATGATGCCAAATGAATAACTTACTAGAATTGGACCATTTTACACTATGTCCATTGTAGATTTGTGTCTCTGACAGTTCGTTTGGTTGCAGGGGACATTTTCAGTTTTTATGGCCAAAATGTGCTTTTCAGAGGCTGAAAAGCATGTTTTGGCAGAGTATGATAATTTTCATTAAAACTTAATTTCTATCACTTCGAATGATGCCAAATGAATAACTTACTTGAATTGGACCATTTTACACTATGTCCATTGTAGATTTGTGTCTCTGACAGTTTGTTTGGTTGCAGGGGACATATTCAGTTTTTATGGCCAAAATGTGCTTTTCAGGGGCTGAAAAGCATGTTTTGGCCGAGTATGATAATTTTCATTAAAACTTGATTTCTATCCATTCGAATGATGCCAAATGAATATCTTACTTGAATTGGACCATTTTACACTATGTCCATTGTAGATTTGTGTCTCCGACAGTTCGTTTGGTTGCAGGGGACATTTTCAGTTTTTATGGCCAAAATGTGCTTTTCAGAGGCTGAAAAGCATGTTTTGGCCGAGTATGATAATTTTCATTAAAACTTGATTTCTATCCATTCGAATGATGCCAAATGAATAACTTACTTGAATTGGACCATTTTACACTATGTCCATTGTAGATTTGTGTCTCCGACAGTTCGTTTGGTTGGAGGGGACATTTTCAGTTTTTATGGCCAAAATGTGCTTTTCAGGGGCTGAAAAGCATGTTTTGGCCGAGTTTGATAATTTTCATTAAAACTTGATTTCTATCACTTCGATTGATGCCAAATGAATAACTTACTTGAATTGGACCATTTTACACTATGTCCATTGTAGATTTGTGTCTCCGACAGTTCGTTTGGTTGCAGGGGACATTTTCAGTTTTTATGGCCAAAATGTGCTTTTCAGAGGCTGAAAAGCATGTTTTGGCCGAGTATGATAATTTTCATTAAAACTTGATTTCTATCACTTCGAATGATGCCAAATGAATAATTTACTTGAATTGGACCATTTTACACTATGTCCATTGTAGATTTGTGTCTCTGACAGTTCGTTTGGTTGCAGGGGAAATATTCAGTTTTTATGGCCAAAATGTGCTTTTCAGGGGCTAAAAAGCACGTTTTGGCAGAGTATGTTAATTTTCATTAAAACTTGATTTCTATCCATTCGAATGATGCCAAATGAATAACTTACTTGAATTGGACCATTTTACACTATGTCCATTGTAGATTTGTGTCTCTGACAGTTCGTTTGGTTGCAGGGGACATATTCAGTTTTTATGGCCAAAATGTGCTTTTCAGGGGCTGAAAAGCATGTTTTGGCCGAGTATGATAATTTTCATTAAAACTTGATTTCTATAACTTCGAATGATGCCAAATGAATAATTTGCTTGAATTGGACCATTTTACACTATGTCCATTGTAGATTTGTGTCTCTGACAGTTCGTTTGGTTGCAGGGGACATATTCAGTTTTTATGGCCAAAACGTGCTTTTCAGAGGCTGAAAAGCATGTTTTGGCCGAGTATGATAATTTTCATTAAAACTTAATTTCTATCACTTCGATTGATGCCAAATGAATAACTTACTTGAATTGGACCATTTTACACTATGTCCATTGTAGATTTGTGTCTCCGACAGTTCGTTTGGTTGCAGGGGACATTTTCAGTTTTTATGGCCAAAATGTGCTTTTCAGAGGCTGAAAAGCATGTTTTGGCCGAGTATGATAATTTTCATTAAAACTTGATTTCTATCACTTTGAATGATGCCAAATGAATAATTTACTTGAATTGGACCATTTTACACTATGTCCATTGTAGATTTGTGTCTCTGACAGTTCGTTTGGTTGCAGGGGAAATATTCAGTTTTTATGGCCAAAATGTGCTTTTCAGGGGCTAAAAAGCACGTTTTGGCAGAGTATGTTAATTTTCATTAAAACTTGATTTCTATCCATTCGAATGATGCCAAATGAATAACTTACTTGAATTGGACCATTTTACACTATGTCCATTGTAGATTTGTATCTCCGACAGTTCGTTTGGTTGGAGGGGACATTTTCAGTTTTTATGGCCAAAATGTGCTTTTCAGAGGCTGAAAAGCATGTTTTGGCCGAGTATGATAATTTTCATTAAAACTTGATTTCTATCACTTCGAATGATGCCAAATGAATAACTTACTTGAATTGGACCATTTTACACTATGTCCATTGTAGATTTGTGTCTCTGACAGTTCGTTTGGTTGCAGGGGACATATTCAGTTTTTATGGCCAAAATGTGCTTTTCAGGGGCTGAAAAGCATGTTTTGGCCGAGTATGATAATTTTCATTAAAACTTGATTTCTATAACTTCGAATGATGCCAAATGAATAATTTGCTTGAATTGGACCATTTTACACTATGTCCATTGTAGATTTGTGTCTCTGACAGTTCGTTTGGTTGCAGGGGACATATTCAGTTTTTATGGCCAAAACGTGCTTTTCAGAGGCTGAAAAGCATGTTTTGGCCGAGTATGATAATTTTCATTAAAACTTAATTTCTATCACTTCGAATGATGCCAAATGAATAACTTACTTGAATTGGACCATTTTACACTATGTCCATTGTAGATTTGTGTCTCCGACAGTTCGTTTGGTTGGAGGGGACATTTTCAGTTTTTATGGCCAAAATGTGCTTTTCAGGGGCTGAAAAGCATGTTTTGGCCGAGTTTGATAATTTTCATTAAAACTTGATTTCTATCACTTCGATTGATGCCAAATGAATAACTTACTTGAATTGGACCATTTTACACTATGTCCATTGTAGATTTGTGTCTCCGACAGTTCGTTTGGTTGCAGGGGACATTTTCAGTTTTTATGGCCAAAATGTGCTTCTCAGGGGCTGAAAAGCATGTTTTGGCCGAGTATGATAATTTTCATTAAAACTTATTTCTATCACTTCGAATGATGCCAAATGAATAACTTACTTGAATTGGACCATTTTACACTATGTCAATTGTAGATTTGTGTCTCCGACAGTTCGTTTGGTTGCAGGGGACATTTTCAGTTTTTATGGCCAAAATGTGCTTTTCAGGGGCTGAAAAGCATGTTTTGGCCGAGTATGATAATTTTCATTAAAACTTATTTCTATCACTTCGAATGATGCCAAATGAATAACTTACTTGAATTGGACCATTTTACACTATGTCAATTGTAGATTTGTGTCTCCGACAGTTCGTTTGGTTGCAGGGGACATTTTCAGTTTTTATGGCCAAAATGTGCTTTTCAGGGGCTGAAAAGCATGTTTTGGCCGAGTATGATGATTTTCATTAAAACTTAATTTCTATCACTTCGAATGATGCCAAATGAATAACTTACTTGAATTGGACCATTTTACACTATGTCCATTGTAGCTTTGTGTCTCTGACAGTTCGTTTGGTTGCAGGGGACATTTTCAGTTTTTATGGCCAAAATGTGCTTTTCAGAGGCTGAAAAGCATGTTTTGGCAGAGTATGATAATTTTCATTAAAACTTAATTTCTATCACTTCGAATGATGCCAAATGAATAACTTACTTGAATTGGACCATTTTACACTATGTCCATTGTAGATTTGTGTCTCTGACAGTTTGTTTGGTTGCAGGGGACATATTCAGTTTTTATGGCCAAAATGTGCTATTCAGGGGCTGAAAAGCACGTTTTGGCAGAGTATGTTAATTTTCATTAAAACTTGATTTCTATCCATTCGAATGATGCCAAATGAATAACTTACTTGAATTGGACCATTTTACACTATGTCCATTGTAGATTAGTGTCTCTGACAGTTCGTTTGGTTGCAGGGGACATATTCAGTTTTTATGGCCAAAATGTGCTTTTCAGGGGCTGAAAAGCATGTTTTGGCCGAGTATGATAATTTTCATTAAAACTTGATTTCTATCACTTCGAATGATGCCAAATGAATAACTTACTTAAATTGGACCATTTTACACTATGTCCATTGTAGATTTGTGTCTCCGACAGTTCGTTTGGTTGCAGGGGACATTTTCAGTTTTTATGGCCAAAATGTGCTTTTCAGAGGCTGAAAAGCATGTTTTGGCCGAGTATGATAACTTACATTAAAACTTAATTTCTATCAAATCGAATGATGCCAAATGAATAACTTACTTGAATTGGACCATTTTACACTATGTCCATTGTAGATTTGTGTCTCCGACAGTTCGTTTGGTTGCAGGGGACATTTTCAGTTTTTATGGCCAAAATGTGCTTTTCAGAGGCTGAAAAGCATGTTTTGGCCGAGTATGATAATTTTCATTAAAACTTGATTTCTATCCATTCGAATGATGCCAAATGAATAACTTACTTGAATTGGACCATTTTACACTATGTCCATTGTAGATTTGTGTCTCCGACAGTTCGTTTGGTTGGAGGGGACATTTTCAGTTTTTATGGCCAAAATGTGCTTTTCAGGGGCTGAAAAGCATGTTTTGGCCGAGTTTGATAATTTTCATTAAAACTTGATTTCTATCACTTCGATTGATGCCAAATGAATAACTACTTGAATTGGACCATTTTACACTATGTCCATTGTAGATTTGTGTCTCCGACAGTTCGTTTGGTTGCAGGGGACATTTTCAGTTTTTATGGCCAAAATGTGCTTTTCAGAGGCTGAAAAGCATGTTTTGGCCGAGTATGATAATTTTCATTAAAACTTGATTTCTATCACTTCGAATGATGCCAAATGAATAACTTACTTGAATTGGACCATTTTACACTATGTCCATTGTAGATTTGTGTCTCTGACAGTTCGTTTGGTTGCAGGGGACATATTCAGTTTTTATGGCCAAAATGTGCTTTTCAGGGGCTGAAAAGCATGTTTTGGCCGAGTATGATAATTTTCATTAAAACTTGATTTCTATAACTTCGAATGATGCCAAATGAATAATTTGCTTGAATTGGACCATTTTACACTATGTCCATTGTAGATTTGTGTCTCTGACAGTTCGTTTGGTTGCAGGGGACATATTCAGTTTTTATGGCCAAAATGTGCTTTTCAGAGGCTGAAAAGCATGTTTTGGCCGAGTATGATAATTTTCATTAAAACTTAATTTCTATCACTTCGAATGATGCCAAATGAATAACTTACTTGAATTGGACCATTTTACACTATGTCCATTGTAGATTTGTGTCTCCGACAGTTCGTTTGGTTGCAGGGGACATTTTCAGTTTTTATGGCCAAAATGTGCTTTTCAGAGGCTGAAAAGCATGTTTTGGCCGAGTATGATAATTTTCATTAAAACTTGATTTCTATCACTTTGAATGATGCCAAATGAATAATTTACTTGAATTGGACCATTTTACACTATGTCCATTGTAGATTTGTGTCTCTGACAGTTCGTTTGGTTGCAGGGGAAATATTCAGTTTTTATGGCCAAAATGTGCTTTTCAGGGGCTAAAAAGCACGTTTTGGCAGAGTATGTTAATTTTCATTAAAACTTGATTTCTATCCATTCGAATGATGCCAAATGAATAACTTACTTGAATTGGACCATTTTACACTATGTCCATTGTAGATTTGTATCTCCGACAGTTCGTTTGGTTGGAGGGGACATTTTCAGTTTTTATGGCCAAAATGTGCTTTTCAGAGGCTGAAAAGCATGTTTTGGCCGAGTATGATAATTTTCATTAAAACTTGATTTCTATCACTTCGAATGATGCCAAATGAATAATTTGCTTGAATTGGACCATTTTACACTATGTCCATTGTAGATTTGTGTCTCTGACAGTTCGTTTGGTTGCAGGGGACATATTCAGTTTTTATGGCCAAAATGTGCTTTTCAGAGGCTGAAAAGCATGTTTTGGCCGAGTATGATAATTTTCATTAAAACTTGATTTCTATCACTTCGAATGATGCCAAATGAATAATTTACTTGAATTGGACCATTTTACACTATGTCCATTGTAGATTTGTGTCTCTGACAGTTCGTTTGGTTGCAGGGGACATATTCAGTTTTTATGGCCAAAATGTGCTTTTCAGAGGCTGAAAAGCATGTTTTGGCCGAGTATGATAATTTTCATTAAAACTTGATTTCTATCACTTCGAATGATGCCAAATGAATAACTTACTTGAATTGGACCATTTTACACTATGTCCATTGTAGATTTGTGTCTCTGACAGTTCGTTTGGTTGCAGGGGACATATTCAGTTTTTATGGCCAAAATGTGCTTTTCAGGGGCTGAAAAGCATGTTTTGGCCGAGTATGATAATTTTCATTAAAACTTGATTTCTATAACTTCGAATGATGCCAAATGAATAATTTGCTTGAATTGGACCATTTTACACTATGTCCATTGTAGATTTGTGTCTCTGACAGTTCGTTTGGTTGCAGGGGACATATTCAGTTTTTATGGCCAAAACGTGCTTTTCAGAGGCTGAAAAGCATGTTTTGGCCGAGTATGATAATTTTCATTAAAACTTAATTTCTATCACTTCGAATGATGCCAAATGAATAACTTACTTGAATTGGACCATTTTACACTATGTCCATTGTAGATTTGTGTCTCCGACAGTTCGTTTGGTTGGAGGGGACATTTTCAGTTTTTATGGCCAAAATGTGCTTTTCAGGGGCTGAAAAGCATGTTTTGGCCGAGTTTGATAATTTTCATTAAAACTTGATTTCTATCACTTCGATTGATGCCAAATGAATAACTTACTTGAATTGGACCATTTTACACTATGTCCATTGTAGATTTGTGTCTCCGACAGTTCGTTTGGTTGCAGGGGACATTTTCAGTTTTTATGGCCAAAATGTGCTTCTCAGGGGCTGAAAAGCATGTTTTGGCCGAGTATGATAATTTTCATTAAAACTTATTTCTATCACTTCGAATGATGCCAAATGAATAACTTACTTGAATTGGACCATTTTACACTATGTCAATTGTAGATTTGTGTCTCCGACAGTTCGTTTGGTTGCAGGGGACATTTTCAGTTTTTATGGCCAAAATGTGCTTTTCAGAGGCTGAAAAGCATGTGTTGGCCGAGTATGATAATTTTTATTAAAACTTGATTTCTATCACTTCGAATGATGCCAAATGAATAACTTACTTGAATTGGACCATTTTACACTATGTCCATTGTAGATTTGTGTCTCTGACAGTTCGTTTGGTTGCAGGGGACATATTCAGTTTTTATGGCCAAAATGTGCTTTTCAGAGGCTGAAAAGCATGTTTTGGCCGAGTATGATAATTTTTATTAAAACTTGATTTCTATCACTTCGAATGATGCCAAATGAATAACTTACTTGAATTGGACCATTTTACACTATGTCCATTGTAGATTTGTGTCTCCGACAGTTCGTTTGGTTGCAGGGGATATTTTCAGTTTTATGGCCAAAATGTGCTTTTCAGAGGCTGAAAAGCATGTTTTGGCAGAGTATGATAATTTTCATTAAAACTTAATTTCTATCACTTCGAATGATGCCAAATGAATAACTTACTTGAATTGGACCATTTTACACTATGTCCATTGTAGATTTGTGTCTTTGACAGTTCGTTTGGTTGCAGGGGACATATTCAGTTTTTATGGCCAAAATGTGCTTTTCAGGGACTGAAAAGCATGTTTTGGCCGAGTTTGATAATTTTCATTAAAACTTGATTTCTATCACTTCGATTGATGCCAAATGAATAACTTACTTGAATTGGACCATTTTACACTATGTCCATTGTAGATTTGTGTCTCTGACAGTTCGTTTGGTTGCAGGGGACATATTCAGTTTTTATGGCCAAAATGTTCTTTTCAGAGGCTGAAAAGCATGTTTTGGCCGAGTATGATAATTTTCATTAAAACTTAATTTCTATCACTTCGAATGATGCCAAATGAATAACTTACTTGAATTGGACCATTTTACACTATGTCCATTGTAGATTTGTGTCTCCGACAGTTCGTTTGGTTGCAGGGGACATTTTCAGTTTTTATGGCCAAAATGTGCTTTTCAGAGGCTGAAAAGCATGTTTTGGCCGAGTATGATAATTTTCATTAAAACTTGATTTCTATCACTTCGAATGATGCCAAATGATTAATTTGCTTGAATTGGACCATTTTACACTATGTCCATTGTAGATTTGTGTCTCTGACAGTTCGTTTGGTTGCAGGGGACATATTCAGTTTTTATGGCCAAAATGTGCTTTTCAGGGGCTGAAAAGCACGTTTTGGCAGAGTATGATAATTTTCATTAAAACTTGATTTCTATCCATTCGAATGATGCCAAATGAATAACTTACTTGAATTGGACCATTTTACACTATGTCCATTGTAGATTTGTGTCTCCAACAGTTCGTTTGGTTGGAGGGGACATTTTCAGTTTTTATGGCCAAAATGTGCTTTTCAGAGGCTGAAAAGCATGTTTTGGCCGAGTATGATAATTTTCATTAAAACTTGATTTCTATAACTTCGAATGATGCCAAATGAATAATTTGCTTGAATTGGACCATTTTACACTATGTCCATTGTAGATTTGTGTCTCTGACAGTTCGTTTGGTTGCAGGGGACATATTCAGTTTTTATGGCCAAAATGTGCTTTTCAGAGGCTGAAAAGCATGTTTTGGCCGAGTATGATAATTTTCATTAAAACTTAATTTCTATCACTTCGAATGATGCCAAATGAATAACTTACTTGAATTGGACCATTTTACACTATGTCCATTGTAGATTTGTGTCTCTGACAGTTCGTTTGGTTGCAGGGGACATATTCAGTTTTTATGGCCAAAATGTGCTTTTCAGGGGCTGAAAAGCATGTTTTGGCCGAGTATGATAATTTTCATTAAAACTTGATTTCTATCCATTCGAATGATGCCAAATGAATAACTTACTTGAATTGGACCATTTTACACTATGTCCATTGTAGATTTGTGTCTCCGACAGTTCGTTTGGTTGCAGGGGACATTTTCAGTTTTTATGGCCAAAATGTGCTTTTCAGAGGCTGAAAAGCATGTTTTGGCCGAGTATGATAATTTTCATTAAAACTTGATTTCTATCACTTCGAATGATGCCAAATGAATAATTTACTTGAATTGGACCATTTTACACTATGTCCATTGTAGATTTGTGTCTCTGACAGTTCGTTTGGTTGCAGGGGACATATTCAGTTTTTATGGCCAAAATGTGCTTTTCAGAGGCAGAAAAGCATGTTTTGGCCGAGTATGATAATTTTCATTAAAACTTGATTTCTATCACTTCGAATGATGCCAAATGAATAATTTACTTGAATTGGACCATTTTACACTATGTCCATTGTAGATTTGTGTCTCTGACAGTTCGTTTGGTTGCAGGGGACATATTCAGTTTTTATGGCCAAAATGTGCTTTTCAGAGGCTGAAAAGCATGTTTTGGCCGAGTATGATAATTTTCATTAAAACTTGATTTCTATCACTTCGAATGATGCCAAATGAATAATTTACTTGAATTGGACCATTTTACACTATGTCCATTGTAGATTTGTGTCTCTGACAGTTCGTTTGGTTGCAGGGGACATATTCAGTTTTTATGGCCAAAATGTGCTTTTCAGAGGCTGAAAAGCATGTTTTGGCCGAGTATGATAATTTTCATTAAAACTTAATTTCTATCACTTCGAATGATGCCAAATGAATAACTTACTTGAATTGGACCATTTTACACTATGTCCATTGTAGATTTGTGTCTCTGACAGTTCGTTTGGTTGCAGGGGACATATTCAGTTTTTATGGCCAAAATGTGCTTTTCAGGGGCTGAAAAGCATGTTTTGGCCGAGTATGATAATTTTCATTAAAACTTGATTTCTATAACTTCGAATGATGCCAAATGAATAATTTGCTTGAATTGGACCATTTTACACTATGTCCATTGTAGATTTGTATCTCCGACAGTTCGTTTGGTTGGAGGGGACATTTTCAGTTTTTATGGCCAAAATGTGCTTTTCAGAGGCTGAAAAGCATGTTTTGGCCGAGTATGATAATTTTCATTAAAACTTAATTTCTATCACTTCGAATGATGCCAAATGAATAACTTACTTGAATTGGACCATTTTACACTATGTCCATTGTAGATTTGTATCTCCGACAGTTCGTTTGGTTGGAGGGGACATTTTCAGTTTTTATGGCCAAAATGTGCTTTTCAGAGGCTGAAAAGCATGTTTTGGCCGAGTATGATAATTTTCATTAAAACTTAATTTCTATCACTTCGAATGATGCCAAATGAATAACTTACTTGAATTGGACCATTTTACACTATGTCCATTGTAGATTTGTGTCTCTGACAGTTTGTTTGGTTGCAGGGGACATATTCAGTTTTTATGGCCAAAATGTGCTTTTCAGGGGCTGAAAAGCATGTTTTGGCCGAGTATGATAATTTTCATTAAAACTTGATTTCTATAACTTCGAATGATGCCAAATGAATAATTTGCTTGAATTGGACCATTTTACACTATGTCCATTGTAGATTTGTGTCTCTGACAGTTCGTTTGGTTGCAGGGGACATATTCAGTTTTTATGGCCAAAATGTGCTTTTCAGAGGCTGAAAAGCATGTTTTGGCCGAGTATGATAATTTTCATTAAAACTTAATTTCTATCACTTCGAATGATGCCAAATGAATAACTTACTTGAATTGGACCATTTTACACTATGTCCATTGTAGATTTGTGTCTCTGACAGTTCGTTTGGTTGCAGGGGACATATTCAGTTTTTATGGCCAAAATGTGCTTTTCAGGGGCTGAAAAGCATGTTTTGGCCGAGTATGATAATTTTCATTAAAACTTGATTTCTATCACTTCGAATGATGCCAAATGAATAACTTACTTGAATTGGACCATTTTACACTATGTCCATTGTAGATTTGTGTCTCTGACAGTTCGTTTGGTTGCAGGGGACATATTCAGTTTTTATGGCCAAAATGTGCTTTTCAGAGGCTGAAAAGCATGTTTTGGCCGAGTATGATAATTTTTATTAAAACTTGATTTCTATCACTTCGAATGATGCCAAATGAATAACTTACTTGAATTGGACCATTTTACACTATGTCCATTGTAGATTTGTGTCTCTGACAGTTCGTTTGGTTGCAGGGGACATATTCAGTTTTTATGGCCAAAATGTGCTTTTCAGAGGCTGAAAAGCATGTTTTGGCCGAGTATGATAATTTTTATTAAAACTTGATTTCTATCACTTCGAATGATGCCAAATGAATAACTTACTTGAATTGGACCATTTTACACTATGTCCATTGTAGATTTGTGTCTCCGACAGTTCGTTTGGTTGCAGGGGATATTTTCAGTTTTATGGCCAAAATGTGCTTTTCAGAGGCTGAAAAGCATGTTTTGGCAGAGTATGATAATTTTCATTAAAACTTAATTTCTATCACTTCGAATGATGCCAAATGAATAACTTACTTGAATTGGACCATTTTACACTATGTCCATTGTAGATTTGTGTCTTTGACAGTTCGTTTGGTTGCAGGGGACATATTCAGTTTTTATGGCCAAAATGTGCTTTTCAGGGGCTGAAAAGCATGTTTTGGCCGAGTTTGATAATTTTCATTAAAACTTGATTTCTATCACTTCGATTGATGCCAAATGAATAACTTACTTGAATTGGACCATTTTACACTATGTCCATTGTAGATTTGTGTCTCTGACAGTTCGTTTGGTTGCAGGGGACATATTCAGTTTTTATGGCCAAAATGTTCTTTTCAGAGGCTGAAAAGCATGTTTTGGCCGAGTATGATAATTTTCATTAAAACTTAATTTCTATCACTTCGAATGATGCCAAATGAATAACTTACTTGAATTGGACCATTTTACACTATGTCCATTGTAGATTTGTGTCTCCGACAGTTCGTTTGGTTGCAGGGGACATTTTCAGTTTTTATGGCCAAAATGTGCTTTTCAGAGGCTGAAAAGCATGTTTTGGCCGAGTATGATAATTTTCATTAAAACTTGATTTCTATCACTTCGAATGATGCCAAATGAATAATTTGCTTGAATTGGACCATTTTACACTATGTCCATTGTAGATTTGTGTCTCCGACAGTTCGTTTGGTTGGAGGGGACATTTTCAGTTTTTATGGCCAAAATGTGCTTTTCAGGGGCTGAAAAGCATGTTTTGGCCGAGTTTGATAATTTTCATTAAAACTTGATTTCTATCACTTCGATTGATGCCAAATGAATAACTTACTTGAATTGGACCATTTTACACTATGTCCATTGTAGATTTGTGTCTCCGACAGTTTGTTTGGTTGCAGGGGACATTTTCAGTTTTTATGGCCAAAATGTGCTTTTCAGAGGCTGAAAAGCACGTTTTGGCCGAGTATGATAATTTTCATTAAAACTTGATTTCTATCACTTCGAATGATGCCAAATGAATAATTTACTTGAATTGGACCATTTTACACTATGTCCATTGTAGATTTGTGTCTCTGACAGTTCGTTTGGTTGCAGGGGACATATTCAGTTTTTATGGCCAAAATGTGCTTTTCAGAGGCAGAAAAGCATGTTTTGGCCGAGTATGATAATTTTCATTAAAACTTGATTTCTATCACTTCGAATGATGCCAAATGAATAATTTACTTGAATTGGACCATTTTACACTATGTCCATTGTAGATTTGTGTCTCTGACAGTTCGTTTGGTTGCAGGGGACATATTCAGTTTTTATGGCCAAAATGTGCTTTTCAGAGGCTGAAAAGCATGTTTTGGCCGAGTATGATAATTTTCATTAAAACTTGATTTCTATCACTTCGAATGATGCCAAATGAATAATTTACTTGAATTGAACCATTTTACACTATGTCCATTGTAGATTTGTGTCTCTGACAGTTCGTTTGGTTGCAGGGGACATATTCAGTTTTTATGGCCAAAATGTGCTTTTCAGAGGCTGAAAGCATGTTTTGGCCGAGTATGATAATTTTCATTAAAACTTAATTTCTATCACTTCGAATGATGCCAAATGAATAACTTACTTGAATTGGACCATTTTACACTATGTCCATTGTAGATTTGTGTCTCTGACAGTTCGTTTGGTTGCAGGGGACATATTCAGTTTTTATGGCCAAAATGTGCTTTTCAGGGGCTGAAAAGCATGTTTTGGCCGAGTATGATAATTTTCATTAAAACTTGATTTCTATAACTTCGAATGATGCCAAATGAATAATTTGCTTGAATTGGACCATTTTACACTATGTCCATTGTAGATTTGTGTCTCTGACAGTTCGTTTGGTTGCAGGGGACATATTCAGTTTTTATGGCCAAAATGTGCTTTTCAGAGGCTGAAAAGCATGTTTTGGCCGAGTATGATAATTTTCATTAAAACTTAATTTCTATCACTTCGAATGATGCCAAATGAATAACTTACTTGAATTGGACCATTTTACACTATGTCCATTGTAGATTTGTATCTCCGACAGTTCGTTTGGTTGGAGGGGACATTTTCAGTTTTTATGGCCAAAATGTGCTTTTCAGAGGCTGAAAAGCATGTTTTGGCCGAGTATGATAATTTTCATTAAAACTTAATTTCTATCACTTCGAATGATGCCAAATGAATAACTTACTTGAATTGGACCATTTTACACTATGTCCATTGTAGATTTGTGTCTCTGACAGTTCGTTTGGTTGCAGGGGACATATTCAGTTTTTATGGCCAAAATGTGCTTTTCAGGGGCTGAAAAGCATGTTTTGGCCGAGTATGATAATTTTCATTAAAAATTGATTTCTATAACTTCGAATGATGCCAAATGAATAATTTGCTTGAATTGGACCATTTTACACTATGTCCATTGTAGATTTGTGTCTCTGACAGTTCGTTTGGTTGCAGGGGACATATTCAGTTTTTATGGCCAAAATGTGCTTTTCAGAGGCTGAAAAGCATGTTTTGGCCGAGTATGATAATTTTCATTAAAACTTAATTTCTATCACTTCGAATGATGCCAAATGAATAACTTACTTGAATTGGACCATTTTACACTATGTCCATTGTAGATTTGTATCTCCGACAGTTCGTTTGGTTGGAGGGGACATTTTCAGTTTTTATGGCCAAAATGTGCTTTTCAGAGGCTGAAAAGCATGTTTTGGCCGAGTATGATAATTTTCATTAAAACTTAATTTCTATCACTTCGAATGATGCCAAATGAATAACTTACTTGAATTGGACCATTTTACACTATGTCCATTGTAGATTTGTATCTCCGACAGTTCGTTTGGTTGGAGGGGACATTTTCAGTTTTTATGGCCAAAATGTGCTTTTCAGAGGCTGAAAAGCATGTTTTGGCCGAGTATGATAATTTTCATTAAAACTTAATTTCTATCACTTCGAATGATGCCAAATGAATAACTTACTTGAATTGGACCATTTTACACTATGTCCATTGTAGATTTGTGTCTCTGACAGTTCGTTTGGTTGCAGGGGACATATTCAGTTTTTATGGCCAAAATGTGCTTTTCAGGGGCTGAAAAGCATGTTTTGGCCGAGTATGATAATTTTCATTAAAAATTGATTTCTATAACTTCGAATGATGCCAAATGAATAATTTGCTTGAATTGGACCATTTTACACTATGTCCATTGTAGATTTGTGTCTCTGACAGTTCGTTTGGTTGCAGGGGACATATTCAGTTTTTATGGCCAAAATGTGCTTTTCAGAGGCTGAAAAGCATGTTTTGGCCGAGTATGATAATTTTCATTAAAACTTAATTTCTATCACTTCGAATGATGCCAAATGAATAACTTACTTGAATTGGACCATTTTACACTATGTCCATTGTAGATTTGTATCTCCGACAGTTCGTTTGGTTGGAGGGGACATTTTCAGTTTTTATGGCCAAAATGTGCTTTTCAGAGGCTGAAAAGCATGTTTTGGCCGAGTATGATAATTTTCATTAAAACTTGATTTCTATCACTTCGAATGATGCCAAATGAATAATTTGCTTGAATTGGACCATTTTACACTATGTCCATTGTAGATTTGTGTCTCTGACAGTTCGTTTGGTTGCAGGGGACATTTTCAGTTTTTATGGCCAAAATGTGCTCTTCAGGGGCTGAAAAGCATGTTTTGGCCGAGTATGATGATTTTCATTAAAACTTAATTTCTATCACTTCGAATGATGCCAAATGAATAACTTACTTGAATTGGACCATTTTACACTATGTCCATTGTAGATTTGTGTCTCCGACAGTTCGTTTGGTTGCAGGGGACATATTCAGTTTTTATGGCCAAAATGTGCTTTTCAGGGGCTGAAAAGCACGTTTTGGCAGAGTATGATAATTTTCATTAAAACTTGATTTCTATCCATTCAAATGATGCCAAATGAATAACTTACTTGAATTGGACCATTTTACACTATGTCCATTGTAGATTTGTGTCTCCGACAGTTCGTTTGGTTGCAGGGGACATTTTCAGTTTTTATGGCCAAAATGTGCTTTTCAGAGGCTGAAAAGCACGTTTTGGCCGAGTATGATAATTTTCATTAAAACTTGATTTCTATCACTTCGAATGATGCCAAATGAATAATTTACTTGAATTGGACCATTTTACACTATGTCCATTGTAGATTTGTGTCTCTGACAGTTCGTTTGGTTGCAGGGGACATATTCAGTTTTTATGGCCAAAATGTGCTTTTCAGAGGCTGAAAAGCATGTTTTGGCCGAGTATGATAATTTTCATTAAAACTTAATTTCTATCACTTCGAATGATGCCAAATGAATAACTTACTTGAATTGGACCATTTTACACTATGTCCATTGTAGATTTGTGTCTCTGACAGTTCGTTTGGTTGCAGGGGACATATTCAGTTTTTATGGCCAAAATGTGCTTTTCAGGGGCTGAAAAGCATGTTTTGGCCGAGTATGATAATTTTCATTAAAACTTGATTTCTATAACTTCGAATGATGCCAAATGAATAATTTGCTTGAATTGGACCATTTTACACTATGTCCATTGTAGATTTGTGTCTCTGACAGTTCGTTTGGTTGCAGGGGACATATTCAGTTTTTATGGCCAAAATGTGCTTTTCAGAGGCTGAAAAGCATGTTTTGGCCGAGTATGATAATTTTCATTAAAACTTAATTTCTATCACTTCGAATGATGCCAAATGAATAACTTACTTGAATTGGACCATTTTACACTATGTCCATTGTAGATTTGTATCTCCGACAGTTCGTTTGGTTGGAGGGGACATTTTCAGTTTTTATGGCCAAAATGTGCTTTTCAGAGGCTGAAAAGCATGTTTTGGCCGAGTATGATAATTTTCATTAAAACTTAATTTCTATCACTTCGAATGATGCCAAATGAATAACTTACTTGAATTGGACCATTTTACACTATGTCCATTGTAGATTTGTGTCTCTGACAGTTCGTTTGGTTGCAGGGGACATATTCAGTTTTTATGGCCAAAATGTGCTTTTCAGGGGCTGAAAAGCATGTTTTGGCCGAGTATGATAATTTTCATTAAAAATTGATTTCTATAACTTCGAATGATGCCAAATGAATAATTTGCTTGAATTGGACCATTTTACACTATGTCCATTGTAGATTTGTGTCTCTGACAGTTCGTTTGGTTGCAGGGGACATTTTCAGTTTTTATGGCCAAAATGTGCTCTTCAGGGGCTGAAAAGCATGTTTTGGCCGAGTATGATGATTTTCATTAAAACTTAATTTCTATCACTTCGAATGATGCCAAATGAATAACTTACTTGAATTGGACCATTTTACACTATGTCCATTGTAGATTTGTGTCTCCGACAGTTCGTTTGGTTGCAGGGGACATATTCAGTTTTTATGGCCAAAATGTGCTTTTCAGGGGCTGAAAAGCATGTTTTGGCCGAGTATGATAATTTTCATTAAAACTTGATTTCTATCCATTCGAATGATGCCAAATGAATAACTTACTTGAATTGGACCATTTTACACTATGTCCATTGTAGATTTGTGTCTCCGACAGTTCGTTTGGTTGCAGGGGACATTTTCAGTTTTTATGGCCAAAATGTGCTTTCAGAGGCTGAAAAGCATGTTTTGGCCGAGTATGATAATTTTCATTAAAACTTGATTTCTATCACTTCGAATGATGCCAAATGAATAACTAACTTAAATTGGACCATTTTACACTATGTCCATTGTAGATTTGTGTCTCCGACAGTTCGTTTGGTTGCAGGGGACATTTTCAGTTTTTATGGCCAAAATGTGCTTTTCAGAGGCTGAAAAGCATGTTTTGGCCGAGTATGATAATTTACATTAAAACTTAATTTCTATCACTTCGAATGATGCCAAATGAATAACTTACTTGAATTGGACCATTTTACACTATGTCCATTGTAGATTTGTGTCTCTGACAGTTCGTTTGGTTTCAGGGGACATATTCAGTTTTTATGGACAAAATGTGCTTTTCAGGGGCTGAAAAGCATGTTTTGGCCGAGTATGATAATTTTCATTAAAACTTGATTTCTATCACTTCGAATGATGCCAAATGAATAACTTACTTGAATTGGACCATTTTACACTATGTCCATTGTAGATTTGTGTCTCTGACAGTTCGTTTGGTTGCAGGGGACATATTCAGTTTTTATGGCCAAAATGTGCTTTTCAGGGGCTGAAAAGCATGTTTTGGCCGAGTATGATAATTTTCATTAAAACTTGATTTCTATCACTTCGAATGATGCCAAATGAATAACTTACTTGAATTGGACCATTTTACACTATGTCCATTGTAGATTTGTGTCTCTGACAGTTCGTTTGGTTGCAGGGGACATATTCAGTTTTTATGGCCAAAATGTGCTTTTCAGAGGCTGAAAAGCATGTTTTGGCCGAGTATGATAATTTTTATTAAAACTTGATTTCTATCACTTCGAATGATGCCAAATGAATAACTTACTTGAATTGGACCATTTTACACTATGTCCATTGTAGATTTGTGTCTCTGACAGTTCGTTTGGTTGCAGGGGACATATTCAGTTTTTATGGCCAAAATGTGCTTTTCAGAGGCTGAAAAGCATGTTTTGGCCGAGTATGATAATTTTTATTAAAACTTGATTTCTATCACTTCGAATGATGCCAAATGAATAACTTACTTGAATTGGACCATTTTACACTATGTCCATTGTAGATTTGTGTCTCCGACAGTTCGTTTGGTTGCAGGGGATATTTTCAGTTTTATGGCCAAAATGTGCTTTTCAGAGGCTGAAAAGCATGTTTTGGCAGAGTATGATAATTTTCATTAAAACTTAATTTCTATCACTTCGAATGATGCCAAATGAATAACTTACTTGAATTGGACCATTTTACACTATGTCCATTGTAGATTTGTGTCTTTGACAGTTCGTTTGGTTGCAGGGGACATATTCAGTTTTTATGGCCAAAATGTGCTTTTCAGGGGCTGAAAAGCATGTTTTGGCCGAGTTTGATAATTTTCATTAAAACTTGATTTCTATCACTTCGATTGATGCCAAATGAATAACTTACTTGAATTGGACCATTTTACACTATGTCCATTGTAGATTTGTGTCTCTGACAGTTCGTTTGGTTGCAGGGGACATATTCAGTTTTTATGGCCAAAATGTTCTTTTCAGAGGCTGAAAAGCATGTTTTGGCCGAGTATGATAATTTTCATTAAAACTTAATTTCTATCACTTCGAATGATGCCAAATGAATAACTTACTTGAATTGGACCATTTTACACTATGTCCATTGTAGATTTGTGTCTCCGACAGTTCGTTTGGTTGCAGGGGACATTTTCAGTTTTTATGGCCAAAATGTGCTTTTCAGAGGCTGAAAAGCATGTTTTGGCCGAGTATGATAATTTTCATTAAAACTTGATTTCTATCACTTCGAATGATGCCAAATGAATAATTTGCTTGAATTGGACCATTTTACACTATGTCCATTGTAGATTTGTGTCTCTGACAGTTCGTTTGGTTGCAGGGGACATATTCAGTTTTTATGGCCAAAATGTGCTTTTCAGGGGCTGAAAAGCACGTTTTGGCAGAGTATGATAATTTTCATTAAAACTTGATTTCTATCCATTCGAATGATGCCAAATGAATAACTTACTTGAATTGGACCATTTTACACTATGTCCATTGTAGATTTGTGTCTCCAACAGTTCGTTTGGTTGGAGGGGACATTTTCAGTTTTTATGGCCAAAATGTGCTTTTCAGAGGCTGAAAAGCATGTTTTGGCCGAGTATGATAATTTTCATTAAAACTTGATTTCTATAACTTCGAATGATGCCAAATGAATAATTTGCTTGAATTGGACCATTTTACACTATGTCCATTGTAGATTTGTGTCTCTGACAGTTCGTTTGGTTGCAGGGGACATATTCAGTTTTTATGGCCAAAATGTGCTTTTCAGAGGCTGAAAAGCATGTTTTGGCCGAGTATGATAATTTTCATTAAAACTTAATTTCTATCACTTCGAATGATGCCAAATGAATAACTTACTTGAATTGGACCATTTTACACTATGTCCATTGTAGATTTGTGTCTCTGACAGTTCGTTTGGTTGCAGGGGACATATTCAGTTTTTATGGCCAAAATGTGCTTTTCAGGGGCTGAAAAGCATGTTTTGGCCGAGTATGATAATTTTCATTAAAACTTGATTTCTATCCATTCGAATAATGCCAAATGAATAACTTACTTGAATTGGACCATTTTACACTATGTCCATTGTAGATTTGTGTCTCCGACAGTTCGTTTGGTTGCAGGGGACATTTTCAGTTTTTATGGCCAAAATGTGCTTTTCAGAGGCTGAAAAGCATGTTTTGGCCGAGTATGATAATTTTCATTAAAACTTGATTTCTATCACTTCGAATGATGCCAAATGAATAATTTACTTGAATTGGACCATTTTACACTATGTCCATTGTAGATTTGTGTCTCTGACAGTTCGTTTGGTTGCAGGGGACATATTCAGTTTTTATGGCCAAAATGTGCTTTTCAGAGGCAGAAAAGCATGTTTTGGCCGAGTATGATAATTTTCATTAAAACTTGATTTCTATCACTTCGAATGATGCCAAATGAATAATTTACTTGAATTGGACCATTTTACACTATGTCCATTGTAGATTTGTGTCTCTGACAGTTCGTTTGGTTGCAGGGGACATATTCAGTTTTTATGGCCAAAATGTGCTTTTCAGAGGCTGAAAAGCATGTTTTGGCCGAGTATGATAATTTTCATTAAAACTTGATTTCTATCACTTCGAATGATGCCAAATGAATAATTTACTTGAATTGGACCATTTTACACTATGTCCATTGTAGATTTGTGTCTCCGACAGTTCGTTTGGTTGCAGGGGACATTTTCAGTTTTTATGGCCAAAATGTGCTTTTCAGAGGCTGAAAAGCATGTTTTGGCCGAGTATGATAATTTACATTAAAACTTAATTTCTATCACTTCGAATGATGCCAAATGAATAACTTACTTGAATTGGACCATTTTACACTATGTCCATTGTAGATTTGTGTCTCTGACAGTTCGTTTGGTTTCAGGGGACATATTCAGTTTTTATGGACAAAATGTGCTTTTCAGGGGCTGAAAAGCATGTTTTGGCCGAGTATGATAATTTTCATTAAAACTTGATTTCTATCACTTCGAATGATGCCAAATGAATAACTTACTTGAATTGGACCATTTTACACTATGTCCATTGTAGATTTGTGTCTCTGACAGTTCGTTTGGTTGCAGGGGACATATTCAGTTTTTATGGCCAAAATGTGCTTTTCAGGGGCTGAAAAGCATGTTTTGGCCGAGTATGATAATTTTCATTAAAACTTGATTTCTATCACTTCGAATGATGCCAAATGAATAACTTACTTGAATTGGACCATTTTACACTATGTCCATTGTAGATTTGTGTCTCTGACAGTTCGTTTGGTTGCAGGGGACATATTCAGTTTTTATGGCCAAAATGTGCTTTTCAGAGGCTGAAAAGCATGTGTTGGCCGAGTATGATAATTTTTATTAAAACTTGATTTCTATCACTTCGAATGATGCCAAATGAATAACTTACTTGAATTGGACCATTTTACACTATGTCCATTGTAGATTTGTGTCTCTGACAGTTCGTTTGGTTGCAGGGGACATATTCAGTTTTTATGGCCAAAATGTGCTTTTCAGAGGCTGAAAAGCATGTTTTGGCCGAGTATGATAATTTTTATTAAAACTTGATTTCTATCACTTCGAATGATGCCAAATGAATAACTTACTTGAATTGGACCATTTTACACTATGTCCATTGTAGATTTGTGTCTCCGACAGTTCGTTTGGTTGCAGGGGATATTTTCAGTTTTATGGCCAAAATGTGCTTTTCAGAGGCTGAAAAGCATGTTTTGGCAGAGTATGATAATTTTCATTAAAACTTAATTTCTATCACTTCGAATGATGCCAAATGAATAACTTACTTGAATTGGACCATTTTACACTATGTCCATTGTAGATTTGTGTCTTTGACAGTTCGTTTGGTTGCAGGGGACATATTCAGTTTTTATGGCCAAAATGTGCTTTTCAGGGACTGAAAAGCATGTTTTGGCCGAGTTTGATAATTTTCATTAAAACTTGATTTCTATCACTTCGATTGATGCCAAATGAATAACTTACTTGAATTGGACCATTTTACACTATGTCCATTGTAGATTTGTGTCTCTGACAGTTCGTTTGGTTGCAGGGGACATATTCAGTTTTTATGGCCAAAATGTTCTTTTCAGAGGCTGAAAAGCATGTTTTGGCCGAGTATGATAATTTTCATTAAAACTTGATTTCTATCCATTCGAATAATGCCAAATGAATAACTTACTTGAATTGGACCATTTTACACTATGTCCATTGTAGATTTGTGTCTCCGACAGTTCGTTTGGTTGCAGGGGACATTTTCAGTTTTTATGGCCAAAATGTGCTTTTCAGAGGCTGAAAAGCATGTTTTGGCCGAGTATGATAATTTTCATTAAAACTTGATTTCTATCACTTCGAATGATGCCAAATGAATAATTTACTTGAATTGGACCATTTTACACTATGTCCATTGTAGATTTGTGTCTCTGACAGTTCGTTTGGTTGCAGGGGACATATTCAGTTTTTATGGCCAAAATGTGCTTTTCAGAGGCAGAAAAGCATGTTTTGGCCGAGTATGATAATTTTCATTAAAACTTGATTTCTATCACTTCGAATGATGCCAAATGAATAATTTACTTGAATTGGACCATTTTACACTATGTCCATTGTAGATTTGTGTCTCTGACAGTTCGTTTGGTTGCAGGGGACATATTCAGTTTTTATGGCCAAAATGTGCTTTTCAGAGGCTGAAAAGCATGTTTTGGCCGAGTATGATAATTTTCATTAAAACTTGATTTCTATCACTTCGAATGATGCCAAATGAATAATTTACTTGAATTGGACCATTTTACACTATGTCCATTGTAGATTTGTGTCTCCGACAGTTCGTTTGGTTGCAGGGGACATTTTCAGTTTTTATGGCCAAAATGTGCTTTTCAGAGGCTGAAAAGCATGTTTTGGCCGAGTATGATAATTTACATTAAAACTTAATTTCTATCACTTCGAATGATGCCAAATGAATAACTTACTTGAATTGGACCATTTTACACTATGTCCATTGTAGATTTGTGTCTCTGACAGTTCGTTTGGTTTCAGGGGACATATTCAGTTTTTATGGACAAAATGTGCTTTTCAGGGGCTGAAAAGCATGTTTTGGCCGAGTATGATAATTTTCATTAAAACTTGATTTCTATCACTTCGAATGATGCCAAATGAATAACTTACTTGAATTGGACCATTTTACACTATGTCCATTGTAGATTTGTGTCTCTGACAGTTCGTTTGGTTGCAGGGGACATATTCAGTTTTTATGGCCAAAATGTGCTTTTCAGGGGCTGAAAAGCATGTTTTGGCCGAGTATGATAATTTTCATTAAAACTTGATTTCTATCACTTCGAATGATGCCAAATGAATAACTTACTTGAATTGGACCATTTTACACTATGTCCATTGTAGATTTGTGTCTCTGACAGTTCGTTTGGTTGCAGGGGACATATTCAGTTTTTATGGCCAAAATGTGCTTTTCAGAGGCTGAAAAGCATGTGTTGGCCGAGTATGATAATTTTTATTAAAACTTGATTTCTATCACTTCGAATGATGCCAAATGAATAACTTACTTGAATTGGACCATTTTACACTATGTCCATTGTAGATTTGTGTCTCTGACAGTTCGTTTGGTTGCAGGGGACATATTCAGTTTTTATGGCCAAAATGTGCTTTTCAGAGGCTGAAAAGCATGTTTTGGCCGAGTATGATAATTTTTATTAAAACTTGATTTCTATCACTTCGAATGATGCCAAATGAATAACTTACTTGAATTGGACCATTTTACACTATGTCCATTGTAGATTTGTGTCTCCGACAGTTCGTTTGGTTGCAGGGGATATTTTCAGTTTTATGGCCAAAATGTGCTTTTCAGAGGCTGAAAAGCATGTTTTGGCAGAGTATGATAATTTTCATTAAAACTTAATTTCTATCACTTCGAATGATGCCAAATGAATAACTTACTTGAATTGGACCATTTTACACTATGTCCATTGTAGATTTGTGTCTTTGACAGTTCGTTTGGTTGCAGGGGACATATTCAGTTTTTATGGCCAAAATGTGCTTTTCAGGGACTGAAAAGCATGTTTTGGCCGAGTTTGATAATTTTCATTAAAACTTGATTTCTATCACTTCGATTGATGCCAAATGAATAACTTACTTGAATTGGACCATTTTACACTATGTCCATTGTAGATTTGTGTCTCTGACAGTTCGTTTGGTTGCAGGGGACATATTCAGTTTTTATGGCCAAAATGTTCTTTTCAGAGGCTGAAAAGCATGTTTTGGCCGAGTATGATAATTTTCATTAAAACTTGATTTCTATCCATTCGAATAATGCCAAATGAATAACTTACTTGAATTGGACCATTTTACACTATGTCCATTGTAGATTTGTGTCTCCGACAGTTCGTTTGGTTGCAGGGGACATTTTCAGTTTTTATGGCCAAAATGTGCTTTTCAGAGGCTGAAAAGCATGTTTTGGCCGAGTATGATAATTTTCATTAAAACTTGATTTCTATCACTTCGAATGATGCCAAATGAATAATTTACTTGAATTGGACCATTTTACACTATGTCCATTGTAGATTTGTGTCTCTGACAGTTCGTTTGGTTGCAGGGGACATATTCAGTTTTTATGGCCAAAATGTGCTTTTCAGAGGCAGAAAAGCATGTTTTGGCCGAGTATGATAATTTTCATTAAAACTTGATTTCTATCACTTCGAATGATGCCAAATGAATAATTTACTTGAATTGGACCATTTTACACTATGTCCATTGTAGATTTGTGTCTCTGACAGTTCGTTTGGTTGCAGGGGACATATTCAGTTTTTATGGCCAAAATGTGCTTTTCAGAGGCTGAAAAGCATGTTTTGGCCGAGTATGATAATTTTCATTAAAACTTGATTTCTATCACTTCGAATGATGCCAAATGAATAATTTACTTGAATTGGACCATTTTACACTATGTCCATTGTAGATTTGTGTCTCCGACAGTTCGTTTGGTTGCAGGGGACATTTTCAGTTTTTATGGCCAAAATGTGCTTTTCAGAGGCTGAAAAGCATGTTTTGGCCGAGTATGATAATTTACATTAAAACTTAATTTCTATCACTTCGAATGATGCCAAATGAATAACTTACTTGAATTGGACCATTTTACACTATGTCCATTGTAGATTTGTGTCTCTGACAGTTCGTTTGGTTTCAGGGGACATATTCAGTTTTTATGGACAAAATGTGCTTTTCAGGGGCTGAAAAGCATGTTTTGGCCGAGTATGATAATTTTCATTAAAACTTGATTTCTATCACTTCGAATGATGCCAAATGAATAACTTACTTGAATTGGACCATTTTACACTATGTCCATTGTAGATTTGTGTCTCTGACAGTTCGTTTGGTTGCAGGGGACATATTCAGTTTTTATGGCCAAAATGTGCTTTTCAGGGGCTGAAAAGCATGTTTTGGCCGAGTATGATAATTTTCATTAAAACTTGATTTCTATCACTTCGAATGATGCCAAATGAATAACTTACTTGAATTGGACCATTTTACACTATGTCCATTGTAGATTTGTGTCTCTGACAGTTCGTTTGGTTGCAGGGGACATATTCAGTTTTTATGGCCAAAATGTGCTTTTCAGAGGCTGAAAAGCATGTGTTGGCCGAGTATGATAATTTTTATTAAAACTTGATTTCTATCACTTCGAATGATGCCAAATGAATAACTTACTTGAATTGGACCATTTTACACTATGTCCATTGTAGATTTGTGTCTCTGACAGTTCGTTTGGTTGCAGGGGACATATTCAGTTTTTATGGCCAAAATGTGCTTTTCAGAGGCTGAAAAGCATGTTTTGGCCGAGTATGATAATTTTTATTAAAACTTGATTTCTATCACTTCGAATGATGCCAAATGAATAACTTACTTGAATTGGACCATTTTACACTATGTCCATTGTAGATTTGTGTCTCCGACAGTTCGTTTGGTTGCAGGGGATATTTTCAGTTTTATGGCCAAAATGTGCTTTTCAGAGGCTGAAAAGCATGTTTTGGCAGAGTATGATAATTTTCATTAAAACTTAATTTCTATCACTTCGAATGATGCCAAATGAATAACTTACTTGAATTGGACCATTTTACACTATGTCCATTGTAGATTTGTGTCTTTGACAGTTCGTTTGGTTGCAGGGGACATATTCAGTTTTTATGGCCAAAATGTGCTTTTCAGGGACTGAAAAGCATGTTTTGGCCGAGTTTGATAATTTTCATTAAAACTTGATTTCTATCACTTCGATTGATGCCAAATGAATAACTTACTTGAATTGGACCATTTTACACTATGTCCATTGTAGATTTGTGTCTCTGACAGTTCGTTTGGTTGCAGGGGACATATTCAGTTTTTATGGCCAAAATGTTCTTTTCAGAGGCTGAAAAGCATGTTTTGGCCGAGTATGATAATTTTCATTAAAACTTAATTTCTATCACTTCGAATGATGCCAAATGAATAACTTACTTGAATTGGACCATTTTACACTATGTCCATTGTAGATTTGTGTCTCCGACAGTTCGTTTGGTTGCAGGGGACATTTTCAGTTTTTATGGCCAAAATGTGCTTTTCAGAGGCTGAAAAGCATGTTTTGGCCGAGTATGATAATTTTCATTAAAACTTGATTTCTATCACTTCGAATGATGCCAAATGAATAATTTGCTTGAATTGGACCATTTTACACTATGTCCATTGTAGATTTGTGTCTCTGACAGTTCGTTTGGTTGCAGGGGACATATTCAGTTTTTATGGCCAAAATGTGCTTTTCAGGGGCTGAAAAGCACGTTTTGGCAGAGTATGATAATTTTCATTAAAACTTGATTTCTATCCATTCGAATGATGCCAAATGAATAACTTACTTGAATTGGACCATTTTACACTATGTCCATTGTAGATTTGTGTCTCCAACAGTTCGTTTGGTTGGAGGGGACATTTTCAGTTTTTATGGCCAAAATGTGCTTTTCAGAGGCTGAAAAGCATGTTTTGGCCGAGTATGATAATTTTCATTAAAACTTGATTTCTATAACTTCGAATGATGCCAAATGAATAATTTGCTTGAATTGGACCATTTTACACTATGTCCATTGTAGATTTGTGTCTCTGACAGTTCGTTTGGTTGCAGGGGACATATTCAGTTTTTATGGCCAAAATGTGCTTTTCAGAGGCTGAAAAGCATGTTTTGGCCGAGTATGATAATTTTCATTAAAACTTAATTTCTATCACTTCGAATGATGCCAAATGAATAACTTACTTGAATTGGACCATTTTACACTATGTCCATTGTAGATTTGTGTCTCTGACAGTTCGTTTGGTTGCAGGGGACATATTCAGTTTTTATGGCCAAAATGTGCTTTTCAGGGGCTGAAAAGCATGTTTTGGCCGAGTATGATAATTTTCATTAAAACTTGATTTCTATCCATTCGAATGATGCCAAATGAATAACTTACTTGAATTGGACCATTTTACACTATGTCCATTGTAGATTTGTGTCTCCGACAGTTCGTTTGGTTGCAGGGGACATTTTCAGTTTTTATGGCCAAAATGTGCTTTTCAGAGGCTGAAAAGCATGTTTTGGCCGAGTATGATAATTTTCATTAAAACTTGATTTCTATCACTTCGAATGATGCCAAATGAATAATTTACTTGAATTGGACCATTTTACACTATGTCCATTGTAGATTTGTGTCTCTGACAGTTCGTTTGGTTGCAGGGGACATATTCAGTTTTTATGGCCAAAATGTGCTTTTCAGAGGCAGAAAAGCATGTTTTGGCCGAGTATGATAATTTTCATTAAAACTTGATTTCTATCACTTCGAATGATGCCAAATGAATAATTTACTTGAATTGGACCATTTTACACTATGTCCATTGTAGATTTGTGTCTCTGACAGTTCGTTTGGTTGCAGGGGACATATTCAGTTTTTATGGCCAAAATGTGCTTTTCAGAGGCTGAAAAGCATGTTTTGGCCGAGTATGATAATTTTCATTAAAACTTGATTTCTATCACTTCGAATGATGCCAAATGAATAATTTACTTGAATTGGACCATTTTACACTATGTCCATTGTAGATTTGTGTCTCTGACAGTTCGTTTGGTTGCAGGGGACATATTCAGTTTTTATGGCCAAAATGTGCTTTTCAGAGGCTGAAAAGCATGTTTTGGCCGAGTATGATAATTTTCATTAAAACTTAATTTCTATCACTTCGAATGATGCCAAATGAATAACTTACTTGAATTGGACCATTTTACACTATGTCCATTGTAGATTTGTGTCTCTGACAGTTCGTTTGGTTGCAGGGGACATATTCAGTTTTTATGGCCAAAATGTGCTTTTCAGGGGCTGAAAAGCATGTTTTGGCCGAGTATGATAATTTTCATTAAAACTTGATTTCTATAACTTCGAATGATGCCAAATGAATAATTTGCTTGAATTGGACCATTTTACACTATGTCCATTGTAGATTTGTATCTCCGACAGTTCGTTTGGTTGGAGGGGACATTTTCAGTTTTTATGGCCAAAATGTGCTTTTCAGAGGCTGAAAAGCATGTTTTGGCCGAGTATGATAATTTTCATTAAAACTTAATTTCTATCACTTCGAATGATGCCAAATGAATAACTTACTTGAATTGGACCATTTTACACTATGTCCATTGTAGATTTGTATCTCCGACAGTTCGTTTGGTTGGAGGGGACATTTTCAGTTTTTATGGCCAAAATGTGCTTTTCAGAGGCTGAAAAGCATGTTTTGGCCGAGTATGATAATTTTCATTAAAACTTAATTTCTATCACTTCGAATGATGCCAAATGAATAACTTACTTGAATTGGACCATTTTACACTATGTCCATTGTAGATTTGTGTCTCTGACAGTTTGTTTGGTTGCAGGGGACATATTCAGTTTTTATGGCCAAAATGTGCTTTTCAGGGGCTGAAAAGCATGTTTTGGCCGAGTATGATAATTTTCATTAAAACTTGATTTCTATAACTTCGAATGATGCCAAATGAATAATTTGCTTGAATTGGACCATTTTACACTATGTCCATTGTAGATTTGTGTCTCTGACAGTTCGTTTGGTTGCAGGGGACATATTCAGTTTTTATGGCCAAAATGTGCTTTTCAGAGGCTGAAAAGCATGTTTTGGCCGAGTATGATAATTTTCATTAAAACTTAATTTCTATCACTTCGAATGATGCCAAATGAATAACTTACTTGAATTGGACCATTTTACACTATGTCCATTGTAGATTTGTGTCTCTGACAGTTCGTTTGGTTGCAGGGGACATATTCAGTTTTTATGGCCAAAATGTGCTTTTCAGGGGCTGAAAAGCATGTTTTGGCCGAGTATGATAATTTTCATTAAAACTTGATTTCTATCACTTCGAATGATGCCAAATGAATAACTTACTTGAATTGGACCATTTTACACTATGTCCATTGTAGATTTGTGTCTCTGACAGTTCGTTTGGTTGCAGGGGACATATTCAGTTTTTATGGCCAAAATGTGCTTTTCAGAGGCTGAAAAGCATGTTTTGGCCGAGTATGATAATTTTTATTAAAACTTGATTTCTATCACTTCGAATGATGCCAAATGAATAACTTACTTGAATTGGACCATTTTACACTATGTCCATTGTAGATTTGTGTCTCTGACAGTTCGTTTGGTTGCAGGGGACATATTCAATTTTTATGGCCAAAATGTGCTTTTCAGAGGCTGAAAAGCATGTTTTGGCCGAGTATGATAATTTTTATTAAAACTTGATTTCTATCACTTCGAATGATGCCAAATGAATAACTTACTTGAATTGGACCATTTTACACTATGTCCATTGTAGATTTGTGTCTCCGACAGTTCGTTTGGTTGCAGGGGATATTTTCAGTTTTATGGCCAAAATGTGCTTTTCAGAGGCTGAAAAGCATGTTTTGGCAGAGTATGATAATTTTCATTAAAACTTAATTTCTATCACTTCGAATGATGCCAAATGAATAACTTACTTGAATTGGACCATTTTACACTATGTCCATTGTAGATTTGTGTCTCCGACAGTTCGTTTGGTTGCAGGGGACATTTTCAGTTTTTATGGCCAAAATGTGCTTTTCAGAGGCTGAAAAGCATGTTTTGGCCGAGTATGATAATTTTCATTAAAACTTGATTTCTATCACTTCGAATGATGCCAAATGAATAATTTGCTTGAATTGGACCATTTTACACTATGTCCATTGTAGATTTGTGTCTCCGACAGTTCGTTTGGTTGGAGGGGACATTTTCAGTTTTTATGGCCAAAATGTGCTTTTCAGGGGCTGAAAAGCATGTTTTGGCCGAGTTTGATAATTTTCATTAAAACTTGATTTCTATCACTTCGATTGATGCCAAATGAATAACTTACTTGAATTGGACCATTTTACACTATGTCCATTGTAGATTTGTGTCTCCGACAGTTTGTTTGGTTGCAGGGGACATTTTCAGTTTTTATGGCCAAAATGTGCTTTTCAGAGGCTGAAAAGCACGTTTTGGCCGAGTATGATAATTTTCATTAAAACTTGATTTCTATCACTTCGAATGATGCCAAATGAATAATTTACTTGAATTGGACCATTTTACACTATGTCCATTGTAGATTTGTGTCTCTGACAGTTCGTTTGGTTGCAGGGGACATATTCAGTTTTTATGGCCAAAATGTGCTTTTCAGAGGCAGAAAAGCATGTTTTGGCCGAGTATGATAATTTTCATTAAAACTTGATTTCTATCACTTCGAATGATGCCAAATGAATAATTTACTTGAATTGGACCATTTTACACTATGTCCATTGTAGATTTGTGTCTCTGACAGTTCGTTTGGTTGCAGGGGACATATTCAGTTTTTATGGCCAAAATGTGCTTTTCAGAGGCTGAAAAGCATGTTTTGGCCGAGTATGATAATTTTCATTAAAACTTGATTTCTATCACTTCGAATGATGCCAAATGAATAATTTACTTGAATTGGACCATTTTACACTATGTCCATTGTAGATTTGTGTCTCTGACAGTTCGTTTGGTTGCAGGGGACATATTCAGTTTTTATGGCCAAAATGTGCTTTTCAGAGGCTGAAAGCATGTTTTGGCCGAGTATGATAATTTTCATTAAAACTTAATTTCTATCACTTCGAATGATGCCAAATGAATAACTTACTTGAATTGGACCATTTTACACTATGTCCATTGTAGATTTGTGTCTCTGACAGTTCGTTTGGTTGCAGGGGACATATTCAGTTTTTATGGCCAAAATGTGCTTTTCAGGGGCTGAAAAGCATGTTTTGGCCGAGTATGATAATTTTCATTAAAACTTGATTTCTATAACTTCGAATGATGCCAAATGAATAATTTGCTTGAATTGGACCATTTTACACTATGTCCATTGTAGATTTGTGTCTCTGACAGTTCGTTTGGTTGCAGGGGACATATTCAGTTTTTATGGCCAAAATGTGCTTTTCAGAGGCTGAAAAGCATGTTTTGGCCGAGTATGATAATTTTCATTAAAACTTAATTTCTATCACTTCGAATGATGCCAAATGAATAACTTACTTGAATTGGACCATTTTACACTATGTCCATTGTAGATTTGTATCTCCGACAGTTCGTTTGGTTGGAGGGGACATTTTCAGTTTTTATGGCCAAAATGTGCTTTTCAGAGGCTGAAAAGCATGTTTTGGCCGAGTATGATAATTTTCATTAAAACTTAATTTCTATCACTTCGAATGATGCCAAATGAATAATTTACTTGAATTGGACCATTTTACACTATGTCCATTGTAGATTTGTGTCTCTGACAGTTCGTTTGGTTGCAGGGGACATATTCAGTTTTTATGGCCAAAATGTGCTTTTCAGAGGCTGAAAAGCATGTGTTGGCCGAGTATGATAATTTTTATTAAAACTTGATTTCTATCACTTCGAATGATGCCAAATGAATAACTTACTTGAATTGGACCATTTTACACTATGTCCATTGTAGATTTGTGTCTCTGACAGTTCGTTTGGTTGCAGGGGACATATTCAGTTTTTATGGCCAAAATGTGCTTTTCAGGGGCTGAAAAGCATGTTTTGGCCGAGTATGATAATTTTCATTAAAAATTGATTTCTATAACTTCGAATGATGCCAAATGAATAATTTGCTTGAATTGGACCATTTTACACTATGTCCATTGTAGATTTGTGTCTCTGACAGTTCGTTTGGTTGCAGGGGACATATTCAGTTTTTATGGCCAAAATGTGCTTTTCAGAGGCTGAAAAGCATGTTTTGGCCGAGTATGATAATTTTCATTAAAACTTAATTTCTATCACTTCGAATGATGCCAAATGAATAACTTACTTGAATTGGACCATTTTACACTATGTCCATTGTAGATTTGTATCTCCGACAGTTCGTTTGGTTGGAGGGGACATTTTCAGTTTTTATGGCCAAAATGTGCTTTTCAGAGGCTGAAAAGCATGTTTTGGCCGAGTATGATAATTTTCATTAAAACTTAATTTCTATCACTTCGAATGATGCCAAATGAATAACTTACTTGAATTGGACCATTTTACACTATGTCCATTGTAGATTTGTATCTCCGACAGTTCGTTTGGTTGGAGGGGACATTTTCAGTTTTTATGGCCAAAATGTGCTTTTCAGAGGCTGAAAAGCATGTTTTGGCCGAGTATGATAATTTTCATTAAAACTTAATTTCTATCACTTCGAATGATGCCAAATGAATAACTTACTTGAATTGGACCATTTTACACTATGTCCATTGTAGATTTGTGTCTCTGACAGTTCGTTTGGTTGCAGGGGACATATTCAGTTTTTATGGCCAAAATGTGCTTTTCAGGGGCTGAAAAGCATGTTTTGGCCGAGTATGATAATTTTCATTAAAAATTGATTTCTATAACTTCGAATGATGCCAAATGAATAATTTGCTTGAATTGGACCATTTTACACTATGTCCATTGTAGATTTGTGTCTCTGACAGTTCGTTTGGTTGCAGGGGACATATTCAGTTTTTATGGCCAAAATGTGCTTTTCAGAGGCTGAAAAGCATGTTTTGGCCGAGTATGATAATTTTCATTAAAACTTAATTTCTATCACTTCGAATGATACCAAATGAATAACTTACTTGAATTGGACCATTTTACACTATGTCCATTGTAGATTTGTATCTCCGACAGTTCGTTTGGTTGGAGGGGACATTTTCAGTTTTTATGGCCAAAATGTGCTTTTCAGAGGCTGAAAAGCATGTTTTGGCCGAGTATGATAATTTTCATTAAAACTTGATTTCTATCACTTCGAATGATGCCAAATGAATAATTTGCTTGAATTGGACCATTTTACACTATGTCCATTGTAGATTTGTGTCTCTGACAGTTCGTTTGGTTGCAGGGGACATTTTCAGTTTTTATGGCCAAAATGTGCTCTTCAGGGGCTGAAAAGCATGTTTTGGCCGAGTATGATGATTTTCATTAAAACTTAATTTCTATCACTTCGAATGATGCCAAATGAATAACTTACTTGAATTGGACCATTTTACACTATGTCCATTGTAGATTTGTGTCTCCGACAGTTCGTTTGGTTGCAGGGGACATATTCAGTTTTTATGGCCAAAATGTGCTTTTCAGGGGCTGAAAAGCACGTTTTGGCAGAGTATGATAATTTTCATTAAAACTTGATTTCTATCCATTCAAATGATGCCAAATGAATAACTTACTTGAATTGGACCATTTTACACTATGTCCATTGTAGATTTGTGTCTCCGACAGTTCGTTTGGTTGCAGGGGATATTTTCAGTTTTATGGCCAAAATGTGCTTTTCAGAGGCTGAAAAGCATGTTTTGGCAGAGTATGATAATTTTCATTAAAACTTAATTTCTATCACTTCGAATGATGCCAAATGAATAACTTACTTGAATTGGACCATTTTACACTATGTCCATTGTAGATTTGTGTCTTTGACAGTTCGTTTGGTTGCAGGGGACATATTCAGTTTTTATGGCCAAAATGTGCTTTTCAGGGGCTGAAAAGCATGTTTTGGCCGAGTTTGATAATTTTCATTAAAACTTGATTTCTATCACTTCGATTGATGCCAAATGAATAACTTACTTGAATTGGACCATTTTACACTATGTCCATTGTAGATTTGTGTCTCTGACAGTTCGTTTGGTTGCAGGGGACATATTCAGTTTTTATGGCCAAAATGTTCTTTTCAGAGGCTGAAAAGCATGTTTTGGCCGAGTATGATAATTTTCATTAAAACTTAATTTCTATCACTTCGAATGATGCCAAATGAATAACTTACTTGAATTGGACCATTTTACACTATGTCCATTGTAGATTTGTGTCTCCGACAGTTCGTTTGGTTGCAGGGGACATTTTCAGTTTTTATGGCCAAAATGTGCTTTTCAGAGGCTGAAAAGCATGTTTTGGCCGAGTATGATAATTTTCATTAAAACTTGATTTCTATCACTTCGAATGATGCCAAATGAATAATTTGCTTGAATTGGACCATTTTACACTATGTCCATTGTAGATTTGTGTCTCTGACAGTTCGTTTGGTTGCAGGGGACATATTCAGTTTTTATGGCCAAAATGTGCTTTTCAGAGGCTGAAAAGCATGTTTTGGCCGAGTATGATAATTTTCATTAAAACTTAATTTCTATCACTTCGAATGATGCCAAATGAATAACTTACTTGAATTGGACCATTTTACACTATGTCCATTGTAGATTTGTGTCTCTGACAGTTCGTTTGGTTGCAGGGGACATATTCAGTTTTTATGGCCAAAATGTGCTTTTCAGGGGCTGAAAAGCATGTTTTGGCCGAGTATGATAATTTTCATTAAAACTTGATTTCTATCACTTCGAATGATGCCAAATGAATAACTTACTTGAATTGGACCATTTTACACTATGTCCATTGTAGATTTGTGTCTCTGACAGTTCGTTTGGTTGCAGGGGACATATTCAGTTTTTATGGCCAAAATGTGCTTTTCAGAGGCTGAAAAGCATGTGTTGGCCGAGTATGATAATTTTTATTAAAACTTGATTTCTATCACTTCGAATGATGCCAAATGAATAACTTACTTGAATTGGACCATTTTACACTATGTCCATTGTAGATTTGTGTCTCTGACAGTTCGTTTGGTTGCAGGGGACATATTCAGTTTTTATGGCCAAAATGTGCTTTTCAGAGGCTGAAAAGCATGTTTTGGCCGAGTATGATAATTTTTATTAAAACTTGATTTCTATCACTTCGAATGATGCCAAATGAATAACTTACTTGAATTGGACCATTTTACACTATGTCCATTGTAGATTTGTGTCTCCGACAGTTCGTTTGGTTGCAGGGGATATTTTCAGTTTTATGGCCAAAATGTGCTTTTCAGAGGCTGAAAAGCATGTTTTGGCAGAGTATGATAATTTTCATTAAAACTTAATTTCTATCACTTCGAATGATGCCAAATGAATAACTTACTTGAATTGGACCATTTTACACTATGTCCATTGTAGATTTGTGTCTTTGACAGTTCGTTTGGTTGCAGGGGACATATTCAGTTTTTATGGCCAAAATGTGCTTTTCAGGGGCTGAAAAGCATGTTTTGGCCGAGTTTGATAATTTTCATTAAAACTTGATTTCTATCACTTCGATTGATGCCAAATGAATAACTTACTTGAATTGGACCATTTTACACTATGTCCATTGTAGATTTGTGTCTCTGACAGTTCGTTTGGTTGCAGGGGACATATTCAGTTTTTATGGCCAAAATGTTCTTTTCAGAGGCTGAAAAGCATGTTTTGGCCGAGTATGATAATTTTCATTAAAACTTAATTTCTATCACTTCGAATGATGCCAAATGAATAACTTACTTGAATTGGACCATTTTACACTATGTCCATTGTAGATTTGTGTCTCCGACAGTTCGTTTGGTTGCAGGGGACATTTTCAGTTTTTATGGCCAAAATGTGCTTTTCAGAGGCTGAAAAGCATGTTTTGGCCGAGTATGATAATTTTCATTAAAACTTGATTTCTATCACTTCGAATGATGCCAAATGAATAATTTGCTTGAATTGGACCATTTTACACTATGTCCATTGTAGATTTGTGTCTCTGACAGTTCGTTTGGTTGCAGGGGACATATTCAGTTTTTATGGCCAAAATGTGCTTTTCAGGGGCTGAAAAGCATGTTTTGGCCGAGTATGATAATTTTCATTAAAACTTGATTTCTATCCATTCGAATGATGCCAAATGAATAACTTACTTGAATTGGACCATTTTACACTATGTCCATTGTAGATTTGTGTCTCCGACAGTTCGTTTGGTTGCAGGGGACATTTTCAGTTTTTATGGCCAAAATGTGCTTTCAGAGGCTGAAAAGCATGTTTTGGCCGAGTATGATAATTTTCATTAAAACTTGATTTCTATCACTTCGAATGATGCCAAATGAATAACTAACTTAAATTGGACCATTTTACACTATGTCCATTGTAGATTTGTGTCTCCGACAGTTCGTTTGGTTGCAGGGGACATTTTCAGTTTTTATGGCCAAAATGTGCTTTTCAGAGGCTGAAAAGCATGTTTTGGCCGAGTATGATAATTTACATTAAAACTTAATTTCTATCACTTCGAATGATGCCAAATGAATAACTTACTTGAATTGGACCATTTTACACTATGTCCATTGTAGATTTGTGTCTCTGACAGTTCGTTTGGTTTCAGGGGACATATTCAGTTTTTATGGACAAAATGTGCTTTTCAGGGGCTGAAAAGCATGTTTTGGCCGAGTATGATAATTTTCATTAAAACTTGATTTCTATCACTTCGAATGATGCCAAATGAATAACTTACTTGAATTGGACCATTTTACACTATGTCCATTGTAGATTTGTGTCTCTGACAGTTCGTTTGGTTGCAGGGGACATATTCAGTTTTTATGGCCAAAATGTGCTTTTCAGGGGCTGAAAAGCATGTTTTGGCCGAGTATGATAATTTTCATTAAAACTTGATTTCTATCACTTCGAATGATGCCAAATGAATAACTTACTTGAATTGGACCATTTTACACTATGTCCATTGTAGATTTGTGTCTCTGACAGTTCGTTTGGTTGCAGGGGACATATTCAGTTTTTATGGCCAAAATGTGCTTTTCAGAGGCTGAAAAGCATGTTTTGGCCGAGTATGATAATTTTCATTAAAACTTAATTTCTATCACTTCGAATGATGCCAAATGAATAACTTACTTGAATTGGACCATTTTACACTATGTCCATTGTAGATTTGTGTCTCCGACAGTTCGTTTGGTTGCAGGGGACATATTCAGTTTTTATGGCCAAAATGTGCTTTTCAGGGGCTGAAAAGCACGTTTTGGCAGAGTATGATAATTTTCATTAAAACTTGATTTCTATCCATTCAAATGATGCCAAATGAATAACTTACTTGAATTGGACCATTTTACACTATGTCCATTGTAGATTTGTGTCTCCGACAGTTCGTTTGGTTGGAGGGGACATTTTCAGTTTTTATGGCCAAAATGTGCTTTTCAGAGGCTGAAAAGCATGTTTTGGCCGAGTATGATAATTTTCATTAAAACTTAATTTCTATCACTTCGAATGATGCCAAATGAATAACTTACTTGAATTGGACCATTTTACACTATGTCCATTGTAGATTTGTGTCTCTGACAGTTCGTTTGGTTGCAGGGGACATATTCAGTTTTTATGGCCAAAATGTGCTTTTCAGGGGCTGAAAAGCATGTTTTGGCCGAGTATGATAATTTTCATTAAAACTTGATTTCTATCCATTCGAATGATGCCAAATGAATAACTTACTTGAATTGGACCATTTTACACTATGTCCATTGTAGATTTGTGTCTCCGACAGTTCGTTTGGTTGCAGGGGACATTTTCAGTTTTTATGGCCAAAATGTGCTTTTCAGAGGCTGAAAAGCATGTTTTGGCCGAGTATGATAATTTTCATTAAAACTTGATTTCTATCACTTCGAATGATGCCAAATGAATAATTTGCTTGAATTGGACCATTTTACACTATGTCCATTGTAGATTTGTGTCTCTGACAGTTCGTTTGGTTGCAGGGGACATATTCAGTTTTTATGGCCAAAATGTGCTTTTCAGGGGCTGAAAAGCATGTTTTGGCCGAGTATGATAATTTTCATTAAAACTTGATTTCTATCCATTCGAATGATGCCAAATGAATAACTTACTTGAATTGGACCATTTTACACTATGTCCATTGTAGATTTGTGTCTCCGACAGTTCGTTTGGTTGCAGGGGACATTTTCAGTTTTTATGGCCAAAATGTGCTTTCAGAGGCTGAAAAGCATGTTTTGGCCGAGTATGATAATTTTCATTAAAACTTGATTTCTATCACTTCGAATGATGCCAAATGAATAACTAACTTAAATTGGACCATTTTACACTATGTCCATTGTAGATTTGTGTCTCCGACAGTTCGTTTGGTTGCAGGGGACATTTTCAGTTTTTATGGCCAAAATGTGCTTTTCAGAGGCTGAAAAGCATGTTTTGGCCGAGTATGATAATTTACATTAAAACTTAATTTCTATCACTTCGAATGATGCCAAATGAATAACTTACTTGAATTGGACCATTTTACACTATGTCCATTGTAGATTTGTGTCTCTGACAGTTCGTTTGGTTTCAGGGGACATATTCAGTTTTTATGGACAAAATGTGCTTTTCAGGGGCTGAAAAGCATGTTTTGGCCGAGTATGATAATTTTCATTAAAACTTGATTTCTATCACTTCGAATGATGCCAAATGAATAACTTACTTGAATTGGACCATTTTACACTATGTCCATTGTAGATTTGTGTCTCTGACAGTTCGTTTGGTTGCAGGGGACATATTCAGTTTTTATGGCCAAAATGTGCTTTTCAGGGGCTGAAAAGCATGTTTTGGCCGAGTATGATAATTTTCATTAAAACTTGATTTCTATCACTTCGAATGATGCCAAATGAATAACTTACTTGAATTGGACCATTTTACACTATGTCCATTGTAGATTTGTGTCTCTGACAGTTCGTTTGGTTGCAGGGGACATATTCAGTTTTTATGGCCAAAATGTGCTTTTCAGAGGCTGAAAAGCATGTTTTGGCCGAGTATGATAATTTTTATTAAAACTTGATTTCTATCACTTCGAATGATGCCAAATGAATAACTTACTTGAATTGGACCATTTTACACTATGTCCATTGTAGATTTGTGTCTCTGACAGTTCGTTTGGTTGCAGGGGACATATTCAGTTTTTATGGCCAAAATGTGCTTTTCAGAGGCTGAAAAGCATGTTTTGGCCGAGTATGATAATTTTTATTAAAACTTGATTTCTATCACTTCGAATGATGCCAAATGAATAACTTACTTGAATTGGACCATTTTACACTATGTCCATTGTAGATTTGTGTCTCCGACAGTTCGTTTGGTTGCAGGGGATATTTTCAGTTTTATGGCCAAAATGTGCTTTTCAGAGGCTGAAAAGCATGTTTTGGCAGAGTATGATAATTTTCATTAAAACTTAATTTCTATCACTTCGAATGATGCCAAATGAATAACTTACTTGAATTGGACCATTTTACACTATGTCCATTGTAGATTTGTGTCTTTGACAGTTCGTTTGGTTGCAGGGGACATATTCAGTTTTTATGGCCAAAATGTGCTTTTCAGGGGCTGAAAAGCATGTTTTGGCCGAGTTTGATAATTTTCATTAAAACTTGATTTCTATCACTTCGATTGATGCCAAATGAATAACTTACTTGAATTGGACCATTTTACACTATGTCCATTGTAGATTTGTGTCTCTGACAGTTCGTTTGGTTGCAGGGGACATATTCAGTTTTTATGGCCAAAATGTTCTTTTCAGAGGCTGAAAAGCATGTTTTGGCCGAGTATGATAATTTTCATTAAAACTTAATTTCTATCACTTCGAATGATGCCAAATGAATAACTTACTTGAATTGGACCATTTTACACTATGTCCATTGTAGATTTGTGTCTCCGACAGTTCGTTTGGTTGGAGGGGACATTTTCAGTTTTTATGGCCAAAATGTGCTTTTCAGAGGCTGAAAAGCATGTTTTGGCCGAGTATGATAATTTTCATTAAAACTTGATTTCTATAACTTCGAATGATGCCAAATGAATAATTTGCTTGAATTGGACCATTTTACACTATGTCCATTGTAGATTTGTGTCTCTGACAGTTCGTTTGGTTGCAGGGGACATATTCAGTTTTTATGGCCAAAATGTGCTTTTCAGAGGCTGAAAAGCATGTTTTGGCCGAGTATGATAATTTTCATTAAAACTTAATTTCTATCACTTCGAATGATGCCAAATGAATAACTTACTTGAATTGGACCATTTTACACTATGTCCATTGTAGATTTGTGTCTCTGACAGTTCGTTTGGTTGCAGGGGACATATTCAGTTTTTATGGCCAAAATGTGCTTTTCAGGGGCTGAAAAGCATGTTTTGGCCGAGTATGATAATTTTCATTAAAACTTGATTTCTATCACTTCGAATGATGCCAAATGAATAACTTACTTGAATTGGACCATTTTACACTATGTCCATTGTAGATTTGTGTCTCTGACAGTTCGTTTGGTTGGGGACATATTCAGTTTTTATGGCCAAAATGTGCTTTTCAGAGGCTGAAAAGCATGTGTTGGCCGAGTATGATAATTTTTATTAAAACTTGATTTCTATCACTTCGAATGATGCCAAATGAATAACTTACTTGAATTGGACCATTTTACACTATGTCCATTGTAGATTTGTGTCTCTGACAGTTCGTTTGGTTGCAGGGGACATATTCAGTTTTTATGGCCAAAATGTGCTTTTCAGAGGCTGAAAAGCATGTTTTGGCCGAGTATGATAATTTTTATTAAAACTTGATTTCTATCACTTCGAATGATGCCAAATGAATAACTTACTTGAATTGGACCATTTTACACTATGTCCATTGTAGATTTGTGTCTCCGACAGTTCGTTTGGTTGCAGGGGATATTTTCAGTTTTATGGCCAAAATGTGCTTTTCAGAGGCTGAAAAGCATGTTTTGGCAGAGTATGATAATTTTCATTAAAACTTAATTTCTATCACTTCGAATGATGCCAAATGAATAACTTACTTGAATTGGACCATTTTACACTATGTCCATTGTAGATTTGTGTCTTTGACAGTTCGTTTGGTTGCAGGGGACATATTCAGTTTTTATGGCCAAAATGTGCTTTTCAGGGGCTGAAAAGCATGTTTTGGCCGAGTTTGATAATTTTCATTAAAACTTGATTTCTATCACTTCGATTGATGCCAAATGAATAACTTACTTGAATTGGACCATTTTACACTATGTCCATTGTAGATTTGTGTCTCTGACAGTTCGTTTGGTTGCAGGGGACATATTCAGTTTTTATGGCCAAAATGTTCTTTTCAGAGGCTGAAAAGCATGTTTTGGCCGAGTATGATAATTTTCATTAAAACTTAATTTCTATCACTTCGAATGATGCCAAATGAATAACTTACTTGAATTGGACCATTTTACACTATGTCCATTGTAGATTTGTGTCTCCGACAGTTCGTTTGGTTGCAGGGGACATTTTCAGTTTTTATGGCCAAAATGTGCTTTTCAGAGGCTGAAAAGCATGTTTTGGCCGAGTATGATAATTTTCATTAAAACTTGATTTCTATCACTTCGAATGATGCCAAATGAATAATTTGCTTGAATTGGACCATTTTACACTATGTCCATTGTAGATTTGTGTCTCCGACAGTTCGTTTGGTTGGAGGGGACATTTTCAGTTTTTATGGCCAAAATGTGCTTTTCAGGGGCTGAAAAGCATGTTTTGGCCGAGTTTGATAATTTTCATTAAAACTTGATTTCTATCACTTCGATTGATGCCAAATGAATAACTTACTTGAATTGGACCATTTTACACTATGTCCATTGTAGATTTGTGTCTCCGACAGTTTGTTTGGTTGCAGGGGACATTTTCAGTTTTTATGGCCAAAATGTGCTTTTCAGAGGCTGAAAAGCACGTTTTGGCCGAGTATGATAATTTTCATTAAAACTTGATTTCTATCACTTCGAATGATGCCAAATGAATAATTTACTTGAATTGGACCATTTTACACTATGTCCATTGTAGATTTGTGTCTCTGACAGTTCGTTTGGTTGCAGGGGACATATTCAGTTTTTATGGCCAAAATGTGCTTTTCAGAGGCAGAAAAGCATGTTTTGGCCGAGTATGATAATTTTCATTAAAACTTGATTTCTATCACTTCGAATGATGCCAAATGAATAATTTACTTGAATTGGACCATTTTACACTATGTCCATTGTAGATTTGTGTCTCTGACAGTTCGTTTGGTTGCAGGGGACATATTCAGTTTTTATGGCCAAAATGTGCTTTTCAGAGGCTGAAAAGCATGTTTTGGCCGAGTATGATAATTTTCATTAAAACTTGATTTCTATCACTTCGAATGATGCCAAATGAATAATTTACTTGAATTGGACCATTTTACACTATGTCCATTGTAGATTTGTGTCTCTGACAGTTCGTTTGGTTGCAGGGGACATATTCAGTTTTTATGGCCAAAATGTGCTTTTCAGAGGCTGAAAAGCATGTTTTGGCCGAGTATGATAATTTTCATTAAAACTTAATTTCTATCACTTCGAATGATGCCAAATGAATAACTTACTTGAATTGGACCATTTTACACTATGTCCATTGTAGATTTGTGTCTCTGACAGTTCGTTTGGTTGCAGGGGACATATTCAGTTTTTATGGCCAAAATGTGCTTTTCAGGGGCTGAAAAGCATGTTTTGGCCGAGTATGATAATTTTCATTAAAACTTGATTTCTATAACTTCGAATGATGCCAAATGAATAATTTGCTTGAATTGGACCATTTTACACTATGTCCATTGTAGATTTGTGTCTCTGACAGTTCGTTTGGTTGCAGGGGACATATTCAGTTTTTATGGCCAAAATGTGCTTTTCAGAGGCTGAAAAGCATGTTTTGGCCGAGTATGATAATTTTCATTAAAACTTAATTTCTATCACTTCGAATGATGCCAAATGAATAACTTACTTGAATTGGACCATTTTACACTATGTCCATTGTAGATTTGTATCTCCGACAGTTCGTTTGGTTGGAGGGGACATTTTCAGTTTTTATGGCCAAAATGTGCTTTTCAGAGGCTGAAAAGCATGTTTTGGCCGAGTATGATAATTTTCATTAAAACTTAATTTTTATCACTTCGAATGATGCCAAATGAATAACTTACTTGAATTGGACCATTTTACACTATGTCCATTGTAGATTTGTGTCTCTGACAGTTCGTTTGGTTGCAGGGGACATATTCAGTTTTTATGGCCAAAATGTGCTTTTCAGGGGCTGAAAAGCATGTTTTGGCCGAGTTTGATAATTTTCATTAAAACTTGATTTCTATCACTTCGATTGATGCCAAATGAATAACTTACTTGAATTGGACCATTTTACACTATGTCCATTGTAGATTTGTGTCTCTGACAGTTCGTTTGGTTGCAGGGGACATATTCAGTTTTTATGGCCAAAATGTTCTTTTCAGAGGCTGAAAAGCATGTTTTGGCCGAGTATGATAATTTTCATTAAAACTTAATTTCTATCACTTCGAATGATGCCAAATGAATAACTTACTTGAATTGGACCATTTTACACTATGTCCATTGTAGATTTGTGTCTCCGACAGTTCGTTTGGTTGCAGGGGACATTTTCAGTTTTTATGGCCAAAATGTGCTTTTCAGAGGCTGAAAAGCATGTTTTGGCCGAGTATGATAATTTTCATTAAAACTTGATTTCTATCACTTCGAATGATGCCAAATGAATAATTTGCTTGAATTGGACCATTTTACACTATGTCCATTGTAGATTTGTGTCTCCGACAGTTCGTTTGGTTGGAGGGGACATTTTCAGTTTTTATGGCCAAAATGTGCTTTTCAGGGGCTGAAAAGCATGTTTTGGCCGAGTTTGATAATTTTCATTAAAACTTGATTTCTATCACTTCGATTGATGCCAAATGAATAACTTACTTGAATTGGACCATTTTACACTATGTCCATTGTAGATTTGTGTCTCCGACAGTTTGTTTGGTTGCAGGGGACATTTTCAGTTTTTATGGCCAAAATGTGCTTTTCAGAGGCTGAAAAGCACGTTTTGGCCGAGTATGATAATTTTCATTAAAACTTGATTTCTATCACTTCGAATGATGCCAAATGAATAATTTACTTGAATTGGACCATTTTACACTATGTCCATTGTAGATTTGTGTCTCTGACAGTTCGTTTGGTTGCAGGGGACATATTCAGTTTTTATGGCCAAAATGTGCTTTTCAGAGGCAGAAAAGCATGTTTTGGCCGAGTATGATAATTTTCATTAAAACTTGATTTCTATCACTTCGAATGATGCCAAATGAATAATTTACTTGAATTGGACCATTTTACACTATGTCCATTGTAGATTTGTGTCTCTGACAGTTCGTTTGGTTGCAGGGGACATATTCAGTTTTTATGGCCAAAATGTGCTTTTCAGAGGCTGAAAAGCATGTTTTGGCCGAGTATGATAATTTTCATTAAAACTTGATTTCTATCACTTCGAATGATGCCAAATGAATAATTTACTTGAATTGGACCATTTTACACTATGTCCATTGTAGATTTGTGTCTCTGACAGTTCGTTTGGTTGCAGGGGACATATTCAGTTTTTATGGCCAAAATGTGCTTTTCAGAGGCTGAAAAGCATGTTTTGGCCGAGTATGATAATTTTCATTAAAACTTAATTTCTATCACTTCGAATGATGCCAAATGAATAACTTACTTGAATTGGACCATTTTACACTATGTCCATTGTAGATTTGTGTCTCTGACAGTTCGTTTGGTTGCAGGGGACATATTCAGTTTTTATGGCCAAAATGTGCTTTTCAGGGGCTGAAAAGCATGTTTTGGCCGAGTATGATAATTTTCATTAAAACTTGATTTCTATAACTTCGAATGATGCCAAATGAATAATTTGCTTGAATTGGACCATTTTACACTATGTCCATTGTAGATTTGTGTCTCTGACAGTTCGTTTGGTTGCAGGGGACATATTCAGTTTTTATGGCCAAAATGTGCTTTTCAGAGGCTGAAAAGCATGTTTTGGCCGAGTATGATAATTTTCATTAAAACTTAATTTCTATCACTTCGAATGATGCCAAATGAATAACTTACTTGAATTGGACCATTTTACACTATGTCCATTGTAGATTTGTATCTCCGACAGTTCGTTTGGTTGGAGGGGACATTTTCAGTTTTTATGGCCAAAATGTGCTTTTCAGAGGCTGAAAAGCATGTTTTGGCCGAGTATGATAATTTTCATTAAAACTTAATTTTTATCACTTCGAATGATGCCAAATGAATAACTTACTTGAATTGGACCATTTTACACTATGTCCATTGTAGATTTGTGTCTCTGACAGTTCGTTTGGTTGCAGGGGACATATTCAGTTTTTATGGCCAAAATGTGCTTTTCAGGGGCTGAAAAGCATGTTTTGGCCGAGTATGATAATTTTCATTAAAAATTGATTTCTATAACTTCGAATGATGCCAAATGAATAATTTGCTTGAATTGGACCATTTTACACTATGTCCATTGTAGATTTGTGTCTCTGACAGTTCGTTTGGTTGCAGGGGACATATTCAGTTTTTATGGCCAAAATGTGCTTTTCAGAGGCTGAAAAGCATGTTGTGGCCGAGTATGATAATTTTCATTAAAACTTAATTTCTATCACTTCGAATGATGCCAAATGAATAACTTACTTGAATTGGACCATTTTACACTATGTCCATTGTAGATTTGTATCTCCGACAGTTCGTTTGGTTGGAGGGGACATTTTCAGTTTTTATGGCCAAAATGTGCTTTTCAGAGGCTGAAAAGCATGTTTTGGCCGAGTATGATAATTTTCATTAAAACTTGATTTCTATCACTTCGAATGATGCCAAATGAATAATTTGCTTGAATTGGACCATTTTACACTATGTCCATTGTAGATTTGTGTCTCTGACAGTTCGTTTGGTTGCAGGGGACATTTTCAGTTTTTATGGCCAAAATGTGCTCTTCAGGGGCTGAAAAGCATGTTTTGGCCGAGTATGATGATTTTCATTAAAACTTAATTTCTATCACTTCGAATGATGCCAAATGAATAACTTACTTGAATTGGACCATTTTACACTATGTCCATTGTAGATTTGTGTCTCTGACAGTTCGTTTGGTTGCAGGGGACATATTCAGTTTTTATGGCCAAAATGTGCTTTTCAGGGGCTGAAAAGCATGTTTTGGCCGAGTATGATAATTTTCATTAAAACTTGATTTCTATAACTTCGAATGATGCCAAATGAATAATTTGCTTGAATTGGACCATTTTACACTATGTCCATTGTAGATTTGTGTCTCTGACAGTTCGTTTGGTTGCAGGGGACATATTCAGTTTTTATGGCCAAAATGTGCTTTTCAGAGGCTGAAAAGCATGTTTTGGCCGAGTATGATAATTTTCATTAAAACTTAATTTCTATCACTTCGAATGATGCCAAATGAATAACTTACTTGAATTGGACCATTTTACACTATGTCCATTGTAGATTTGTATCTCCGACAGTTCGTTTGGTTGGAGGGGACATTTTCAGTTTTTATGGCCAAAATGTGCTTTTCAGAGGCTGAAAAGCATGTTTTGGCCGAGTATGATAATTTTCATTAAAACTTAATTTCTATCACTTCGAATGATGCCAAATGAATAACTTACTTGAATTGGACCATTTTACACTATGTCCATTGTAGATTTGTGTCTCTGACAGTTCGTTTGGTTGCAGGGGACATATTCAGTTTTTATGGCCAAAATGTGCTTTTCAGGGGCTGAAAAGCATGTTTTGGCCGAGTATGATAATTTTCATTAAAAATTGATTTCTATAACTTCGAATGATGCCAAATGAATAATTTGCTTGAATTGGACCATTTTACACTATGTCCATTGTAGATTTGTGTCTCTGACAGTTCGTTTGGTTGCAGGGGACATATTCAGTTTTTATGGCCAAAATGTGCTTTTCAGAGGCTGAAAAGCATGTTTTGGCCGAGTATGATAATTTTCATTAAAACTTAATTTCTATCACTTCGAATGATGCCAAATGAATAACTTACTTGAATTGGACCATTTTACACTATGTCCATTGTAGATTTGTATCTCCGACAGTTCGTTTGGTTGGAGGGGACATTTTCAGTTTTTATGGCCAAAATGTGCTTTTCAGAGGCTGAAAAGCATGTTTTGGCCGAGTATGATAATTTTCATTAAAACTTGATTTCTATCACTTCGAATGATGCCAAATGAATAATTTGCTTGAATTGGACCATTTTACACTATGTCCATTGTAGATTTGTGTCTCTGACAGTTCGTTTGGTTGCAGGGGACATTTTCAGTTTTTATGGCCAAAATGTGCTCTTCAGGGGCTGAAAAGCATGTTTTGGCCGAGTATGATGATTTTCATTAAAACTTAATTTCTATCACTTCGAATGATGCCAAATGAATAACTTACTTGAATTGGACCATTTTACACTATGTCCATTGTAGATTTGTGTCTCCGACAGTTCGTTTGGTTGCAGGGGACATATTCAGTTTTTATGGCCAAAATGTGCTTTTCAGGGGCTGAAAAGCACGTTTTGGCAGAGTATGATAATTTTCATTAAAACTTGATTTCTATCCATTCAAATGATGCCAAATGAATAACTTACTTGAATTGGACCATTTTACACTATGTCCATTGTAGATTTGTGTCTCCGACAGTTCGTTTGGTTGCAGGGGATATTTTCAGTTTTATGGCCAAAATGTGCTTTTCAGAGGCTGAAAAGCATGTTTTGGCAGAGTATGATAATTTTCATTAAAACTTAATTTCTATCACTTCGAATGATGCCAAATGAATAACTTACTTGAATTGGACCATTTTACACTATGTCCATTGTAGATTTGTGTCTTTGACAGTTCGTTTGGTTGCAGGGGACATATTCAGTTTTTATGGCCAAAATGTGCTTTTCAGGGGCTGAAAAGCATGTTTTGGCCGAGTTTGATAATTTTCATTAAAACTTGATTTCTATCACTTCGATTGATGCCAAATGAATAACTTACTTGAATTGGACCATTTTACACTATGTCCATTGTAGATTTGTGTCTCTGACAGTTCGTTTGGTTGCAGGGGACATATTCAGTTTTTATGGCCAAAATGTTCTTTTCAGAGGCTGAAAAGCATGTTTTGGCCGAGTATGATAATTTTCATTAAAACTTAATTTCTATCACTTCGAATGATGCCAAATGAATAACTTACTTGAATTGGACCATTTTACACTATGTCCATTGTAGATTTGTGTCTCCGACAGTTCGTTTGGTTGCAGGGGACATTTTCAGTTTTTATGGCCAAAATGTGCTTTTCAGAGGCTGAAAAGCATGTTTTGGCCGAGTATGATAATTTTCATTAAAACTTGATTTCTATCACTTCGAATGATGCCAAATGAATAATTTGCTTGAATTGGACCATTTTACACTATGTCCATTGTAGATTTGTGTCTCCGACAGTTCGTTTGGTTGCAGGGGACATTTTCAGTTTTTATGGCCAAAATGTGCTTTTCAGAGGCTGAAAAGCATGTTTTGGCCGAGTATGATAATTTTCATTAAAACTTGATTTCTATCACTTCGAATGATGCCAAATGAATAATTTGCTTGAATTGGACCATTTTACACTATGTCCATTGTAGATTTGTGTCTCTGACAGTTCGTTTGGTTGCAGGGGACATATTCAGTTTTTATGGCCAAAATGTGCTTTTCAGAGGCTGAAAAGCATGTTTTGGCCGAGTATGATAATTTTCATTAAAACTTAATTTCTATCACTTCGAATGATGCCAAATGAATAACTTACTTGAATTGGACCATTTTACACTATGTCCATTGTAGATTTGTGTCTCTGACAGTTCGTTTGGTTGCAGGGGACATATTCAGTTTTTATGGCCAAAATGTGCTTTTCAGGGGCTGAAAAGCATGTTTTGGCCGAGTATGATAATTTTCATTAAAACTTGATTTCTATCACTTCGAATGATGCCAAATGAATAACTTACTTGAATTGGACCATTTTACACTATGTCCATTGTAGATTTGTGTCTCTGACAGTTCGTTTGGTTGCAGGGGACATATTCAGTTTTTATGGCCAAAATGTGCTTTTCAGAGGCTGAAAAGCATGTGTTGGCCGAGTATGATAATTTTTATTAAAACTTGATTTCTATCACTTCGAATGATGCCAAATGAATAACTTACTTGAATTGGACCATTTTACACTATGTCCATTGTAGATTTGTGTCTCTGACAGTTCGTTTGGTTGCAGGGGACATATTCAGTTTTTATGGCCAAAATGTGCTTTTCAGAGGCTGAAAAGCATGTTTTGGCCGAGTATGATAATTTTTATTAAAACTTGATTTCTATCACTTCGAATGATGCCAAATGAATAACTTACTTGAATTGGACCATTTTACACTATGTCCATTGTAGATTTGTGTCTCCGACAGTTCGTTTGGTTGCAGGGGATATTTTCAGTTTTATGGCCAAAATGTGCTTTTCAGAGGCTGAAAAGCATGTTTTGGCAGAGTATGATAATTTTCATTAAAACTTAATTTCTATCACTTCGAATGATGCCAAATGAATAACTTACTTGAATTGGACCATTTTACACTATGTCCATTGTAGATTTGTGTCTTTGACAGTTCGTTTGGTTGCAGGGGACATATTCAGTTTTTATGGCCAAAATGTGCTTTTCAGGGGCTGAAAAGCATGTTTTGGCCGAGTTTGATAATTTTCATTAAAACTTGATTTCTATCACTTCGATTGATGCCAAATGAATAACTTACTTGAATTGGACCATTTTACACTATGTCCATTGTAGATTTGTGTCTCTGACAGTTCGTTTGGTTGCAGGGGACATATTCAGTTTTTATGGCCAAAATGTTCTTTTCAGAGGCTGAAAAGCATGTTTTGGCCGAGTATGATAATTTTCATTAAAACTTAATTTCTATCACTTCGAATGATGCCAAATGAATAACTTACTTGAATTGGACCAATTTACACTATGTCCATTGTAGATTTGTGTCTCCGACAGTTCGTTTGGTTGCAGGGGACATTTTCAGTTTTTATGGCCAAAATGTGCTTTTCAGAGGCTGAAAAGCATGTTTTGGCCGAGTATGATAATTTTCATTAAAACTTGATTTCTATCACTTCGAATGATGCCAAATGAATAATTTGCTTGAATTGGACCATTTTACACTATGTCCATTGTAGATTTGTGTCTCTGACAGTTCGTTTGGTTGCAGGGGACATATTCAGTTTTTATGGCCAAAATGTGCTTTTCAGGGGCTGAAAAGCATGTTTTGGCCGAGTATGATAATTTTCATTAAAACTTGATTTCTATCCATTCGAATGATGCCAAATGAATAACTTACTTGAATTGGACCATTTTACACTATGTCCATTGTAGATTTGTGTCTCCGACAGTTCGTTTGGTTGCAGGGGACATTTTCAGTTTTTATGGCCAAAATGTGCTTTCAGAGGCTGAAAAGCATGTTTTGGCCGAGTATGATAATTTTCATTAAAACTTGATTTCTATCACTTCGAATGATGCCAAATGAATAACTAACTTAAATTGGACCATTTTACACTATGTCCATTGTAGATTTGTGTCTCCGACAGTTCGTTTGGTTGCAGGGGACATTTTCAGTTTTTATGGCCAAAATGTGCTTTTCAGAGGCTGAAAAGCATGTTTTGGCCGAGTATGATAATTTACATTAAAACTTAATTTCTATCACTTCGAATGATGCCAAATGAATAACTTACTTGAATTGGACCATTTTACACTATGTCCATTGTAGATTTGTGTCTCCGACAGTTCGTTTGGTTGCAGGGGATATTTTCAGTTTTATGGCCAAAATGTGCTTTTCAGAGGCTGAAAAGCATGTTTTGGCAGAGTATGATAATTTTCATTAAAACTTAATTTCTATCACTTCGAATGATGCCAAATGAATAACTTACTTGAATTGGACCATTTTACACTATGTCCATTGTAGATTTGTGTCTCTGACAGTTCGTTTGGTTGCAGGGGACATATTCAGTTTTTATGGCCAAAATGTGCTTTTCAGAGGCTGAAAAGCATGTTGTGGCCGAGTATGATAATTTTCATTAAAACTTAATTTCTATCACTTCGAATGATGCCAAATGAATAACTTACTTGAATTGGACCATTTTACACTATGTCCATTGTAGATTTGTATCTCCGACAGTTCGTTTGGTTGGAGGGGACATTTTCAGTTTTTATGGCCAAAATGTGCTTTTCAGAGGCTGAAAAGCATGTTTTGGCCGAGTATGATAATTTTCATTAAAACTTGATTTCTATCACTTCGAATGATGCCAAATGAATAATTTGCTTGAATTGGACCATTTTACACTATGTCCATTGTAGATTTGTGTCTCTGACAGTTCGTTTGGTTGCAGGGGACATTTTCAGTTTTTATGGCCAAAATGTGCTCTTCAGGGGCTGAAAAGCATGTTTTGGCCGAGTATGATGATTTTCATTAAAACTTAATTTCTATCACTTCGAATGATGCCAAATGAATAACTTACTTGAATTGGACCATTTTACACTATGTCCATTGTAGATTTGTGTCTCTGACAGTTCGTTTGGTTGCAGGGGACATATTCAGTTTTTATGGCCAAAATGTGCTTTTCAGGGGCTGAAAAGCATGTTTTGGCCGAGTATGATAATTTTCATTAAAACTTGATTTCTATAACTTCGAATGATGCCAAATGAATAATTTGCTTGAATTGGACCATTTTACACTATGTCCATTGTAGATTTGTGTCTCTGACAGTTCGTTTGGTTGCAGGGGACATATTCAGTTTTTATGGCCAAAATGTGCTTTTCAGAGGCTGAAAAGCATGTTTTGGCCGAGTATGATAATTTTCATTAAAACTTAATTTCTATCACTTCGAATGATGCCAAATGAATAACTTACTTGAATTGGACCATTTTACACTATGTCCATTGTAGATTTGTATCTCCGACAGTTCGTTTGGTTGGAGGGGACATTTTCAGTTTTTATGGCCAAAATGTGCTTTTCAGAGGCTGAAAAGCATGTTTTGGCCGAGTATGATAATTTTCATTAAAACTTAATTTCTATCACTTCGAATGATGCCAAATGAATAACTTACTTGAATTGGACCATTTTACACTATGTCCATTGTAGATTTGTGTCTCTGACAGTTCGTTTGGTTGCAGGGGACATATTCAGTTTTTATGGCCAAAATGTGCTTTTCAGGGGCTGAAAAGCATGTTTTGGCCGAGTATGATAATTTTCATTAAAAATTGATTTCTATAACTTCGAATGATGCCAAATGAATAATTTGCTTGAATTGGACCATTTTACACTATGTCCATTGTAGATTTGTGTCTCTGACAGTTCGTTTGGTTGCAGGGGACATATTCAGTTTTTATGGCCAAAATGTGCTTTTCAGAGGCTGAAAAGCATGTTTTGGCCGAGTATGATAATTTTCATTAAAACTTAATTTCTATCACTTCGAATGATGCCAAATGAATAACTTACTTGAATTGGACCATTTTACACTATGTCCATTGTAGATTTGTATCTCCGACAGTTCGTTTGGTTGGAGGGGACATTTTCAGTTTTTATGGCCAAAATGTGCTTTTCAGAGGCTGAAAAGCATGTTTTGGCCGAGTATGATAATTTTCATTAAAACTTGATTTCTATCACTTCGAATGATGCCAAATGAATAATTTGCTTGAATTGGACCATTTTACACTATGTCCATTGTAGATTTGTGTCTCTGACAGTTCGTTTGGTTGCAGGGGACATTTTCAGTTTTTATGGCCAAAATGTGCTCTTCAGGGGCTGAAAAGCATGTTTTGGCCGAGTATGATGATTTTCATTAAAACTTAATTTCTATCACTTCGAATGATGCCAAATGAATAACTTACTTGAATTGGACCATTTTACACTATGTCCATTGTAGATTTGTGTCTCCGACAGTTCGTTTGGTTGCAGGGGACATATTCAGTTTTTATGGCCAAAATGTGCTTTTCAGGGGCTGAAAAGCACGTTTTGGCAGAGTATGATAATTTTCATTAAAACTTGATTTCTATCCATTCAAATGATGCCAAATGAATAACTTACTTGAATTGGACCATTTTACACTATGTCCATTGTAGATTTGTGTCTCCGACAGTTCGTTTGGTTGCAGGGGATATTTTCAGTTTTATGGCCAAAATGTGCTTTTCAGAGGCTGAAAAGCATGTTTTGGCAGAGTATGATAATTTTCATTAAAACTTAATTTCTATCACTTCGAATGATGCCAAATGAATAACTTACTTGAATTGGACCATTTTACACTATGTCCATTGTAGATTTGTGTCTTTGACAGTTCGTTTGGTTGCAGGGGACATATTCAGTTTTTATGGCCAAAATGTGCTTTTCAGGGGCTGAAAAGCATGTTTTGGCCGAGTTTGATAATTTTCATTAAAACTTGATTTCTATCACTTCGATTGATGCCAAATGAATAACTTACTTGAATTGGACCATTTTACACTATGTCCATTGTAGATTTGTGTCTCTGACAGTTCGTTTGGTTGCAGGGGACATATTCAGTTTTTATGGCCAAAATGTTCTTTTCAGAGGCTGAAAAGCATGTTTTGGCCGAGTATGATAATTTTCATTAAAACTTAATTTCTATCACTTCGAATGATGCCAAATGAATAACTTACTTGAATTGGACCATTTTACACTATGTCCATTGTAGATTTGTGTCTCCGACAGTTCGTTTGGTTGCAGGGGACATTTTCAGTTTTTATGGCCAAAATGTGCTTTTCAGAGGCTGAAAAGCATGTTTTGGCCGAGTATGATAATTTTCATTAAAACTTGATTTCTATCACTTCGAATGATGCCAAATGAATAATTTGCTTGAATTGGACCATTTTACACTATGTCCATTGTAGATTTGTGTCTCCGACAGTTCGTTTGGTTGCAGGGGACATTTTCAGTTTTTATGGCCAAAATGTGCTTTTCAGAGGCTGAAAAGCATGTTTTGGCCGAGTATGATAATTTTCATTAAAACTTGATTTCTATCACTTCGAATGATGCCAAATGAATAATTTGCTTGAATTGGACCATTTTACACTATGTCCATTGTAGATTTGTGTCTCTGACAGTTCGTTTGGTTGCAGGGGACATATTCAGTTTTTATGGCCAAAATGTGCTTTTCAGAGGCTGAAAAGCATGTTTTGGCCGAGTATGATAATTTTCATTAAAACTTAATTTCTATCACTTCGAATGATGCCAAATGAATAACTTACTTGAATTGGACCATTTTACACTATGTCCATTGTAGATTTGTGTCTCTGACAGTTCGTTTGGTTGCAGGGGACATATTCAGTTTTTATGGCCAAAATGTGCTTTTCAGGGGCTGAAAAGCATGTTTTGGCCGAGTATGATAATTTTCATTAAAACTTGATTTCTATCACTTCGAATGATGCCAAATGAATAACTTACTTGAATTGGACCATTTTACACTATGTCCATTGTAGATTTGTGTCTCTGACAGTTCGTTTGGTTGCAGGGGACATATTCAGTTTTTATGGCCAAAATGTGCTTTTCAGAGGCTGAAAAGCATGTGTTGGCCGAGTATGATAATTTTTATTAAAACTTGATTTCTATCACTTCGAATGATGCCAAATGAATAACTTACTTGAATTGGACCATTTTACACTATGTCCATTGTAGATTTGTGTCTCTGACAGTTCGTTTGGTTGCAGGGGACATATTCAGTTTTTATGGCCAAAATGTGCTTTTCAGAGGCTGAAAAGCATGTTTTGGCCGAGTATGATAATTTTTATTAAAACTTGATTTCTATCACTTCGAATGATGCCAAATGAATAACTTACTTGAATTGGACCATTTTACACTATGTCCATTGTAGATTTGTGTCTCCGACAGTTCGTTTGGTTGCAGGGGATATTTTCAGTTTTATGGCCAAAATGTGCTTTTCAGAGGCTGAAAAGCATGTTTTGGCAGAGTATGATAATTTTCATTAAAACTTAATTTCTATCACTTCGAATGATGCCAAATGAATAACTTACTTGAATTGGACCATTTTACACTATGTCCATTGTAGATTTGTGTCTTTGACAGTTCGTTTGGTTGCAGGGGACATATTCAGTTTTTATGGCCAAAATGTGCTTTTCAGGGGCTGAAAAGCATGTTTTGGCCGAGTTTGATAATTTTCATTAAAACTTGATTTCTATCACTTCGATTGATGCCAAATGAATAACTTACTTGAATTGGACCATTTTACACTATGTCCATTGTAGATTTGTGTCTCTGACAGTTCGTTTGGTTGCAGGGGACATATTCAGTTTTTATGGCCAAAATGTTCTTTTCAGAGGCTGAAAAGCATGTTTTGGCCGAGTATGATAATTTTCATTAAAACTTAATTTCTATCACTTCGAATGATGCCAAATGAATAACTTACTTGAATTGGACCAATTTACACTATGTCCATTGTAGATTTGTGTCTCCGACAGTTCGTTTGGTTGCAGGGGACATTTTCAGTTTTTATGGCCAAAATGTGCTTTTCAGAGGCTGAAAAGCATGTTTTGGCCGAGTATGATAATTTTCATTAAAACTTGATTTCTATCACTTCGAATGATGCCAAATGAATAATTTGCTTGAATTGGACCATTTTACACTATGTCCATTGTAGATTTGTGTCTCTGACAGTTCGTTTGGTTGCAGGGGACATATTCAGTTTTTATGGCCAAAATGTGCTTTTCAGGGGCTGAAAAGCATGTTTTGGCCGAGTATGATAATTTTCATTAAAACTTGATTTCTATCCATTCGAATGATGCCAAATGAATAACTTACTTGAATTGGACCATTTTACACTATGTCCATTGTAGATTTGTGTCTCCGACAGTTCGTTTGGTTGCAGGGGACATTTTCAGTTTTTATGGCCAAAATGTGCTTTCAGAGGCTGAAAAGCATGTTTTGGCCGAGTATGATAATTTTCATTAAAACTTGATTTCTATCACTTCGAATGATGCCAAATGAATAACTAACTTAAATTGGACCATTTTACACTATGTCCATTGTAGATTTGTGTCTCCGACAGTTCGTTTGGTTGCAGGGGACATTTTCAGTTTTTATGGCCAAAATGTGCTTTTCAGAGGCTGAAAAGCATGTTTTGGCCGAGTATGATAATTTACATTAAAACTTAATTTCTATCACTTCGAATGATGCCAAATGAATAACTTACTTGAATTGGACCATTTTACACTATGTCCATTGTAGATTTGTGTCTCCGACAGTTCGTTTGGTTGCAGGGGATATTTTCAGTTTTATGGCCAAAATGTGCTTTTCAGAGGCTGAAAAGCATGTTTTGGCAGAGTATGATAATTTTCATTAAAACTTAATTTCTATCACTTCGAATGATGCCAAATGAATAACTTACTTGAATTGGACCATTTTACACTATGTCCATTGTAGATTTGTGTCTTTGACAGTTCGTTTGGTTGCAGGGGACATATACAGTTTTTATGGCCAAAATGTGCTTTTCAGGGGCTGAAAAGCATGTTTTGGCCGAGTTTGATAATTTTCATTAAAACTTGATTTCTATCACTTCGATTGATGCCAAATGAATAACTTACTTGAATTGGACCATTTTACACTATGTCCATTGTAGATTTGTGTCTCTGACAGTTCGTTTGGTTGCAGGGGACATATTCAGTTTTTATGGCCAAAATGTTCTTTTCAGAGGCTGAAAAGCATGTTTTGGCCGAGTATGATAATTTTCATTAAAACTTAATTTCTATCACTTCGAATGATGCCAAATGAATAACTTACTTGAATTGGACCATTTTACACTATGTCCATTGTAGATTTGTGTCTCCGACAGTTCGTTTGGTTGCAGGGGACATTTTCAGTTTTTATGGCCAAAATGTGCTTTTCAGAGGCTGAAAAGCATGTTTTGGCCGAGTATGATAATTTTCATTAAAACTTGATTTCTATCACTTCGAATGATGCCAAATGAATAATTTGCTTGAATTGGACCATTTTACACTATGTCCATTGTAGATTTGTGTCTCTGACAGTTCGTTTGGTTGCAGGGGACATATTCAGTTTTTATGGCCAAAATGTGCTTTTCAGGGGCTGAAAAGCATGTTTTGGCCGAGTATGATAATTTTCATTAAAACTTGATTTCTATCCATTCGAATGATGCCAAATGAATAACTTACTTGAATTGGACCATTTTACACTATGTCCATTGTAGATTTGTGTCTCCGACAGTTCGTTTGGTTGCAGGGGACATTTTCAGTTTTTATGGCCAAAATGTGCTTTCAGAGGCTGAAAAGCATGTTTTGGCCGAGTATGATAATTTTCATTAAAACTTGATTTCTATCACTTCGAATGATGCCAAATGAATAACTAACTTAAATTGGACCATTTTACACTATGTCCATTGTAGATTTGTGTCTCCGACAGTTCGTTTGGTTGCAGGGGACATTTTCAGTTTTTATGGCCAAAATGTGCTTTTCAGAGGCTGAAAAGCATGTTTTGGCCGAGTATGATAATTTACATTAAAACTTAATTTCTATCACTTCGAATGATGCCAAATGAATAACTTACTTGAATTGGACCATTTTACACTATGTCCATTGTAGATTTGTGTCTCTGACAGTTCGTTTGGTTTCAGGGGACATATTCAGTTTTTATGGACAAAATGTGCTTTTCAGGGGCTGAAAAGCATGTTTTGGCCGAGTATGATAATTTTCATTAAAACTTGATTTCTATCACTTCGAATGATGCCAAATGAATAACTTACTTGAATTGGACCATTTTACACTATGTCCATTGTAGATTTGTGTCTCTGACAGTTCGTTTGGTTGCAGGGGACATATTCAGTTTTTATGGCCAAAATGTGCTTTTCAGGGGCTGAAAAGCATGTTTTGGCCGAGTATGATAATTTTCATTAAAACTTGATTTCTATCACTTCGAATGATGCCAAATGAATAACTTACTTGAATTGGACCATTTTACACTATGTCCATTGTAGATTTGTGTCTCTGACAGTTCGTTTGGTTGCAGGGGACATATTCAGTTTTTATGGCCAAAATGTGCTTTTCAGAGGCTGAAAAGCATGTTTTGGCCGAGTATGATAATTTTCATTAAAACTTAATTTCTATCACTTCGAATGATGCCAAATGAATAACTTACTTGAATTGGACCATTTTACACTATGTCCATTGTAGATTTGTGTCTCCGACAGTTCGTTTGGTTGCAGGGGACATATTCAGTTTTTATGGCCAAAATGTGCTTTTCAGGGGCTGAAAAGCACGTTTTGGCAGAGTATGATAATTTTCATTAAAACTTGATTTCTATCCATTCAAATGATGCCAAATGAATAACTTACTTGAATTGGACCATTTTACACTATGTCCATTGTAGATTTGTGTCTCCGACAGTTCGTTTGGTTGGAGGGGACATTTTCAGTTTTTATGGCCAAAATGTGCTTTTCAGAGGCTGAAAAGCATGTTTTGGCCGAGTATGATAATTTTCATTAAAACTTAATTTCTATCACTTCGAATGATGCCAAATGAATAACTTACTTGAATTGGACCATTTTACACTATGTCCATTGTAGATTTGTGTCTCCGACAGTTCGTTTGGTTGCAGGGGACATATTCAGTTTTTATGGCCAAAATGTGCTTTTCAGGGGCTGAAAAGCACGTTTTGGCAGAGTATGATAATTTTCATTAAAACTTGATTTCTATCCATTCAAATGATGCCAAATGAATAACTTACTTGAATTGGACCATTTTACACTATGTCCATTGTAGATTTGTGTCTCTGACAGTTCGTTTGGTTGCAGGGGACATATTCAGTTTTTATGGCCAAAATGTGCTTTTCAGGGGCTGAAAAGCATGTTTTGGCCGAGTATGATAATTTTCATTAAAACTTGATTTCTATAACTTCGAATGATGCCAAATGAATAATTTGCTTGAATTGGACCATTTTACACTATGTCCATTGTAGATTTGTGTCTCTGACAGTTCGTTTGGTTGCAGGGGACATATTCAGTTTTTATGGCCAAAATGTGCTTTTCAGAGGCTGAAAAGCATGTTTTGGCCGAGTATGATAATTTTCATTAAAACTTAATTTCTATCACTTCGAATGATGCCAAATGAATAACTTACTTGAATTGGACCATTTTACACTATGTCCATTGTAGATTTGTATCTCCGACAGTTCGTTTGGTTGGAGGGGACATTTTCAGTTTTTATGGCCAAAATGTGCTTTTCAGAGGCTGAAAAGCATGTTTTGGCCGAGTATGATAATTTTCATTAAAACTTAATTTCTATCACTTCGAATGATGCCAAATGAATAACTTACTTGAATTGGACCATTTTACACTATGTCCATTGTAGATTTGTGTCTCTGACAGTTCGTTTGGTTGCAGGGGACATATTCAGTTTTTATGGCCAAAATGTGCTTTTCAGGGGCTGAAAAGCATGTTTTGGCCGAGTATGATAATTTTCATTAAAAATTGATTTCTATAACTTCGAATGATGCCAAATGAATAATTTGCTTGAATTGGACCATTTTACACTATGTCCATTGTAGATTTGTGTCTCTGACAGTTCGTTTGGTTGCAGGGGACATATTCAGTTTTTATGGCCAAAATGTGCTTTTCAGAGGCTGAAAAGCATGTTTTGGCCGAGTATGATAATTTTCATTAAAACTTAATTTCTATCACTTCGAATGATGCCAAATGAATAACTTACTTGAATTGGACCATTTTACACTATGTCCATTGTAGATTTGTATCTCCGACAGTTCGTTTGGTTGGAGGGGACATTTTCAGTTTTTATGGCCAAAATGTGCTTTTCAGAGGCTGAAAAGCATGTTTTGGCCGAGTATGATAATTTTCATTAAAACTTGATTTCTATCACTTCGAATGATGCCAAATGAATAATTTGCTTGAATTGGACCATTTTACACTATGTCCATTGTAGATTTGTGTCTCTGACAGTTCGTTTGGTTGCAGGGGACATTTTCAGTTTTTATGGCCAAAATGTGCTCTTCAGGGGCTGAAAAGCATGTTTTGGCCGAGTATGATGATTTTCATTAAAACTTAATTTCTATCACTTCGAATGATGCCAAATGAATAACTTACTTGAATTGGACCATTTTACACTATGTCCATTGTAGATTTGTGTCTCCGACAGTTCGTTTGGTTGCAGGGGACATATTCAGTTTTTATGGCCAAAATGTGCTTTTCAGGGGCTGAAAAGCACGTTTTGGCAGAGTATGATAATTTTCATTAAAACTTGATTTCTATCCATTCAAATGATGCCAAATGAATAACTTACTTGAATTGGACCATTTTACACTATGTCCATTGTAGATTTGTGTCTCCGACAGTTCGTTTGGTTGCAGGGGATATTTTCAGTTTTATGGCCAAAATGTGCTTTTCAGAGGCTGAAAAGCATGTTTTGGCAGAGTATGATAATTTTCATTAAAACTTAATTTCTATCACTTCGAATGATGCCAAATGAATAACTTACTTGAATTGGACCATTTTACACTATGTCCATTGTAGATTTGTGTCTTTGACAGTTCGTTTGGTTGCAGGGGACATATTCAGTTTTTATGGCCAAAATGTGCTTTTCAGGGGCTGAAAAGCATGTTTTGGCCGAGTTTGATAATTTTCATTAAAACTTGATTTCTATCACTTCGATTGATGCCAAATGAATAACTTACTTGAATTGGACCATTTTACACTATGTCCATTGTAGATTTGTGTCTCTGACAGTTCGTTTGGTTGCAGGGGACATATTCAGTTTTTATGGCCAAAATGTTCTTTTCAGAGGCTGAAAAGCATGTTTTGGCCGAGTATGATAATTTTCATTAAAACTTAATTTCTATCACTTCGAATGATGCCAAATGAATAACTTACTTGAATTGGACCATTTTACACTATGTCCATTGTAGATTTGTGTCTCCGACAGTTCGTTTGGTTGCAGGGGACATTTTCAGTTTTTATGGCCAAAATGTGCTTTTCAGAGGCTGAAAAGCATGTTTTGGCCGAGTATGATAATTTTCATTAAAACTTGATTTCTATCACTTCGAATGATGCCAAATGAATAATTTGCTTGAATTGGACCATTTTACACTATGTCCATTGTAGATTTGTGTCTCTGACAGTTCGTTTGGTTGCAGGGGACATATTCAGTTTTTATGGCCAAAATGTGCTTTTCAGAGGCTGAAAAGCATGTTTTGGCCGAGTATGATAATTTTCATTAAAACTTAATTTCTATCACTTCGAATGATGCCAAATGAATAACTTACTTGAATTGGACCATTTTACACTATGTCCATTGTAGATTTGTGTCTCTGACAGTTCGTTTGGTTGCAGGGGACATATTCAGTTTTTATGGCCAAAATGTGCTTTTCAGGGGCTGAAAAGCATGTTTTGGCCGAGTATGATAATTTTCATTAAAACTTGATTTCTATCACTTCGAATGATGCCAAATGAATAACTTACTTGAATTGGACCATTTTACACTATGTCCATTGTAGATTTGTGTCTCTGACAGTTCGTTTGGTTGCAGGGGACATATTCAGTTTTTATGGCCAAAATGTGCTTTTCAGAGGCTGAAAAGCATGTGTTGGCCGAGTATGATAATTTTTATTAAAACTTGATTTCTATCACTTCGAATGATGCCAAATGAATAACTTACTTGAATTGGACCATTTTACACTATGTCCATTGTAGATTTGTGTCTCTGACAGTTCGTTTGGTTGCAGGGGACATATTCAGTTTTTATGGCCAAAATGTGCTTTTCAGAGGCTGAAAAGCATGTTTTGGCCGAGTATGATAATTTTTATTAAAACTTGATTTCTATCACTTCGAATGATGCCAAATGAATAACTTACTTGAATTGGACCATTTTACACTATGTCCATTGTAGATTTGTGTCTCCGACAGTTCGTTTGGTTGCAGGGGATATTTTCAGTTTTATGGCCAAAATGTGCTTTTCAGAGGCTGAAAAGCATGTTTTGGCAGAGTATGATAATTTTCATTAAAACTTAATTTCTATCACTTCGAATGATGCCAAATGAATAACTTACTTGAATTGGACCATTTTACACTATGTCCATTGTAGATTTGTGTCTTTGACAGTTCGTTTGGTTGCAGGGGACATATTCAGTTTTTATGGCCAAAATGTGCTTTTCAGGGGCTGAAAAGCATGTTTTGGCCGAGTTTGATAATTTTCATTAAAACTTGATTTCTATCACTTCGATTGATGCCAAATGAATAACTTACTTGAATTGGACCATTTTACACTATGTCCATTGTAGATTTGTGTCTCTGACAGTTCGTTTGGTTGCAGGGGACATATTCAGTTTTTATGGCCAAAATGTTCTTTTCAGAGGCTGAAAAGCATGTTTTGGCCGAGTATGATAATTTTCATTAAAACTTAATTTCTATCACTTCGAATGATGCCAAATGAATAACTTACTTGAATTGGACCAATTTACACTATGTCCATTGTAGATTTGTGTCTCCGACAGTTCGTTTGGTTGCAGGGGACATTTTCAGTTTTTATGGCCAAAATGTGCTTTTCAGAGGCTGAAAAGCATGTTTTGGCCGAGTATGATAATTTTCATTAAAACTTGATTTCTATCACTTCGAATGATGCCAAATGAATAATTTGCTTGAATTGGACCATTTTACACTATGTCCATTGTAGATTTGTGTCTCTGACAGTTCGTTTGGTTGCAGGGGACATATTCAGTTTTTATGGCCAAAATGTGCTTTTCAGGGGCTGAAAAGTATGTTTTGGCCGAGTATGATAATTTTCATTAAAACTTGATTTCTATCCATTCGAATGATGCCAAATGAATAACTTACTTGAATTGGACCATTTTACACTATGTCCATTGTAGATTTGTGTCTCCGACAGTTCGTTTGGTTGCAGGGGACATTTTCAGTTTTTATGGCCAAAATGTGCTTTCAGAGGCTGAAAAGCATGTTTTGGCCGAGTATGATAATTTTCATTAAAACTTGATTTCTATCACTTCGAATGATGCCAAATGAATAACTAACTTAAATTGGACCATTTTACACTATGTCCATTGTAGATTTGTGTCTCCGACAGTTCGTTTGGTTGCAGGGGACATTTTCAGTTTTTATGGCCAAAATGTGCTTTTCAGAGGCTGAAAAGCATGTTTTGGCCGAGTATGATAATTTACATTAAAACTTAATTTCTATCACTTCGAATGATGCCAAATGAATAACTTACTTGAATTGGACCATTTTACACTATGTCCATTGTAGATTTGTGTCTCCGACAGTTCGTTTGGTTGCAGGGGATATTTTCAGTTTTATGGCCAAAATGTGCTTTTCAGAGGCTGAAAAGCATGTTTTGGCAGAGTATGATAATTTTCATTAAAACTTAATTTCTATCACTTCGAATGATGCCAAATGAATAACTTACTTGAATTGGACCATTTTACACTATGTCCATTGTAGATTTGTGTCTTTGACAGTTCGTTTGGTTGCAGGGGACATATACAGTTTTTATGGCCAAAATGTGCTTTTCAGGGGCTGAAAAGCATGTTTTGGCCGAGTTTGATAATTTTCATTAAAACTTGATTTCTATCACTTCGATTGATGCCAAATGAATAACTTACTTGAATTGGACCATTTTACACTATGTCCATTGTAGATTTGTGTCTCTGACAGTTCGTTTGGTTGCAGGGGACATATTCAGTTTTTATGGCCAAAATGTTCTTTTCAGAGGCTGAAAAGCATGTTTTGGCCGAGTATGATAATTTTCATTAAAACTTAATTTCTATCACTTCGAATGATGCCAAATGAATAACTTACTTGAATTGGACCATTTTACACTATGTCCATTGTAGATTTGTGTCTCCGACAGTTCGTTTGGTTGCAGGGGACATTTTCAGTTTTTATGGCCAAAATGTGCTTTTCAGAGGCTGAAAAGCATGTTTTGGCCGAGTATGATAATTTTCATTAAAACTTGATTTCTATCACTTCGAATGATGCCAAATGAATAATTTGCTTGAATTGGACCATTTTACACTATGTCCATTGTAGATTTGTGTCTCTGACAGTTCGTTTGGTTGCAGGGGACATATTCAGTTTTTATGGCCAAAATGTGCTTTTCAGGGGCTGAAAAGCATGTTTTGGCCGAGTATGATAATTTTCATTAAAACTTGATTTCTATCCATTCGAATGATGCCAAATGAATAACTTACTTGAATTGGACCATTTTACACTATGTCCATTGTAGATTTGTGTCTCCGACAGTTCGTTTGGTTGCAGGGGACATTTTCAGTTTTTATGGCCAAAATGTGCTTTCAGAGGCTGAAAAGCATGTTTTGGCCGAGTATGATAATTTTCATTAAAACTTGATTTCTATCACTTCGAATGATGCCAAATGAATAACTAACTTAAATTGGACCATTTTACACTATGTCCATTGTAGATTTGTGTCTCCGACAGTTCGTTTGGTTGCAGGGGACATTTTCAGTTTTTATGGCCAAAATGTGCTTTTCAGAGGCTGAAAAGCATGTTTTGGCCGAGTATGATAATTTACATTAAAACTTAATTTCTATCACTTCGAATGATGCCAAATGAATAACTTACTTGAATTGGACCATTTTACACTATGTCCATTGTAGATTTGTGTCTCTGACAGTTCGTTTGGTTTCAGGGGACATATTCAGTTTTTATGGACAAAATGTGCTTTTCAGGGGCTGAAAAGCATGTTTTGGCCGAGTATGATAATTTTCATTAAAACTTGATTTCTATCACTTCGAATGATGCCAAATGAATAACTTACTTGAATTGGACCATTTTACACTATGTCCATTGTAGATTTGTGTCTCTGACAGTTCGTTTGGTTGCAGGGGACATATTCAGTTTTTATGGCCAAAATGTGCTTTTCAGGGGCTGAAAAGCATGTTTTGGCCGAGTATGATAATTTTCATTAAAACTTGATTTCTATCACTTCGAATGATGCCAAATGAATAACTTACTTGAATTGGACCATTTTACACTATGTCCATTGTAGATTTGTGTCTCTGACAGTTCGTTTGGTTGCAGGGGACATATTCAGTTTTTATGGCCAAAATGTGCTTTTCAGAGGCTGAAAAGCATGTTTTGGCCGAGTATGATAATTTTCATTAAAACTTAATTTCTATCACTTCGAATGATGCCAAATGAATAACTTACTTGAATTGGACCATTTTACACTATGTCCATTGTAGATTTGTGTCTCCGACAGTTCGTTTGGTTGCAGGGGACATATTCAGTTTTTATGGCCAAAATGTGCTTTTCAGGGGCTGAAAAGCACGTTTTGGCAGAGTATGATAATTTTCATTAAAACTTGATTTCTATCCATTCAAATGATGCCAAATGAATAACTTACTTGAATTGGACCATTTTACACTATGTCCATTGTAGATTTGTGTCTCCGACAGTTCGTTTGGTTGGAGGGGACATTTTCAGTTTTTATGGCCAAAATGTGCTTTTCAGAGGCTGAAAAGCATGTTTTGGCCGAGTATGATAATTTTCATTAAAACTTAATTTCTATCACTTCGAATGATGCCAAATGAATAACTTACTTGAATTGGACCATTTTACACTATGTCCATTGTAGATTTGTGTCTCTGACAGTTCGTTTGGTTGCAGGGGACATATTCAGTTTTTATGGCCAAAATGTGCTTTTCAGGGGCTGAAAAGCATGTTTTGGCCGAGTATGATAATTTTCATTAAAACTTGATTTCTATCCATTCGAATGATGCCAAATGAATAACTTACTTGAATTGGACCATTTTACACTATGTCCATTGTAGATTTGTGTCTCCGACAGTTCGTTTGGTTGCAGGGGACATTTTCAGTTTTTATGGCCAAAATGTGCTTTTCAGAGGCTGAAAAGCATGTTTTGGCCGAGTATGATAATTTTCATTAAAACTTGATTTCTATCACTTCGAATGATGCCAAATGAATAATTTGCTTGAATTGGACCATTTTACACTATGTCCATTGTAGATTTGTGTCTCTGACAGTTCGTTTGGTTGCAGGGGACATATTCAGTTTTTATGGCCAAAATGTGCTTTTCAGGGGCTGAAAAGCATGTTTTGTCGAGTATGATAATTTTCATTAAAACTTGATTTCTATCCATTCGAATGATGCCAAATGAATAACTTACTTGAATTGGACCATTTTACACTATGTCCATTGTAGATTTGTGTCTCCGACAGTTCGTTTGGTTGCAGGGGACATTTTCAGTTTTTATGGCCAAAATGTGCTTTCAGAGGCTGAAAAGCATGTTTTGGCCGAGTATGATAATTTTCATTAAAACTTGATTTCTATCACTTCGAATGATGCCAAATGAATAACTAACTTAAATTGGACCATTTTACACTATGTCCATTGTAGATTTGTGTCTCCGACAGTTCGTTTGGTTGCAGGGGACATTTTCAGTTTTTATGGCCAAAATGTGCTTTTCAGAGGCTGAAAAGCATGTTTTGGCCGAGTATGATAATTTACATTAAAACTTAATTTCTATCACTTCGAATGATGCCAAATGAATAACTTACTTGAATTGGACCATTTTACACTATGTCCATTGTAGATTTGTGTCTCTGACAGTTCGTTTGGTTTCAGGGGACATATTCAGTTTTTATGGACAAAATGTGCTTTTCAGGGGCTGAAAAGCATGTTTTGGCCGAGTATGATAATTTTCATTAAAACTTGATTTCTATCACTTCGAATGATGCCAAATGAATAACTTACTTGAATTGGACCATTTTACACTATGTCCATTGTAGATTTGTGTCTCTGACAGTTCGTTTGGTTGCAGGGGACATATTCAGTTTTTATGGCCAAAATGTGCTTTTCAGGGGCTGAAAAGCATGTTTTGGCCGAGTATGATAATTTTCATTAAAACTTGATTTCTATCACTTCGAATGATGCCAAATGAATAACTTACTTGAATTGGACCATTTTACACTATGTCCATTGTAGATTTGTGTCTCTGACAGTTCGTTTGGTTGCAGGGGACATATTCAGTTTTTATGGCCAAAATGTGCTTTTCAGAGGCTGAAAAGCATGTTTTGGCCGAGTATGATAATTTTTATTAAAACTTGATTTCTATCACTTCGAATGATGCCAAATGAATAACTTACTTGAATTGGACCATTTTACACTATGTCCATTGTAGATTTGTGTCTCTGACAGTTCGTTTGGTTGCAGGGGACATATTCAGTTTTTATGGCCAAAATGTGCTTTTCAGAGGCTGAAAAGCATGTTTTGGCCGAGTATGATAATTTTTATTAAAACTTGATTTCTATCACTTCGAATGATGCCAAATGAATAACTTACTTGAATTGGACCATTTTACACTATGTCCATTGTAGATTTGTGTCTCCGACAGTTCGTTTGGTTGCAGGGGATATTTTCAGTTTTATGGCCAAAATGTGCTTTTCAGAGGCTGAAAAGCATGTTTTGGCAGAGTATGATAATTTTCATTAAAACTTAATTTCTATCACTTCGAATGATGCCAAATGAATAACTTACTTGAATTGGACCATTTTACACTATGTCCATTGTAGATTTGTGTCTTTGACAGTTCGTTTGGTTGCAGGGGACATATTCAGTTTTTATGGCCAAAATGTGCTTTTCAGGGGCTGAAAAGCATGTTTTGGCCGAGTTTGATAATTTTCATTAAAACTTGATTTCTATCACTTCGATTGATGCCAAATGAATAACTTACTTGAATTGGACCATTTTACACTATGTCCATTGTAGATTTGTGTCTCTGACAGTTCGTTTGGTTGCAGGGGACATATTCAGTTTTTATGGCCAAAATGTTCTTTTCAGAGGCTGAAAAGCATGTTTTGGCCGAGTATGATAATTTTCATTAAAACTTAATTTCTATCACTTCGAATGATGCCAAATGAATAACTTACTTGAATTGGACCATTTTACACTATGTCCATTGTAGATTTGTGTCTCCGACAGTTCGTTTGGTTGCAGGGGACATTTTCAGTTTTTATGGCCAAAATGTGCTTTTCAGAGGCTGAAAAGCATGTTTTGGCCGAGTATGATAATTTTCATTAAAACTTGATTTCTATCACTTCGAATGATGCCAAATGAATAATTTGCTTGAATTGGACCATTTTACACTATGTCCATTGTAGATTTGTGTCTCTGACAGTTCGTTTGGTTGCAGGGGACATATTCAGTTTTTATGGCCAAAATGTGCTTTTCAGGGGCTGAAAAGCACGTTTTGGCAGAGTATGATAATTTTCATTAAAACTTGATTTCTATCCATTCGAATGATGCCAAATGAATAACTTACTTGAATTGGACCATTTTACACTATGTCCATTGTAGATTTGTGTCTCCAACAGTTCGTTTGGTTGGAGGGGACATTTTCAGTTTTTATGGCCAAAATGTGCTTTTCAGAGGCTGAAAAGCATGTTTTGGCCGAGTATGATAATTTTCATTAAAACTTGATTTCTATAACTTCGAATGATGCCAAATGAATAATTTGCTTGAATTGGACCATTTTACACTATGTCCATTGTAGATTTGTGTCTCTGACAGTTCGTTTGGTTGCAGGGGACATATTCAGTTTTTATGGCCAAAATGTGCTTTTCAGAGGCTGAAAAGCATGTTTTGGCCGAGTATGATAATTTTCATTAAAACTTAATTTCTATCACTTCGAATGATGCCAAATGAATAACTTACTTGAATTGGACCATTTTACACTATGTCCATTGTAGATTTGTGTCTCTGACAGTTCGTTTGGTTGCAGGGGACATTTTCAGTTTTTATGGCCAAAATGTGCTTTTCAGAGGCTGAAAAGCATGTTTTGGCCGAGTATGATAATTTTCATTAAAACTTGATTTCTATCACTTCGAATGATGCCAAATGAATAATTTGCTTGAATTGGACCATTTTACACTATGTCCATTGTAGATTTGTGTCTCTGACAGTTCGTTTGGTTGCAGGGGACATATTCAGTTTTTATGGCCAAAATGTGCTTTTCAGGGGCTGAAAAGCATGTTTTGTCGAGTATGATAATTTTCATTAAAACTTGATTTCTATCCATTCGAATGATGCCAAATGAATAACTTACTTGAATTGGACCATTTTACACTATGTCCATTGTAGATTTGTGTCTCCGACAGTTCGTTTGGTTGCAGGGGACATTTTCAGTTTTTATGGCCAAAATGTGCTTTCAGAGGCTGAAAAGCATGTTTTGGCCGAGTATGATAATTTTCATTAAAACTTGATTTCTATCACTTCGAATGATGCCAAATGAATAACTAACTTAAATTGGACCATTTTACACTATGTCCATTGTAGATTTGTGTCTCCGACAGTTCGTTTGGTTGCAGGGGACATTTTCAGTTTTTATGGCCAAAATGTGCTTTTCAGAGGCTGAAAAGCATGTTTTGGCCGAGTATGATAATTTACATTAAAACTTAATTTCTATCACTTCGAATGATGCCAAATGAATAACTTACTTGAATTGGACCATTTTACACTATGTCCATTGTAGATTTGTGTCTCTGACAGTTCGTTTGGTTTCAGGGGACATATTCAGTTTTTATGGACAAAATGTGCTTTTCAGGGGCTGAAAAGCATGTTTTGGCCGAGTATGATAATTTTCATTAAAACTTGATTTCTATCACTTCGAATGATGCCAAATGAATAACTTACTTGAATTGGACCATTTTACACTATGTCCATTGTAGATTTGTATCTCTGACAGTTCGTTTGGTTGCAGGGGACATATTCAGTTTTTATGGCCAAAATGTGCTTTTCAGGGGCTGAAAAGCATGTTTTGGCCGAGTATGATAATTTTCATTAAAACTTGATTTCTATCACTTCGAATGATGCCAAATGAATAACTTACTTGAATTGGACCATTTTACACTATGTCCATTGTAGATTTGTGTCTCTGACAGTTCGTTTGGTTGCAGGGGACATATTCAGTTTTTATGGCCAAAATGTGCTTTTCAGAGGCTGAAAAGCATGTTTTGGCCGAGTATGATAATTTTTATTAAAACTTGATTTCTATCACTTCGAATGATGCCAAATGAATAACTTACTTGAATTGGACCATTTTACACTATGTCCATTGTAGATTTGTGTCTCTGACAGTTCGTTTGGTTGCAGGGGACATATTCAGTTTTTATGGCCAAAATGTGCTTTTCAGAGGCTGAAAAGCATGTTTTGGCCGAGTATGATAATTTTTATTAAAACTTGATTTCTATCACTTCGAATGATGCCAAATGAATAACTTACTTGAATTGGACCATTTTACACTATGTCCATTGTAGATTTGTGTCTCCGACAGTTCGTTTGGTTGCAGGGGATATTTTCAGTTTTATGGCCAAAATGTGCTTTTCAGAGGCTGAAAAGCATGTTTTGGCAGAGTATGATAATTTTCATTAAAACTTAATTTCTATCACTTTGAATGATGCCAAATGAATAACTTACTTGAATTGGACCATTTTACACTATGTCCATTGTAGATTTGTGTCTTTGACAGTTCGTTTGGTTGCAGGGGACATATTCAGTTTTTATGGCCAAAATGTGCTTTTCAGGGGCTGAAAAGCATGTTTTGGCCGAGTTTGATAATTTTCATTAAAACTTGATTTCTATCACTTCGATTGATGCCAAATGAATAACTTACTTGAATTGGACCATTTTACACTATGTCCATTGTAGATTTGTGTCTCTGACAGTTCGTTTGGTTGCAGGGGACATATTCAGTTTTTATGGCCAAAATGTTCTTTTCAGAGGCTGAAAAGCATGTTTTGGCCGAGTATGATAATTTTCATTAAAACTTAATTTCTATCACTTCGAATGATGCCAAATGAATAACTTACTTGAATTGGACCATTTTACACTATGTCCATTGTAGATTTGTGTCTCCGACAGTTCGTTTGGTTGCAGGGGACATTTTCAGTTTTTATGGCCAAAATGTGCTTTTCAGAGGCTGAAAAGCATGTTTTGGCCGAGTATGATAATTTTCATTAAAACTTGATTTCTATCACTTCGAATGATGCCAAATGAATAATTTGCTTGAATTGGACCATTTTACACTATGTCCATTGTAGATTTGTGTCTCTGACAGTTCGTTTGGTTGCAGGGGACATATTCAGTTTTTATGGCCAAAATGTGCTTTTCAGGGGCTGAAAAGCACGTTTTGGCAGAGTATGATAATTTTCATTAAAACTTGATTTCTATCCATTCGAATGATGCCAAATGAATAACTTACTTGAATTGGACCATTTTACACTATGTCCATTGTAGATTTGTGTCTCCAACAGTTCGTTTGGTTGGAGGGGACATTTTCAGTTTTTATGGCCAAAATGTGCTTTTCAGAGGCTGAAAAGCATGTTTTGGCCGAGTATGATAATTTTCATTAAAACTTGATTTCTATAACTTCGAATGATGCCAAATGAATAATTTGCTTGAATTGGACCATTTTACACTATGTCCATTGTAGATTTGTGTCTCTGACAGTTCGTTTGGTTGCAGGGGACATATTCAGTTTTTATGGCCAAAATGTGCTTTTCAGAGGCTGAAAAGCATGTTTTGGCCGAGTATGATAATTTTCATTAAAACTTAATTTCTATCACTTCGAATGATGCCAAATGAATAACTTACTTGAATTGGACCATTTTACACTATGTCCATTGTAGATTTGTGTCTCTGACAGTTCGTTTGGTTGCAGGGGACATTTTCAGTTTTTATGGCCAAAATGTGCTTTTCAGAGGCTGAAAAGCATGTTTTGGCCGAGTATGATAATTTTCATTAAAACTTGATTTCTATCACTTCGAATGATGCCAAATGAATAATTTGCTTGAATTGGACCATTTTACACTATGTCCATTGTAGATTTAATGTCTCTGACAGTTCGTTTGGTTGCAGGGGACATATTCAGTTTTTATGGCCAAAATGTGCTTTTCAGGGGCTGAAAAGCACGTTTTGGCAGAGTATGATAATTTTCATTAAAACTTGATTTCTATCCATTCGAATGATGCCAAATGAATAACTTACTTGAATTGGACCATTTTACACTATGTCCATTGTAGATTTGTGTCTCCAACAGTTCGTTTGGTTGGAGGGGACATTTTCAGTTTTTATGGCCAAAATGTGCTTTTCAGAGGCTGAAAAGCATGTTTTGGCCGAGTATGATAATTTTCATTAAAACTTGATTTCTATAACTTCGAATGATGCCAAATGAATAATTTGCTTGAATTGGACCATTTTACACTATGTCCATTGTAGATTTGTGTCTCTGACAGTTCGTTTGGTTGCAGGGGACATATTCAGTTTTTATGGCCAAAATGTGCTTTTCAGAGGCTGAAAAGCATGTTTTGGCCGAGTATGATAATTTTCATTAAAACTTAATTTCTATCACTTCGAATGATGCCAAATGAATAACTTACTTGAATTGGACCATTTTACACTATGTCCATTGTAGATTTGTGTCTCTGACAGTTCGTTTGGTTGCAGGGGACATATTCAGTTTTTATGGCCAAAATGTGCTTTTCAGGGGCTGAAAAGCATGTTTTGGCCGAGTATGATAATTTTCATTAAAACTTGATTTCTATCCATTCGAATGATGCCAAATGAATAACTTACTTGAATTGGACCATTTTACACTATGTCCATTGTAGATTTGTGTCTCCGACAGTTCGTTTGGTTGCAGGGGACATTTTCAGTTTTTATGGCCAAAATGTGCTTTTCAGAGGCTGAAAAGCATGTTTTGGCCGAGTATGATAATTTTCATTAAAACTTGATTTCTATCACTTCGAATGATGCCAAATGAATAATTTACTTGAATTGGACCATTTTACACTATGTCCATTGTAGATTTGTGTCTCTGACAGTTCGTTTGGTTGCAGGGGACATATTCAGTTTTTATGGCCAAAATGTGCTTTTCAGAGGCAGAAAAGCATGTTTTGGCCGAGTATGATAATTTTCATTAAAACTTGATTTCTATCACTTCGAATGATGCCAAATGAATAATTTACTTGAATTGGACCATTTTACACTATGTCCATTGTAGATTTGTGTCTCTGACAGTTCGTTTGGTTGCAGGGGACATATTCAGTTTTTATGGCCAAAATGTGCTTTTCAGGGGCTGAAAAGCATGTTTTGGCCGAGTATGATAATTTTCATTAAAACTTGATTTCTATAACTTCGAATGATGCCAAATGAATAATTTGCTTGAATTGGACCATTTTACACTATGTCCATTGTAGATTTGTGTCTCTGACAGTTCGTTTGGTTGCAGGGGACATATTCAGTTTTTATGGCCAAAATGTGCTTTTCAGAGGCTGAAAAGCATGTTTTGGCCGAGTATGATAATTTTCATTAAAACTTAATTTCTATCACTTCGAATGATGCCAAATGAATAACTTACTTGAATTGGACCATTTTACACTATGTCCATTGTAGATTTGTATCTCCGACAGTTCGTTTGGTTGGAGGGGACATTTTCAGTTTTTATGGCCAAAATGTGCTTTTCAGAGGCTGAAAAGCATGTTTTGGCCGAGTATGATAATTTTCATTAAAACTTAATTTCTATCACTTCGAATGATGCCAAATGAATAACTTACTTGAATTGGACCATTTTACACTATGTCCATTGTAGATTTGTGTCTCTGACAGTTCGTTTGGTTGCAGGGGACATATTCAGTTTTTATGGCCAAAATGTGCTTTTCAGGGGCTGAAAAGCATGTTTTGTCGAGTATGATAATTTTCATTAAAACTTGATTTCTATCCATTCGAATGATGCCAAATGAATAACTTACTTGAATTGGACCATTTTACACTATGTCCATTGTAGATTTGTGTCTCCGACAGTTCGTTTGGTTGCAGGGGACATTTTCAGTTTTTATGGCCAAAATGTGCTTTCAGAGGCTGAAAAGCATGTTTTGGCCGAGTATGATAATTTTCATTAAAACTTGATTTCTATCACTTCGAATGATGCCAAATGAATAACTAACTTAAATTGGACCATTTTACACTATGTCCATTGTAGATTTGTGTCTCCGACAGTTCGTTTGGTTGCAGGGGACATTTTCAGTTTTTATGGCCAAAATGTGCTTTTCAGAGGCTGAAAAGCATGTTTTGGCCGAGTATGATAATTTACATTAAAACTTAATTTCTATCACTTCGAATGATGCCAAATGAATAACTTACTTGAATTGGACCATTTTACACTATGTCCATTGTAGATTTGTGTCTCTGACAGTTCGTTTGGTTTCAGGGGACATATTCAGTTTTTATGGACAAAATGTGCTTTTCAGGGGCTGAAAAGCATGTTTTGGCCGAGTATGATAATTTTCATTAAAACTTGATTTCTATCACTTCGAATGATGCCAAATGAATAACTTACTTGAATTGGACCATTTTACACTATGTCCATTGTAGATTTGTGTCTCTGACAGTTCGTTTGGTTGCAGGGGACATATTCAGTTTTTATGGCCAAAATGTGCTTTTCAGGGGCTGAAAAGCATGTTTTGGCCGAGTATGATAATTTTCATTAAAACTTGATTTCTATCACTTCGAATGATGCCAAATGAATAACTTACTTGAATTGGACCATTTTACACTATGTCCATTGTAGATTTGTGTCTCTGACAGTTCGTTTGGTTGCAGGGGACATATTCAGTTTTTATGGCCAAAATGTGCTTTTCAGAGGCTGAAAAGCATGTTTTGGCCGAGTATGATAATTTTTATTAAAACTTGATTTCTATCACTTCGAATGATGCCAAATGAATAACTTACTTGAATTGGACCATTTTACACTATGTCCATTGTAGATTTGTGTCTCTGACAGTTCGTTTGGTTGCAGGGGACATATTCAGTTTTTATGGCCAAAATGTGCTTTTCAGAGGCTGAAAAGCATGTTTTGGCCGAGTATGATAATTTTTATTAAAACTTGATTTCTATCACTTCGAATGATGCCAAATGAATAACTTACTTGAATTGGACCATTTTACACTATGTCCATTGTAGATTTGTGTCTCCGACAGTTCGTTTGGTTGCAGGGGATATTTTCAGTTTTATGGCCAAAATGTGCTTTTCAGAGGCTGAAAAGCATGTTTTGGCAGAGTATGATAATTTTCATTAAAACTTAATTTCTATCACTTCGAATGATGCCAAATGAATAACTTACTTGAATTGGACCATTTTACACTATGTCCATTGTAGATTTGTGTCTTTGACAGTTCGTTTGGTTGCAGGGGACATATTCAGTTTTTATGGCCAAAATGTGCTTTTCAGGGGCTGAAAAGCATGTTTTGGCCGAGTTTGATAATTTTCATTAAAACTTGATTTCTATCACTTCGATTGATGCCAAATGAATAACTTACTTGAATTGGACCATTTTACACTATGTCCATTGTAGATTTGTGTCTCTGACAGTTCGTTTGGTTGCAGGGGACATATTCAGTTTTTATGGCCAAAATGTTCTTTTCAGAGGCTGAAAAGCATGTTTTGGCCGAGTATGATAATTTTCATTAAAACTTAATTTCTATCACTTCGAATGATGCCAAATGAATAACTTACTTGAATTGGACCATTTTACACTATGTCCATTGTAGATTTGTGTCTCCGACAGTTCGTTTGGTTGCAGGGGACATTTTCAGTTTTTATGGCCAAAATGTGCTTTTCAGAGGCTGAAAAGCATGTTTTGGCCGAGTATGATAATTTTCATTAAAACTTGATTTCTATCACTTCGAATGATGCCAAATGAATAATTTGCTTGAATTGGACCATTTTACACTATGTCCATTGTAGATTTGTGTCTCTGACAGTTCGTTTGGTTGCAGGGGACATATTCAGTTTTTATGGCCAAAATGTGCTTTTCAGGGGCTGAAAAGCACGTTTTGGCAGAGTATGATAATTTTCATTAAAACTTGATTTCTATCCATTCGAATGATGCCAAATGAATAACTTACTTGAATTGGACCATTTTACACTATGTCCATTGTAGATTTGTGTCTCCAACAGTTCGTTTGGTTGGAGGGGACATTTTCAGTTTTTATGGCCAAAATGTGCTTTTCAGAGGCTGAAAAGCATGTTTTGGCCGAGTATGATAATTTTCATTAAAACTTGATTTCTATAACTTCGAATGATGCCAAATGAATAATTTGCTTGAATTGGACCATTTTACACTATGTCCATTGTAGATTTGTGTCTCTGACAGTTCGTTTGGTTGCAGGGGACATATTCAGTTTTTATGGCCAAAATGTGCTTTTCAGAGGCTGAAAAGCATGTTTTGGCCGAGTATGATAATTTTCATTAAAACTTAATTTCTATCACTTCGAATGATGCCAAATGAATAACTTACTTGAATTGGACCATTTTACACTATGTCCATTGTAGATTTGTGTCTCTGACAGTTCGTTTGGTTGCAGGGGACATTTTCAGTTTTTATGGCCAAAATGTGCTTTTCAGAGGCTGAAAAGCATGTTTTGGCCGAGTATGATAATTTTCATTAAAACTTGATTTCTATCACTTCGAATGATGCCAAATGAATAATTTGCTTGAATTGGACCATTTTACACTATGTCCATTGTAGATTTGTGTCTCTGACAGTTCGTTTGGTTGCAGGGGACATATTCAGTTTTTATGGCCAAAATGTGCTTTTCAGGGGCTGAAAAGCACGTTTTGGCAGAGTATGATAATTTTCATTAAAACTTGATTTCTATCCATTCGAATGATGCCAAATGAATAACTTACTTGAATTGGACCATTTTACACTATGTCCATTGTAGATTTGTGTCTCCAACAGTTCGTTTGGTTGGAGGGGACATTTTCAGTTTTTATGGCCAAAATGTGCTTTTCAGAGGCTGAAAAGCATGTTTTGGCCGAGTATGATAATTTTCATTAAAACTTGATTTCTATAACTTCGAATGATGCCAAATGAATAATTTGCTTGAATTGGACCATTTTACACTATGTCCATTGTAGATTTGTGTCTCTGACAGTTCGTTTGGTTGCAGGGGACATATTCAGTTTTTATGGCCAAAATGTGCTTTTCAGAGGCTGAAAAGCATGTTTTGGCCGAGTATGATAATTTTCATTAAAACTTAATTTCTATCACTTCGAATGATGCCAAATGAATAACTTACTTGAATTGGACCATTTTACACTATGTCCATTGTAGATTTGTGTCTCTGACAGTTCGTTTGGTTGCAGGGGACATATTCAGTTTTTATGGCCAAAATGTGCTTTTCAGGGGCTGAAAAGCATGTTTTGGCCGAGTATGATAATTTTCATTAAAACTTGATTTCTATCCATTCGAATGATGCCAAATGAATAACTTACTTGAATTGGACCATTTTACACTATGTCCATTGTAGATTTGTGTCTCCGACAGTTCGTTTGGTTGCAGGGGACATTTTCAGTTTTTATGGCCAAAATGTGCTTTTCAGAGGCTGAAAAGCATGTTTTGGCCGAGTATGATAATTTTCATTAAAACTTGATTTCTATCACTTCGAATGATGCCAAATGAATAATTTACTTGAATTGGACCATTTTACACTATGTCCATTGTAGATTTGTGTCTCTGACAGTTCGTTTGGTTGCAGGGGACATATTCAGTTTTTATGGCCAAAATGTGCTTTTCAGAGGCAGAAAAGCATGTTTTGGCCGAGTATGATAATTTTCATTAAAACTTGATTTCTATCACTTCGAATGATGCCAAATGAATAATTTACTTGAATTGGACCATTTTACACTATGTCCATTGTAGATTTGTGTCTCTGACAGTTCGTTTGGTTGCAGGGGACATATTCAGTTTTTATGGCCAAAATGTGCTTTTCAGGGGCTGAAAAGCATGTTTTGGCCGAGTATGATAATTTTCATTAAAACTTGATTTCTATAACTTCGAATGATGCCAAATGAATAATTTGCTTGAATTGGACCATTTTACACTATGTCCATTGTAGATTTGTGTCTCTGACAGTTCGTTTGGTTGCAGGGGACATATTCAGTTTTTATGGCCAAAATGTGCTTTTCAGAGGCTGAAAAGCATGTTTTGGCCGAGTATGATAATTTTCATTAAAACTTAATTTCTATCACTTCGAATGATGCCAAATGAATAACTTACTTGAATTGGACCATTTTACACTATGTCCATTGTAGATTTGTATCTCCGACAGTTCGTTTGGTTGGAGGGGACATTTTCAGTTTTTATGGCCAAAATGTGCTTTTCAGAGGCTGAAAAGCATGTTTTGGCCGAGTATGATAATTTTCATTAAAACTTAATTTCTATCACTTCGAATGATGCCAAATGAATAACTTACTTGAATTGGACCATTTTACACTATGTCCATTGTAGATTTGTGTCTCTGACAGTTCCTTTGGTTGCAGGGGACATATTCAGTTTTTATGGCCAAAATGTGCTTTTCAGGGGCTGAAAAGCATGTTTTGGCCGAGTATGATAATTTTCATTAAAACTTGATTTCTATAACTTCGAATGATGCCAAATGAATAATTTGCTTGAATTGGACCATTTTACACTATGTCCATTGTAGATTTGTGTCTCTGACAGTTCGTTTGGTTGCAGGGGACATATTCAGTTTTTATGGCCAAAATGTGCTTTTCAGAGGCTGAAAAGCATGTTTTGGCCGAGTATGATAATTTTCATTAAAACTTAATTTCTATCACTTCGAATGATGCCAAATGAATAACTTACTTGAATTGGACCATTTTACACTATGTCCATTGTAGATTTGTGTCTCTGACAGTTCGTTTGGTTGCAGGGGACATATTCAGTTTTTATGGCCAAAATGTGCTTTTCAGGGGCTGAAAAGCATGTTTTGGCCGAGTATGATAATTTTCATTAAAACTTGATTTCTATCACTTCGAATGATGCCAAATGAATAACTTACTTGAATTGGACCATTTTACACTATGTCCATTGTAGATTTGTGTCTCTGACAGTTCGTTTGGTTGCAGGGGACATATTCAGTTTTTATGGCCAAAATGTGCTTTTCAGAGGCTGAAAAGCATGTTTTGGCCGAGTATGATAATTTTTATTAAAACTTGATTTCTATCACTTCGAATGATGCCAAATGAATAACTTACTTGAATTGGACCATTTTACACTATGTCCATTGTAGATTTGTGTCTCTGACAGTTCGTTTGGTTGCAGGGGACATATTCAGTTTTTATGGCCAAAATGTGCTTTTCAGAGGCTGAAAAGCATGTTTTGGCCGAGTATGATAATTTTTATTAAAACTTGATTTCTATCACTTCGAATGATGCCAAATGAATAACTTACTTGAATTGGACCATTTTACACTATGTCCATTGTAGATTTGTGTCTCCGACAGTTCGTTTGGTTGCAGGGGATATTTTCAGTTTTATGGCCAAAATGTGCTTTTCAGAGGCTGAAAAGCATGTTTTGGCAGAGTATGATAATTTTCATTAAAACTTAATTTCTATCACTTCGAATGATGCCAAATGAATAACTTACTTGAATTGGACCATTTTACACTATGTCCATTGTAGATTTGTGTCTTTGACAGTTCGTTTGGTTGCAGGGGACATATTCAGTTTTTATGGCCAAAATGTGCTTTTCAGGGGCTGAAAAGCATGTTTTGGCCGAGTTTGATAATTTTCATTAAAACTTGATTTCTATCACTTCGATTGATGCCAAATGAATAACTTACTTGAATTGGACCATTTTACACTATGTCCATTGTAGATTTGTGTCTCTGACAGTTCGTTTGGTTGCAGGGGACATATTCAGTTTTTATGGCCAAAATGTTCTTTTCAGAGGCTGAAAAGCATGTTTTGGCCGAGTATGATAATTTTCATTAAAACTTAATTTCTATCACTTCGAATGATGCCAAATGAATAACTTACTTGAATTGGACCATTTTACACTATGTCCATTGTAGATTTGTGTCTCCGACAGTTCGTTTGGTTGCAGGGGACATTTTCAGTTTTTATGGCCAAAATGTGCTTTTCAGAGGCTGAAAAGCATGTTTTGGCCGAGTATGATAATTTTCATTAAAACTTGATTTCTATCACTTCGAATGATGCCAAATGAATAATTTGCTTGAATTGGACCATTTTACACTATGTCCATTGTAGATTTGTGTCTCTGACAGTTCGTTTGGTTGCAGGGGACATATTCAGTTTTTATGGCCAAAATGTGCTTTTCAGGGGCTGAAAAGCACGTTTTGGCAGAGTATGATAATTTTCATTAAAACTTGATTTCTATCCATTCGAATGATGCCAAATGAATAACTTACTTGAATTGGACCATTTTACACTATGTCCATTGTAGATTTGTGTCTCCAACAGTTCGTTTTGTTGGAGGGGACATTTTCAGTTTTTATGGCCAAAATGTGCTTTTCAGAGGCTGAAAAGCATGTTTTGGCCGAGTATGATAATTTTCATTAAAACTTGATTTCTATAACTTCGAATGATGCCAAATGAATAATTTGCTTGAATTGGACCATTTTACACTATGTCCATTGTAGATTTGTGTCTCTGACAGTTCGTTTGGTTGCAGGGGACATATTCAGTTTTTATGGCCAAAATGTGCTTTTCAGAGGCTGAAAAGCATGTTTTGGCCGAGTATGATAATTTTCATTAAAACTTAATTTCTATCACTTCGAATGATGCCAAATGAATAACTTACTTGAATTGGACCATTTTACACTATGTCCATTGTAGATTTGTGTCTCTGACAGTTCGTTTGGTTGCAGGGGACATATTCAGTTTTTATGGCCAAAATGTGCTTTTCAGGGGCTGAAAAGCATGTTTTGGCCGAGTATGATAATTTTCATTAAAACTTGATTTCTATCCATTCGAATGATGCCAAATGAATAACTTACTTGAATTGGACCATTTTACACTATGTCCATTGTAGATTTGTGTCTCCGACAGTTCGTTTGGTTGCAGGGGACATTTTCAGTTTTTATGGCCAAAATGTGCTTTTCAGAGGCTGAAAAGCATGTTTTGGCCGAGTATGATAATTTTCATTAAAACTTGATTTCTATCACTTCGAATGATGCCAAATGAATAATTTACTTGAATTGGACCATTTTACACTATGTCCATTGTAGATTTGTGTCTCCAACAGTTCGTTTGGTTGCAGGGGACATATTCAGTTTTTATGGCCAAAATGTGCTTTTCAGAGGCAGAAAAGCATGTTTTGGCCGAGTATGATAATTTTCATTAAAACTTGATTTCTATCACTTCGAATGATGCCAAATGAATAATTTACTTGAATTGGACCATTTTACACTATGTCCATTGTAGATTTGTGTCTCTGACAGTTCGTTTGGTTGCAGGGGACATATTCAGTTTTTATGGCCAAAATGTGCTTTTCAGAGGCTGAAAAGCATGTTTTGGCCGAGTATGATAATTTTCATTAAAACTTAATTTCTATCACTTCGAATGATGCCAAATGAATAACTTACTTGAATTGGACCATTTTACACTATGTCCATTGTAGATTTGTATCTCCGACAGTTCGTTTGGTTGGAGGGGACATTTTCAGTTTTTATGGCCAAAATGTGCTTTTCAGAGGCTGAAAAGCATGTTTTGGCCGAGTATGATAATTTTCATTAAAACTTAATTTCTATCACTTCGAATGATGCCAAATGAATAACTTACTTGAATTGGACCATTTTACACTATGTCCATTGTAGATTTGTGTCTCTGACAGTTCGTTTGGTTGCAGGGGACATATTCAGTTTTTATGGCCAAAATGTGCTTTTCAGGGGCTGAAAAGCATGTTTTGGCCGAGTATGATAATTTTCATTAAAACTTGATTTCTATAACTTCGAATGATGCCAAATGAATAATTTGCTTGAATTGGACCATTTTACACTATGTCCATTGTAGATTTGTGTCTCTGACAGTTCGTTTGGTTGCAGGGGACATATTCAGTTTTTATGGCCAAAATGTGCTTTTCAGAGGCTGAAAAGCATGTTTTGGCCGAGTATGATAATTTTCATTAAAACTTAATTTCTATCACTTCGAATGATGCCAAATGAATAACTTACTTGAATTGGACCATTTTACACTATGTCCATTGTAGATTTGTATCTCCGACAGTTCGTTTGGTTGGAGGGGACATTTTCAGTTTTTATGGCCAAAATGTGCTTTTCAGAGGCTGAAAAGCATGTTTTGGCCGAGTATGATAATTTTCATTAAAACTTGATTTCTATCACTTCGAATGATGCCAAATGAATAATTTGCTTGAATTGGACCATTTTACACTATGTCCATTGTAGATTTGTGTCTCTGACAGTTCGTTTGGTTGCAGGGGACATTTTCAGTTTTTATGGCCAAAATGTGCTCTTCAGGGGCTGAAAAGCATGTTTTGGCCGAGTATGATGATTTTCATTAAAACTTAATTTCTATCACTTCGAATGATGCCAAATGAATAACTTACTTGAATTGGACCATTTTACACTATGTCCATTGTAGATTTGTGTCTCCGACAGTTCGTTTGGTTGCAGGGGACATATTCAGTTTTTATGGCCAAAATGTGCTTTTCAGGGGCTGAAATTCACGTTTTGGCAGAGTATGATAATTTTCATTAAAACTTGATTTCTATCCATTCGAATGATGCCAAATGAATAACTTACTTGAATTGGACCATTTTACACTATGTCCATTGTAGATTTGTGTCTCCGACAGTTCGTTTGGTTGGAGGGGACATTTTCAGTTTTTATGGCCAAAATGTGCTTTTCAGAGGCTGAAAAGCATGTTTTGGCCGAGTATGATAATTTTCATTAAAACTTAATTTCTATCACTTCGAATGATGCCAAATGAATAACTTACTTGAATTGGACCATTTTACACTATGTCCATTGTAGATTTGTGTCTCTGACAGTTCGTTTGGTTGCAGGGGACATATTCAGTTTTTATGGCCAAAATGTGCTTTTCAGGGGCTGAAAAGCATGTTTTGGCCGAGTATGATAATTTTCATTAAAACTTGATTTCTATCCATTCGAATGATGCCAAATGAATAACTTACTTGAATTGGACCATTTTACACTATGTCCATTGTAGATTTGTGTCTCCGACAGTTCGTTTGGTTGCAGGGGACATTTTCAGTTTTTATGGCCAAAATGTGCTTTCAGAGGCTGAAAAGCATGTTTTGGCCGAGTATGATAATTTTCATTAAAACTTGATTTCTATCACTTCGAATGATGCCAAATGAATAACTAACTTAAATTGGACCATTTTACACTATGTCCATTGTAGATTTGTGTCTCTGACAGTTCGTTTGGTTGCAGGGGACATATTCAGTTTTTATGGCCAAAATGTGCTTTTCAGAGGCTGAAAAGCATGTTTTGGCCGAGTATGATAATTTTTATTAAAACTTGATTTCTATCACTTCGAATGATGCCAAATGAATAACTTACTTGAATTGGACCATTTTACACTATGTCCATTGTAGATTTGTGTCTCTGACAGTTCGTTTGGTTGCAGGGGACATATTCAGTTTTTATGGCCAAAATGTGCTTTTCAGAGGCTGAAAAGCATGTTTTGGCCGAGTATGATAATTTTCATTAAAACTTGATTTCTATAACTTCGAATGATGCCAAATGAATAATTTGCTTGAATTGGACCATTTTACACTATGTCCATTGTAGATTTGTGTCTCCGACAGTTCGTTTGGTTGCAGGGGACATTTTCAGTTTTTATGGCCAAAATGTGCTTTTCAGAGGCTGAAAAGCATGTTTTGGCCGAGTATGATAATTTTCATTAAAACTTGATTTCTATCACTTCGAATGATGCCAAATGAATAATTTACTTGAATTGGACCATTTTACACTATGTCCATTGTAGATTTGTGTCTCTGACAGTTCGTTTGGTTGCAGGGGACATATTCAGTTTTTATGGCCAAAATGTGCTTTTCAGAGGCAGAAAAGCATGTTTTGGCCGAGTATGATAATTTTCATTAAAACTTGATTTCTATCACTTCGAATGATGCCAAATGAATAATTTACTTGAATTGGACCATTTTACACTATGTCCATTGTAGATTTGTGTCTCTGACAGTTCGTTTGGTTGCAGGGGACATATTCAGTTTTTATGGCCAAAATGTGCTTTTCAGGGGCTGAAATTCACGTTTTGGCAGAGTATGATAATTTTCATTAAAACTTGATTTCTATCCATTTGAATGATGCCAAATGAATAACTTACTTGAATTGGACCATTTTACACTATGTCCATTGTAGATTTGTGTCTCCGACAGTTCGTTTGGTTGGAGGGGACATTTTCAGTTTTTATGGCCAAAATGTGCTTTTCAGAGGCTGAAAAGCATGTTTTGGCCGAGTATGATAATTTTCATTAAAACTTAATTTCTATCACTTCGAATGATGCCAAATGAATAACTTACTTGAATTGGACCATTTTACACTATGTCCATTGTAGATTTGTGTCTCTGACAGTTCGTTTGGTTGCAGGGGACATATTCAGTTTTTATGGCCAAAATGTGCTTTTCAGGGGCTGAAAAGCATGTTTTGGCCGAGTATGATAATTTTCATTAAAACTTGATTTCTATCCATTCGAATGATGCCAAATGAATAACTTACTTGAATTGGACCATTTTACACTATGTCCATTGTAGATTTGTGTCTCCGACAGTTCGTTTGGTTGCAGGGGACATTTTCAGTTTTTATGGCCAAAATGTGCTTTCAGAGGCTGAAAAGCATGTTTTGGCCGAGTATGATAATTTTCATTAAAACTTGATTTCTATCACTTCGAATGATGCCAAATGAATAACTAACTTAAATTGGACCATTTTACACTATGTCCATTGTAGATTTGTGTCTCTGACAGTTCGTTTGGTTGCAGGGGACATATTCAGTTTTTATGGCCAAAATGTGCTTTTCAGAGGCTGAAAAGCATGTTTTGGCCGAGTATGATAATTTTTATTAAAACTTGATTTCTATCACTTCGAATGATGCCAAATGAATAACTTACTTGAATTGGACCATTTTACACTATGTCCATTGTAGATTTGTGTCTCTGACAGTTCGTTTGGTTGCAGGGGACATATTCAGTTTTTATGGCCAAAATGTGCTTTTCAGAGGCTGAAAAGCATGTTTTGGCCGAGTATGATAATTTTCATTAAAACTTGATTTCTATAACTTCGAATGATGCCAAATGAATAATTTGCTTGAATTGGACCATTTTACACTATGTCCATTGTAGATTTGTGTCTCCGACAGTTCGTTTGGTTGCAGGGGACATTTTCAGTTTTTATGGCCAAAATGTGCTTTTCAGAGGCTGAAAAGCATGTTTTGGCCGAGTATGATAATTTTCATTAAAACTTGATTTCTATCACTTCGAATGATGCCAAATGAATAATTTACTTGAATTGGACCATTTTACACTATGTCCATTGTAGATTTGTGTCTCTGACAGTTCGTTTGGTTGCAGGGGACATATTCAGTTTTTATGGCCAAAATGTGCTTTTCAGAGGCAGAAAAGCATGTTTTGGCCGAGTATGATAATTTTCATTAAAACTTGATTTCTATCACTTCGAATGATGCCAAATGAATAATTTACTTGAATTGGACCATTTTACACTATGTCCATTGTAGATTTGTGTCTCTGACAGTTCGTTTGGTTGCAGGGGACATATTCAGTTTTTATGGCCAAAATGTGCTTTTCAGAGGCTGAAAAGCATGTTTTGGCCGAGTATGATAATTTTCATTAAAACTTGATTTCTATCACTTCGAATGATGCCAAATGAATAATTTACTTGAATTGGACCATTTTACACTATGTCCATTGTAGATTTGTGTCTCTGACAGTTCGTTTGGTTGCAGGGGACATATTCAGTTTTTATGGCCAAAATGTGCTTTTCAGAGGCTGAAAAGCATGTTTTGGCCGAGTATGATAATTTTCATTAAAACTTAATTTCTATCACTTCGAATGATGCCAAATGAATAACTTACTTGAATTGGACCATTTTACACTATGTCCATTGTAGATTTGTGTCTCTGACAGTTCGTTTGGTTGCAGGGGACATATTCAGTTTTTATGGCCAAAATGTGCTTTTCAGGGGCTGAAAAGCATGTTTTGGCCGAGTATGATAATTTTCATTAAAACTTGATTTCTATAACTTCGAATGATGCCAAATGAATAATTTGCTTGAATTGGACCATTTTACACTATGTCCATTGTAGATTTGTGTCTCTGACAGTTCGTTTGGTTGCAGGGGACATATTCAGTTTTTATGGCCAAAATGTGCTTTTCAGAGGCTGAAAAGCATGTTTTGGCCGAGTATGATAATTTTCATTAAAACTTAATTTCTATCACTTCGAATGATGCCAAATGAATAACTTACTTGAATTGGACCATTTTACACTATGTCCATTGTAGATTTGTATCTCCGACAGTTCGTTTGGTTGGAGGGGACATTTTCAGTTTTTATGGCCAAAATGTGCTTTTCAGAGGCTGAAAAGCATGTTTTGGCCGAGTATGATAATTTTCATTAAAACTTAATTTCTATCACTTCGAATGATGCCAAATGAATAACTTACTTGAATTGGAACATTTTACACTATGTCCATTGTAGATTTGTGTCTCCGACAGTTCGTTTGGTTGGAGGGGACATTTTCAGTTTTTATGGCCAAAATGTGCTTTTCAGAGGCTGAAAAGCATGTTTTGGCCGAGTATGATAATTTTCATTAAAACTTAATTTCTATCACTTCGAATGATGCCAAATGAATAACTTACTTGAATTGGACCATTTTACACTATGTCCATTGTAGATTTGTGTCTCTGACAGTTCGTTTGGTTGCAGGGGACATATTCAGTTTTTATGGCCAAAATGTGCTTTTCAGGGGCTGAAAAGCATGTTTTGGCCGAGTATGATAATTTTCATTAAAACTTGATTTCTATCCATTCGAATGATGCCAAATGAATAACTTACTTGAATTGGACCATTTTACACTATGTCCATTGTAGATTTGTGTCTCCGACAGTTCGTTTGGTTGCAGGGGACATTTTCAGTTTTTATGGCCAAAATGTGCTTTCAGAGGCTGAAAAGCATGTTTTGGCCGAGTATGATAATTTTCATTAAAACTTGATTTCTATCACTTCGAATGATGCCAAATGAATAACTAACTTAAATTGGACCATTTTACACTATGTCCATTGTAGATTTGTGTCTCTGACAGTTCGTTTGGTTTCAGGGGACATATTCAGTTTTTATGGCCAAAATGTGCTTTTCAGAGGCTGAAAAGCATGTTTTGGCCGAGTATGATAATTTACATTAAAACTTAATTTCTATCACTTCGAATGATGCCAAATGAATAACTTACTTGAATTGGACCATTTTACACTATGTCCATTGTAGATTTGTGTCTCTGACAGTTCGTTTGGTTTCAGGGGACATATTCAGTTTTTATGGCCAAAATGTGCTTTTCAGGGGCTGAAAAGCATGTTTTGGCCGAGTATGATAATTTTCATTAAAACTTGATTTCTATCACTTCGAATGATGCCAAATGAATAACTTACTTGAATTGGACCATTTTACACTATGTCCATTGTAGATTTGTGTCTCTGACAGTTCGTTTGGTTGCAGGGGACATATTCAGTTTTTATGGCCAAAATGTGCTTTTCAGGGGCTGAAAAGCATGTTTTGGCCGAGTATGATAATTTTCATTAAAACTTGATTTCTATCACTTCGAATGATGCCAAATGAATAACTTACTTGAATTGGACCATTTTACACTCTGTCCATTGTAGATTTGTGTCTCTGACAGTTCGTTTGGTTGCAGGGGACATATTCAGTTTTTATGGCCAAAATGTGCTTTTCAGAGGCTGAAAAGCATGTTTTGGCCGAGTATGATAATTTTTATTAAAACTTGATTTCTATCACTTCGAATGATGCCAAATGAATAACTTACTTGAATTGGACCATTTTACACTATGTCCATTGTAGATTTGTGTCTCTGACAGTTCGTTTGGTTGCAGGGGACATATTCAGTTTTTATGGCCAAAATGTGCTTTTCAGAGGCTGAAAAGCATGTTTTGGCCGAGTATGATAATTTTTATTAAAACTTGATTTCTATCACTTCGAATGATGCCAAATGAATAACTTACTTGAATTGGACCATTTTACACTATGTCCATTGTAGATTTGTGTCTCCGACAGTTCGTTTGGTTGCAGGGGATATTTTCAGTTTCATGGCCAAAATGTGCTTTTCAGAGGCTGAAAAGCATGTTTTGGCAGAGTATGATAATTTTCATTAAAACTTAATTTCTATCACTTCGAATGATGCCAAATGAATAACTTACTTGAATTGGACCATTTTACACTATGTCCATTGTAGATTTGTGTCTTTGACAGTTCGTTTGGTTGCAGGGGACATATTCAGTTTTTATGGCCAAAATGTGCTTTTCAGGGGCTGAAAAGCATGTTTTGGCCGAGTTTGATAATTTTCATTAAAACTTGATTTCTATCACTTCGATTGATGCCAAATGAATAACTTACTTGAATTGGACCATTTTACACTATGTCCATTGTAGATTTGTGTCTCTGACAGTTCGTTTGGTTTCAGGGGACATATTCAGTTTTTATGGCCAAAATGTGCTTTTCAGAGGCTGAAAAGCATGTTTTGGCCGAGTATGATAATTTACATTAAAACTTAATTTCTATCACTTCGAATGATGCCAAATGAATAACTTACTTGAATTGGACCATTTTACACTATGTCCATTGTAGATTTGTGTCTCTGACAGTTCGTTTGGTTTCAGGGGACATATTCAGTTTTTATGGCCAAAATGTGCTTTTCAGGGGCTGAAAAGCATGTTTTGGCCGAGTATGATAATTTTCATTAAAACTTGATTTCTATCACTTCGAATGATGCCAAATGAATAACTTACTTGAATTGGACCATTTTACACTATGTCCATTGTAGATTTGTGTCTCTGACAGTTCGTTTGGTTGCAGGGGACATATTCAGTTTTTATGGCCAAAATGTGCTTTTCAGGGGCTGAAAAGCATGTTTTGGCCGAGTATGATAATTTTCATTAAAACTTGATTTCTATCACTTCGAATGATGCCAAATGAATAACTTACTTGAATTGGACCATTTTACACTATGTCCATTGTAGATTTGTGTCTCTGACAGTTCGTTTGGTTGCAGGGGACATATTCAGTTTTTATGGCCAAAATGTGCTTTTCAGAGGCTGAAAAGCATGTTTTGGCCGAGTATGATAATTTTTATTAAAACTTGATTTCTATCACTTCGAATGATGCCAAATGAATAACTTACTTGAATTGGACCATTTTACACTATGTCCATTGTAGATTTGTGTCTCTGACAGTTCGTTTGGTTGCAGGGGACATATTCAGTTTTTATGGCCAAAATGTGCTTTTCAGGGGCTGAAAAGCATGTTTTGGCCGAGTATGATAATTTTCATTAAAACTTGATTTCTATAACTTCGAATGATGCCAAATGAATAATTTGCTTGAATTGGACCATTTTACACTATGTCCATTGTAGATTTGTGTCTCTGACAGTTCGTTTGGTTGCAGGGGACATATTCAGTTTTTATGGCCAAAATGTGCTTTTCAGAGGCTGAAAAGCATGTTTTGGCCGAGTATGATAATTTTCATTAAAACTTAATTTCTATCACTTCGAATGATGCCAAATGAATAACTTACTTGAATTGGACCATTTTACACTATGTCCATTGTAGATTTGTATCTCCGACAGTTCGTTTGGTTGGAGGGGACATTTTCAGTTTTTATGGCCAAAATGTGCTTTTCAGAGGCTGAAAAGCATGTTTTGGCCGAGTATGATAATTTTCATTAAAACTTAATTTCTATCACTTCGAATGATGCCAAATGAATAACTTACTTGAATTGGACCATTTTACACTATGTCCATTGTAGATTTGTGTCTCTGACAGTTCGTTTGGTTGCAGGGGACATATTCAGTTTTTATGGCCAAAATGTGCTTTTCAGGGGCTGAAAAGCATGTTTTGGCCGAGTATGATAATTTTCATTAAAACTTGATTTCTATAACTTCGAATGATGCCAAATGAATAATTTGCTTGAATTGGACCATTTTACACTATGTCCATTGTAGATTTGTGTCTCTGACAGTTCGTTTGGTTGCAGGGGACATATTCAGTTTTTATGGCCAAAATGTGCTTTTCAGAGGCTGAAAAGCATGTTTTGGCCGAGTATGATAATTTTCATTAAAACTTAATTTCTATCACTTCGAATGATGCCAAATGAATAACTTACTTGAATTGGACCATTTTACACTATGTCCATTGTAGATTTGTATCTCCGACAGTTCGTTTGGTTGGAGGGGACATTTTCAGTTTTTATGGCCAAAATGTGCTTTTCAGAGGCTGAAAAGCATGTTTTGGCCGAGTATGATAATTTTCATTAAAACTTGATTTCTATCACTTCGAATGATGCCAAATGAATAATTTGCTTGAATTGGACCATTTTACACTATGTCCATTGTAGATTTGTGTCTCTGACAGTTCGTTTGGTTGCAGGGGACATTTTCAGTTTTTATGGCCAAAATGTGCTCTTCAGGGGCTGAAAAGCATGTTTTGGCCGAGTATGATGATTTTCATTAAAACTTAATTTCTATCACTTCGAATGATGCCAAATGAATAACTTACTTGAATTGGACCATTTTACACTATGTCCATTGTAGATTTGTGTCTCCGACAGTTCGTTTGGTTGGAGGGGACATTTTCAGTTTTTATGGCCAAAATGTGCTTTTCAGAGGCTGAAAAGCATGTTTTGGCCGAGTATGATAATTTTCATTAAAACTTAATTTCTATCACTTCGAATGATGCCAAATGAATAACTTACTTGAATTGGACCATTTTACACTATGTCCATTGTAGATTTGTGTCTCTGACAGTTCGTTTGGTTGCAGGGGACATATTCAGTTTTTATGGCCAAAATGTGCTTTTCAGGGGCTGAAAAGCATGTTTTGGCCGAGTATGATAATTTTCATTAAAACTTGATTTCTATCCATTCGAATGATGCCAAATGAATAACTTACTTGAATTGGACCATTTTACACTATGTCCATTGTAGATTTGTGTCTCCGACAGTTCGTTTGGTTGCAGGGGACATTTTCAGTTTTTATGGCCAAAATGTGCTTTCAGAGGCTGAAAAGCATGTTTTGGCCGAGTATGATAATTTTCATTAAAACTTGATTTCTATCACTTCGAATGATGCCAAATGAATAACTAACTTAAATTGGACCATTTTACACTATGTCCATTGTAGATTTGTGTCTCTGACAGTTCGTTTGGTTTCAGGGGACATATTCAGTTTTTATGGCCAAAATGTGCTTTTCAGAGGCTGAAAAGCATGTTTTGGCCGAGTATGATAATTTACATTAAAACTTAATTTCTATCACTTCGAATGATGCCAAATGAATAACTTACTTGAATTGGACCATTTTACACTATGTCCATTGTAGATTTGTGTCTCTGACAGTTCGTTTGGTTTCAGGGGACATATTCAGTTTTTATGGCCAAAATGTGCTTTTCAGGGGCTGAAAAGCATGTTTTGGCCGAGTATGATAATTTTCATTAAAACTTGATTTCTATAACTTCGAATGATGCCAAATGAATAATTTGCTTGAATTGGACCATTTTACACTATGTCCATTGTAGATTTGTGTCTCCGACAGTTCGTTTGGTTGCAGGGGACATTTTCAGTTTTTATGGCCAAAATGTGCTTTTCAGAGGCTGAAAAGCATGTTTTGGCCGAGTATGATAATTTTCATTAAAACTTGATTTCTATCACTTCGAATGATGCCAAATGAATAATTTACTTGAATTGGACCATTTTACACTATGTCCATTGTAGATTTGTGTCTCTGACAGTTCGTTTGGTTGCAGGGGACATATTCAGTTTTTATGGCCAAAATGTGCTTTTCAGAGGCAGAAAAGAATGTTTTGGCCGAGTATGATAATTTTCATTAAAACTTGATTTCTATCACTTCGAATGATGCCAAATGAATAATTTACTTGAATTGGACCATTTTACACTATGTCCATTGTAGATTTGTGTCTCTGACAGTTCGTTTGGTTGCAGGGGACATATTCAGTTTTTATGGCCAAAATGTGCTTTTCAGAGGCTGAAAAGCATGTTTTGGCCGAGTATGATAATTTTCATTAAAACTTGATTTCTATCACTTCGAATGATGCCAAATGAATAATTTACTTGAATTGGACCATTTTACACTATGTCCATTGTAGATTTGTGTCTCTGACAGTTCGTTTGGTTGCAGGGGACATATTCAGTTTTTATGGCCAAAATGTGCTTTTCAGAGGCTGAAAAGCATGTTTTGGCCGAGTATGATAATTTTCATTAAAACTTAATTTCTATCACTTCGAATGATGCCAAATGAATAACTTACTTGAATTGGACCATTTTACACTATGTCCATTGTAGATTTGTGTCTCTGACAGTTCGTTTGGTTGCAGGGGACATATTCAGTTTTTATGGCCAAAATGTGCTTTTCAGGGGCTGAAAAGCATGTTTTGGCCGAGTATGATAATTTTCATTAAAACTTGATTTCTATAACTTCGAATGATGCCAAATGAATAATTTGCTTGAATTGGACCATTTTACACTATGTCCATTGTAGATTTGTGTCTCTGACAGTTCGTTTGGTTGCAGGGGACATATTCAGTTTTTATGGCCAAAATGTGCTTTTCAGAGGCTGAAAAGCATGTTTTGGCCGAGTATGATAATTTTCATTAAAACTTAATTTCTATCACTTCGAATGATGCCAAATGAATAACTTACTTGAATTGGACCATTTTACACTATGTCCATTGTAGATTTGTATCTCCGACAGTTCGTTTGGTTGGAGGGGACATTTTCAGTTTTTATGGCCAAAATGTGCTTTTCAGAGGCTGAAAAGCATGTTTTGGCCGAGTATGATAATTTTCATTAAAACTTAATTTCTATCACTTCGAATGATGCCAAATGAATAACTTACTTGAATTGGACCATTTTACACTATGTCCATTGTAGATTTGTGTCTCTGACAGTTCGTTTGGTTGCAGGGGACATATTCAGTTTTTATGGCCAAAATGTGCTTTTCAGGGGCTGAAAAGCATGTTTTGGCCGAGTATGATAATTTTCATTAAAACTTGATTTCTATAACTTCGAATGATGCCAAATGAATAATTTGCTTGAATTGGACCATTTTACACTATGTCCATTGTAGATTTGTGTCTCTGACAGTTCGTTTGGTTGCAGGGGACATATTCAGTTTTTATGGCCAAAATGTGCTCTTCAGGGGCTGAAAAGCATGTTTTGGCCGAGTATGATGATTTTCATTAAAACTTAATTTCTATCACTTCGAATGATGCCAAATGAATAACTTACTTGAATTGGACCATTTTACACTATGTCCATTGTAGATTTGTGTCTCCGACAGTTCGTTTGGTTGCAGGGGACATATTCAGTTTTTATGGCCAAAATGTGCTTTTCAGGGGCTGAAAAGCACGTTTTGGCAGAGTATGATAATTTTCATTAAAACTTGATTTCTATCCATTCGAATGATGCCAAATGAATAACTTACTTGAATTGGACCATTTTACACTATGTCCATTGTAGATTTGTGTCTCCGACAGTTCGTTTGGTTGGAGGGGACATTTTCAGTTTTTATGGCCAAAATGTGCTTTTCAGAGGCTGAAAAGCATGTTTTGGCCGAGTATGATAATTTTCATTAAAACTTAATTTCTATCACTTCGAATGATGCCAAATGAATAACTTACTTGAATTGGACCATTTTACACTATGTCCATTGTAGATTTGTGTCTCTGACAGTTCGTTTGGTTGCAGGGGACATATTCAGTTTTTATGGCCAAAATGTGCTTTTCAGGGGCTGAAAAGCATGTTTTGGCCGAGTATGATAATTTTCATTAAAACTTGATTTCTATCCATTCGAATGATGCCAAATGAATAACTTACTTGAATTGGACCATTTTACACTATGTCCATTGTAGATTTGTGTCTCCGACAGTTCGTTTGGTTGCAGGGGACATTTTCAGTTTTTATGGCCAAAATGTGCTTTCAGAGGCTGAAAAGCATGTTTTGGCCGAGTATGATAATTTTCATTAAAACTTGATTTCTATCACTTCGAATGATGCCAAATGAATAACTAACTTAAATTGGACCATTTTACACTATGTCCATTGTAGATTTGTGTCTCTGACAGTTCGTTTGGTTTCAGGGGACATATTCAGTTTTTATGGCCAAAATGTGCTTTTCAGAGGCTGAAAAGCATGTTTTGGCCGAGTATGATAATTTACATTAAAACTTAATTTCTATCACTTCGAATGATGCCAAATGAATAACTTACTTGAATTGGACCATTTTACACTATGTCCATTGTAGATTTGTGTCTCTGACAGTTCGTTTGGTTTCAGGGGACATATTCAGTTTTTATGGCCAAAATGTGCTTTTCAGGGGCTGAAAAGCATGTTTTGGCCGAGTATGATAATTTTCATTAAAACTTGATTTCTATCACTTCGAATGATGCCAAATGAATAACTTACTTGAATTGGACCATTTTACACTATGTCCATTGTAGATTTGTGTCTCTGACAGTTCGTTTGGTTGCAGGGGACATATTCAGTTTTTATGGCCAAAATGTGCTTTTCAGGGGCTGAAAAGCATGTTTTGGCCGAGTATGATAATTTTCATTAAAACTTGATTTCTATCACTTCGAATGATGCCAAATGAATAACTTACTTGAATTGGACCATTTTACACTCTGTCCATTGTAGATTTGTGTCTCTGACAGTTCGTTTGGTTGCAGGGGACATATTCAGTTTTTATGGCCAAAATGTGCTTTTCAGAGGCTGAAAAGCATGTTTTGGCCGAGTATGATAATTTTTATTAAAACTTGATTTCTATCACTTCGAATGATGCCAAATGAATAACTTACTTGAATTGGACCATTTTACACTATGTCCATTGTAGATTTGTGTCTCTGACAGTTCGTTTGGTTGCAGGGGACATATTCAGTTTTTATGGCCAAAATGTGCTTTTCAGAGGCTGAAAAGCATGTTTTGGCCGAGTATGATAATTTTTATTAAAACTTGATTTCTATCACTTCGAATGATGCCAAATGAATAACTTACTTGAATTGGACCATTTTACACTATGTCCATTGTAGATTTGTGTCTCCGACAGTTCGTTTGGTTGCAGGGGATATTTTCAGTTTTATGGCCAAAATGTGCTTTTCAGAGGCTGAAAAGCATGTTTTGGCAGAGTATGATAATTTTCATTAAAACTTAATTTCTATCACTTCGAATGATGCCAAATGAATAACTTACTTGAATTGGACCATTTTACACTATGTCCATTGTAGATTTGTGTCTTTGACAGTTCGTTTGGTTGCAGGGGACATATTCAGTTTTTATGGCCAAAATGTGCTTTTCAGGGGCTGAAAAGCATGTTTTGGCCGAGTTTGATAATTTTCATTAAAACTTGATTTCTATCACTTCGATTGATGCCAAATGAATAACTTACTTGAATTGGACCATTTTACACTATGTCCATTGTAGATTTGTGTCTCTGACAGTTCGTTTGGTTTCAGGGGACATATTCAGTTTTTATGGCCAAAATGTGCTTTTCAGAGGCTGAAAAGCATGTTTTGGCCGAGTATGATAATTTACATTAAAACTTAATTTCTATCACTTCGAATGATGCCAAATGAATAACTTACTTGAATTGGACCATTTTACACTATGTCCATTGTAGATTTGTGTCTCTGACAGTTCGTTTGGTTTCAGGGGACATATTCAGTTTTTATGGCCAAAATGTGCTTTTCAGGGGCTGAAAAGCATGTTTTGGCCGAGTATGATAATTTTCATTAAAACTTGATTTCTATCACTTCGAATGATGCCAAATGAATAACTTACTTGAATTGGACCATTTTACACTATGTCCATTGTAGATTTGTGTCTCTGACAGTTCGTTTGGTTGCAGGGGACATATTCAGTTTTTATGGCCAAAATGTGCTTTTCAGGGGCTGAAAAGCATGTTTTGGCCAAGTATGATAATTTTCATTAAAACTTGATTTCTATCACTTCGAATGATGCCAAATGAATAACTTACTTGAATTGGACCATTTTACACTATGTCCATTGTAGATTTGTGTCTCTGACAGTTCGTTTGGTTGCAGGGGACATATTCAGTTTTTATGGCCAAAATGTGCTTTTCAGAGGCTGAAAAGCATGTTTTGGCCGAGTATGATAATTTTTATTAAAACTTGATTTCTATCACTTCGAATGATGCCAAATGAATAACTTACTTGAATTGGACCATTTTACACTATGTCCATTGTAGATTTGTGTCTCTGACAGTTCGTTTGGTTGCAGGGGACATATTCAGTTTTTATGGCCAAAATGTGCTTTTCAGAGGCTGAAAAGCATGTTTTGGCCGAGTATGATAATTTTTATTAAAACTTGATTTCTATCACTTCGAATGATGCCAAATGAATAACTTACTTGAATTGGACCATTTTACACTATGTCCATTGTAGATTTGTGTCTCCGACAGTTCGTTTGGTTGCAGGGGATATTTTCAGTTTTATGGCCAAAATGTGCTTTTCAGAGGCTGAAAAGCATGTTTTGGCAGAGTATGATAATTTTCATTAAAACTTAATTTCTATCACTTCGAATGATGCCAAATGAATAACTTACTTGAATTGGACCATTTTACACTATGTCCATTGTAGATTTGTGTCTTTGACAGTTCGTTTGGTTGCAGGGGACATATTCAGTTTTTATGGCCAAAATGTGCTTTTCAGGGGCTGAAAAGCATGTTTTGGCCGAGTTTGATAATTTTCATTAAAACTTGATTTCTATCACTTCGATTGATGCCAAATGAATAACTTACTTGAATTGGACCATTTTACACTATGTCCATTGTAGATTTGTGTCTCCGACAGTTCGTTTGGTTGCAGGGGACATTTTCAGTTTTTATGGCCAAAATGTGCTTTTCAGAGGCTGAAAAGCATGTTTTGGCCGAGTATGATAATTTTCATTAAAACTTGATTTCTATCACTTCGAATGATGCCAAATGAATAATTTGCTTGAATTGGACCATTTTACACTATGTCCATTGACGATTTGTGTCTCTGACAGTTCGTTTGGTTGCAGGGGACATATTCAGTTTTTATGGCCAAAATGTGCTTTTCAGAGGCTGAAAAGCATGTTTTGGCCGAGTATGATAATTTTCATTAAAACTTAATTTCTATCACTTCGAATGATGCCAAATGAATAACTTACTTGAATTGGACCATTTTACACTATGTCCATTGTAGATTTGTGTCTCTGACAGTTCGTTTGGTTGCAGGGGACATATTCAGTTTTTATGGCCAAAATGTGCTTTTCAGGGGCTGAAAAGCATGTTTTGGCCGAGTATGATAATTTTCATTAAAACTAGATTTCTATCCATTCGAATGATGCCAAATGAATAACTTACTTGAATTGGACCATTTTACACTATGTCCATTGTAGATTTGTGTCTCCGACAGTTCGTTTGGTTGCAGGGGACATTTTCAGTTTTTATGGCCAAAATGTGCTTTTCAGAGGCTGAAAAGCATGTTTTGGCCGAGTATGATAATTTTCATTAAAACTTGATTTCTATCACTTCGAATGATGCCAAATGAATAACTTACTTAAATTGGACCATTTTACACTATGTCCATTGTAGATTTGTGTCTCCGACAGTTCGTTTGGTTGCAGGGGACATTTTCAGTTTTTATGGCCAAAATGTGCTTTTCAGAGGCTGAAAAGCATGTTTTGGCCGAGTATGATAACTTACATTAAAACTTAATTTCTATCAAATCGAATGATGCCAAATGAATAACTTACTTGAATTGGACCATTTTACACTATGTCCATTGTAGATTTGTGTCTCTGACAGTTCGTTTGGTTTCAGGGGACATATTCAGTTTTTATGGCCAAAATGTGCTTTTCAGGGGCTGAAAAGCATGTTTTGGCCGAGTATGATAATTTTCATTAAAACTTGATTTCTATCACTTCGAATGATGCCAAATGAATAACTTACTTGAATTGGACCATTTTACACTATGTCCATTGTAGATTTGTGTCTCTGACAGTTCGTTTGGTTGCAGGGGACATATTCAGTTTTTATGGCCAAAATGTGCTTTTCAGGGGCTGAAAAGCATGTTTTGGCCGAGTATGATAATTTTCATTAAAACTTGATTTCTATCACTTCGAATGATGCCAAATGAATAACTTACTTGAATTTGACCATTTTACACTATGTCCATTGTAGATTTGTGTCTCTGACAGTTCGTTTGGTTGCAGGGGACATATTCAGTTTTTATGGCCAAAATGTGCTTTTCAGAGGCTGAAAAGCATGTTTTGGCCAAGTATGATAATTTTTATTAAAACTTGATTTCTATCACTTCGAATGATGCCAAATGAATAACTTACTTGAATTGGACCATTTTACACTATGTCCATTGTAGATTTGTGTCTCCGACAGTTCGTTTGGTTGCAGGGGATATTTTCAGTTTTTATGGCCAAAATGTGCTTTTCAGAGGCTGAAAAGCATGTTTTGGCAGAGTATGATAATTTTCATTAAAACTTAATTTCTATCACTTCGAATGATGCCAAATGAATAACTTACTTGAATTGGACCATTTTACACTATGTCCATTGTAGATTTGTGTCTCTGACAGTTCGTTTGGTTGCAGGGGACATATTCAGTTTTTATGGCCAAAATGTTCTTTTCAGAGGCTGAAAAGCATGTTTTGGCCGAGTATGATAATTTTCATAAAAACTTGATTTCTATCACTGCGAATGATGCCAAATGAATAACTTACTCGAATTGGACCATTTTACACTATGTCCATTGTAGATTTGTGTCTCTGACAGTTCGTTTGGTTGCAGGGGACATATTCAGTTTTTATGGCCAAAATGTGCTTTTCAGAGGCTGAAAAGCATGTTTTGGCCGAGTATGATAATTTACATTAAAACTTAATTTCTATCACTTCGAATGATGCCAAATGAATAACTTACTTGAATTGGACCATTTTACACTATGTCCATTGTAGATTTGTGTCTCTGACAGTTCGTTTGGTTTCAGGGGACATATTCAGTTTTTATGGCCAAAATGTGCTTTTCAGGGGCTGAAAAGCATGTTTTGGCCGAGTATGATAATTTTCATTAAAACTTGATTTCTATAACTTCGAATGATGCCAAATGAATAATTTGCTTGAATTGGACCATTTTACACTATGTCCATTGTAGATTTGTGTCTCCGACAGTTCGTTTGGTTGCAGGGGACATTTTCAGTTTTTATGGCCAAAATGTGCTTTTCAGAGGCTGAAAAGCATGTTTTGGCCGAGTATGATAATTTTCATTAAAACTTGATTTCTATCACTTCGAATGATGCCAAATGAATAATTTACTTGAATTGGACCATTTTACACTATGTCCATTGTAGATTTGTGTCTCTGACAGTTCGTTTGGTTGCAGGGGACATATTCAGTTTTTATGGCCAAAATGTGCTTTTCAGAGGCAGAAAAGAATGTTTTGGCCGAGTATGATAATTTTCATTAAAACTTGATTTCTATCACTTCGAATGATGCCAAATGAATAATTTACTTGAATTGGACCATTTTACACTATGTCCATTGTAGATTTGTGTCTCTGACAGTTCGTTTGGTTGCAGGGGACATATTCAGTTTTTATGGCCAAAATGTGCTTTTCAGAGGCTGAAAAGCATGTTTTGGCCGAGTATGATAATTTTCATTAAAACTTGATTTCTATCACTTCGAATGATGCCAAATGAATAATTTACTTGAATTGGACCATTTTACACTATGTCCATTGTAGATTTGTGTCTCTGACAGTTCGTTTGGTTGCAGGGGACATATTCAGTTTTTATGGCCAAAATGTGCTTTTCAGAGGCTGAAAAGCATGTTTTGGCCGAGTATGATAATTTTCATTAAAACTTAATTTCTATCACTTCGAATGATGCCAAATGAATAACTTACTTGAATTGGACCATTTTACATTATGTCCATTGTAGATTTGTGTCTCTGACAGTTCGTTTGGTTGCAGGGGACATATTCAGTTTTTATGGCCAAAATGTGCTTTTCAGGGGCTGAAAAGCATGTTTTGGCCGAGTATGATAATTTTCATTAAAACTTGATTTCTATAACTTCGAATGATGCCAAATGAATAATTTGCTTGAATTGGACCATTTTACACTATGTCCATTGTAGATTTGTGTCTCTGACAGTTCGTTTGGTTGCAGGGGACATATTCAGTTTTTATGGCCAAAATGTGCTTTTCAGAGGCTGAAAAGCATGTTTTGGCCGAGTATGATAATTTTCATTAAAACTTAATTTCTATCACTTCGAATGATGCCAAATGAATAACTTACTTGAATTGGACCATTTTACACTATGTCCATTGTAGATTTGTATCTCCGACAGTTCGTTTGGTTGGAGGGGACATTTTCAGTTTTTATGGCCAAAATGTGCTTTTCAGAGGCTGAAAAGCATGTTTTGGCCGAGTATGATAATTTTCATTAAAACTTAATTTCTATCACTTCGAATGATGCCAAATGAATAACTTACTTGAATTGGACCATTTTACACTATGTCCATTGTAGATTTGTGTCTCTGACAGTTCGTTTGGTTGCAGGGGACATATTCAGTTTTTATGGCCAAAATGTGCTTTTCAGGGGCTGAAAAGCATGTTTTGGCCGAGTATGATAATTTTCATTAAAACTTGATTTCTATAACTTCGAATGATGCCAAATGAATAATTTGCTTGAATTGGACCATTTTACACTATGTCCATTGTAGATTTGTGTCTCTGACAGTTCGTTTGGTTGCAGGGGACATATTCAGTTTTTATGGCCAAAATGTGCTCTTCAGGGGCTGAAAAGCATGTTTTGGCCGAGTATGATGATTTTCATTAAAACTTAATTTCTATCACTTCGAATGATGCCAAATGAATAACTTACTTGAATTGGACCATTTTACACTATGTCCATTGTAGATTTGTGTCTCCGACAGTTCGTTTGGTTGCAGGGGACATATTCAGTTTTTATGGCCAAAATGTGCTTTTCAGGGGCTGAAAAGCACGTTTTGGCAGAGTATGATAATTTTCATTAAAACTTGATTTCTATCCATTCGAATGATGCCAAATGAATAACTTACTTGAATTGGACCATTTTACACTATGTCCATTGTAGATTTGTGTCTCCGACAGTTCGTTTGGTTGGAGGGGACATTTTCAGTTTTTATGGCCAAAATGTGCTTTTCAGAGGCTGAAAAGCATGTTTTGGCCGAGTATGATAATTTTCATTAAAACTTAATTTCTATCACTTCGAATGATGCCAAATGAATAACTTACTTGAATTGGACCATTTTACACTATGTCCATTGTAGATTTGTGTCTCTGACAGTTCGTTTGGTTGCAGGGGACATATTCAGTTTTTATGGCCAAAATGTGCTTTTCAGGGGCTGAAAAGCATGTTTTGGCCGAGTATGATAATTTTCATTAAAACTTGATTTCTATCCATTCGAATGATGCCAAATGAATAACTTACTTGAATTGGACCATTTTACACTATGTCCATTGTAGATTTGTGTCTCCGACAGTTCGTTTGGTTGCAGGGGACATTTTCAGTTTTTATGGCCAAAATGTGCTTTCAGAGGCTGAAAAGCATGTTTTGGCCGAGTATGATAATTTTCATTAAAACTTGATTTCTATCACTTCGAATGATGCCAAATGAATAACTAACTTAAATTGGACCATTTTACACTATGTCCATTGTAGATTTGTGTCTCTGACAGTTCGTTTGGTTTCAGGGGACATATTCAGTTTTTATGGCCAAAATGTGCTTTTCAGAGGCTGAAAAGCATGTTTTGGCCGAGTATGATAATTTACATTAAAACTTAATTTCTATCACTTCGAATGATGCCAAATGAATAACTTACTTGAATTGGACCATTTTACACTATGTCCATTGTAGATTTGTGTCTCTGACAGTTCGTTTGGTTTCAGGGGACATATTCAGTTTTTATGGCCAAAATGTGCTTTTCAGGGGCTGAAAAGCATGTTTTGGCCGAGTATGATAATTTTCATTAAAACTTGATTTCTATCACTTCGAATGATGCCAAATGAATAACTTACTTGAATTGGACCATTTTACACTATGTCCATTGTAGATTTGTGTCTCTGACAGTTCGTTTGGTTGCAGGGGACATATTCAGTTTTTATGGCCAAAATGTGCTTTTCAGGGGCTGAAAAGCATGTTTTGGCCGAGTATGATAATTTTCATTAAAACTTGATTTCTATCACTTCGAATGATGCCAAATGAATAACTTACTTGAATTGGACCATTTTACACTCTGTCCATTGTAGATTTGTGTCTCTGACAGTTCGTTTGGTTGCAGGGGACATATTCAGTTTTTATGGCCAAAATGTGCTTTTCAGAGGCTGAAAAGCATGTTTTGGCCGAGTATGATAATTTTTATTAAAACTTGATTTCTATCACTTCGAATGATGCCAAATGAATAACTTACTTGAATTGGACCATTTTACACTATGTCCATTGTAGATTTGTGTCTCTGACAGTTCGTTTGGTTGCAGGGGACATATTCAGTTTTTATGGCCAAATGTGCTTTTCAGAGGCTGAAAAGCATGTTTTGGCCGAGTATGATAATTTTTATTAAAACTTGATTTCTATCACTTCGAATGATGCCAAATGAATAACTTACTTGAATTGGACCATTTTACACTATGTCCATTGTAGATTTGTGTCTCCGACAGTTCGTTTGGTTGCAGGGGATATTTTCAGTTTTATGGCCAAAATGTGCTTTTCAGAGGCTGAAAAGCATGTTTTGGCAGAGTATGATAATTTTCATTAAAACTTAATTTCTATCACTTCGAATGATGCCAAATGAATAACTTACTTGAATTGGACCATTTTACACTATGTCCATTGTAGATTTGTGTCTTTGACAGTTCGTTTGGTTGCAGGGGACATATTCAGTTTTTATGGCCAAAATGTGCTTTTCAGGGGCTGAAAAGCATGTTTTGGCCGAGTTTGATAATTTTCATTAAAACTTGATTTCTATCACTTCGATTGATGCCAAATGAATAACTTACTTGAATTGGACCATTTTACACTATGTCCATTGTAGATTTGTGTCTCTGACAGTTCGTTTGGTTTCAGGGGACATATTCAGTTTTTATGGCCAAAATGTGCTTTTCAGAGGCTGAAAAGCATGTTTTGGCCGAGTATGATAATTTACATTAAAACTTAATTTCTATCACTTCGAATGATGCCAAATGAATAACTTACTTGAATTGGACCATTTTACACTATGTCCATTGTAGATTTGTGTCTCTGACAGTTCGTTTGTTTCAGGGGACATATTCAGTTTTTATGGCCAAAATGTGCTTTTCAGGGGCTGAAAAGCATGTTTTGGCCGAGTATGATAATTTTCATTAAAACTTGATTTCTATCACTTCGAATGATGCCAAATGAATAACTTACTTGAATTGGACCATTTTACACTATGTCCATTGTAGATTTGTGTCTCTGACAGTTCGTTTGGTTGCAGGGGACATATTCAGTTTTTATGGCCAAAATGTGCTTTTCAGGGGCTGAAAAGCATGTTTTGGCCAAGTATGATAATTTTCATTAAAACTTGATTTCTATCACTTCGAATGATGCCAAATGAATAACTTACTTGAATTGGACCATTTTACACTATGTCCATTGTAGATTTGTGTCTCTGACAGTTCGTTTGGTTGCAGGGGACATATTCAGTTTTTTATGGCCAAAATGTGCTTTTCAGAGGCTGAAAAGCATGTTTTGGCCGAGTATGATAATTTTTATTAAAACTTGATTTCTATCACTTCGAATGATGCCAAATGAATAACTTACTTGAATTGGACCATTTTACACTATGTCCATTGTAGATTTGTGTCTCTGACAGTTCGTTTGGTTGCAGGGGACATATTCAGTTTTTATGGCCAAAATGTGCTTTTCAGAGGCTGAAAAGCATGTTTTGGCCGAGTATGATAATTTTTATTAAAACTTGATTTCTATCACTTCGAATGATGCCAAATGAATAACTTACTTGAATTGGACCATTTTACACTATGTCCATTGTAGATTTGTGTCTCCGACAGTTCGTTTGGTTGCAGGGGATATTTTCAGTTTTATGGCCAAAATGTGCTTTTCAGAGGCTGAAAAGCATGTTTTGGCAGAGTATGATAATTTTCATTAAAACTTAATTTCTATCACTTCGAATGATGCCAAATGAATAACTTACTTGAATTGGACCATTTTACACTATGTCCATTGTAGATTTGTGTCTTTGACAGTTCGTTTGGTTGCAGGGGACATATTCAGTTTTTATGGCCAAAATGTGCTTTTCAGGGGCTGAAAAGCATGTTTTGGCCGAGTTTGATAATTTTCATTAAAACTTGATTTCTATCACTTCGATTGATGCCAAATGAATAACTTACTTGAATTGGACCATTTTACACTATGTCCATTGTAGATTTGTGTCTCCGACAGTTCGTTTGGTTGCAGGGGACATTTTCAGTTTTTATGGCCAAAATGTGCTTTTCAGAGGCTGAAAAGCATGTTTTGGCCGAGTATGATAATTTTCATTAAAACTTGATTTCTATCACTTCGAATGATGCCAAATGAATAATTTGCTTGAATTGGACCATTTTACACTATGTCCATTGACGATTTGTGTCTCTGACAGTTCGTTTGGTTGCAGGGGACATATTCAGTTTTTATGGCCAAAATGTGCTTTTCAGAGGCTGAAAAGCATGTTTTGGCCGAGTATGATAATTTTCATTAAAACTTAATTTCTATCACTTCGAATGATGCCAAATGAATAACTTACTTGAATTGGACCATTTTACACTATGTCCATTGTAGATTTGTGTCTCTGACAGTTCGTTTGGTTGCAGGGGACATATTCAGTTTTTATGGCCAAAATGTGCTTTTCAGGGGCTGAAAAGCATGTTTTGGCCGAGTATGATAATTTTCATTAAAACTAGATTTCTATCCATTCGAATGATGCCAAATGAATAACTTACTTGAATTGGACCATTTTACACTATGTCCATTGTAGATTTGTGTCTCCGACAGTTCGTTTGGTTGCAGGGGACATTTTCAGTTTTTATGGCCAAAATGTGCTTTTCAGAGGCTGAAAAGCATGTTTTGGCCGAGTATGATAATTTTCATTAAAACTTGATTTCTATCACTTCGAATGATGCCAAATGAATAACTTACTTAAATTGGACCATTTTACACTATGTCCATTGTAGATTTGTGTCTCCGACAGTTCGTTTGGTTGCAGGGGACATTTTCAGTTTTTATGGCCAAAATGTGCTTTTCAGAGGCTGAAAAGCATGTTTTGGCCGAGTATGATAACTTACATTAAAACTTAATTTCTATCAAATCGAATGATGCCAAATGAATAACTTACTTGAATTGGACCATTTTACACTATGTCCATTGTAGATTTGTGTCTCTGACAGTTCGTTTGGTTTCAGGGGACATATTCAGTTTTTATGGCCAAAATGTGCTTTTCAGGGGCTGAAAAGCATGTTTTGGCCGAGTATGATAATTTTCATTAAAACTTGATTTCTATCACTTCGAATGATGCCAAATGAATAACTTACTTGAATTGGACCATTTTACACTATGTCCATTGTAGATTTGTGTCTCTGACAGTTCGTTTGGTTGCAGGGGACATATTCAGTTTTTATGGCCAAAATGTGCTTTTCAGGGGCTGAAAAGCATGTTTTGGCCGAGTATGATAATTTTCATTAAAACTTGATTTCTATCACTTCGAATGATGCCAAATGAATAACTTACTTGAATTTGACCATTTTACACTATGTCCATTGTAGATTTGTGTCTCTGACAGTTCGTTTGGTTGCAGGGGACATATTCAGTTTTTATGGCCAAAATGTGCTTTTCAGAGGCTGAAAAGCATGTTTTGGCCAAGTATGATAATTTTTATTAAAACTTGATTTCTATCACTTCGAATGATGCCAAATGAATAACTTACTTGAATTGGACCATTTTACACTATGTCCATTGTAGATTTGTGTCTCCGACAGTTCGTTTGGTTGCAGGGGATATTTTCAGTTTTTATGGCCAAAATGTGCTTTTCAGAGGCTGAAAAGCATGTTTTGGCAGAGTATGATAATTTTCATTAAAACTTAATTTCTATCACTTCGAATGATGCCAAATGAATAACTTACTTGAATTGGACCATTTTACACTATGTCCATTGTAGATTTGTGTCTCTGACAGTTCGTTTGGTTGCAGGGGACATATTCAGTTTTTATGGCCAAAATGTTCTTTTCAGAGGCTGAAAAGCATGTTTTGGCCGAGTATGATAATTTTCATAAAAACTTGATTTCTATCACTGCGAATGATGCCAAATGAATAACTTACTCGAATTGGACCATTTTACACTATGTCCATTGTAGATTTGTGTCTCTGACAGTTCGTTTGGTTGCAGGGGACATATTCAGTTTTTATGGACAAAATGTGCTTTTCAGGGGCTGAAAAGCATGTTTTGGCCGAGTATGATAATTTTCATTAAAACTTGATTTCTATCACTTCGAATGATGCCAAATGAATAACTTACTTGAATTGGACCATTTTACACTATGTCCATTGTAGATTTGTGTCTCCGACAGTTCGTTTGGTTGCAGGGGACATTTTCAGTTTTTATGGCCAAAATGTGCTTTTCAGAGGCTGAAAAGCATGTTTTGGCCGAGTATGATAATTTTCATTAAAACTTGATTTCTATAACTTCGAATGATGCCAAATGAATAATTTGCTTGAATTGGACCATTTTACACTATGTCCATTGTAGATTTGTGTCTCTGACAGTTCGTTTGGTTGCAGGGGACATATTCTGTTTTTATGGCCAAAATGTGCTTTTCAGAGGCTGAAAAGCATGTTTTGGCCGAGTATGATAATTTTCATTAAAACTTAATTTCTATCACTTCGAATGATGCCAAATGAATAACTTACTTGAATTGGACCATTTTACACTATGTCCATTGTAGATTTGTGTCTCTGACAGTTCGTTTGGTTGCAGGGGACATATTCAGTTTTTATGGCCAAAATGTGCTTTTCAGGGGCTGAAAAGCATGTTTTGGCCGAGTATGATAATTTTCATTAAAACTTGATTTCTATCCATTCGAATGATGCCAAATGAATAACTTACTTGAATTGGACCATTTTACACTATGTCCATTGTAGATTTGTGTCTCCGACAGTTCGTTTGGTTGCAGGGGACATTTTCAGTTTTTATGGCCAAAATGTGCTTTTCAGGGGCTGAAAAGCACGTTTTGGCAGAGTATGATAATTTTCATTAAAACTTGATTTCTATCCATTCGAATGATGCCAAATGAATAACTTACTTGAATTGGACCATTTTACACTATGTCCATTGTAGATTTGTGTCTCCAACAGTTCGTTTGGTTGGAGGGGACATTTTCAGTTTTTATGGCCAAAATGTGCTTTTCAGAGGCTGAAAAGCATGTTTTGGCCGAGTATGATAATTTTCATTAAAACTTGATTTCTATAACTTCGAATGATGCCAAATGAATAATTTGCTTGAATTGGACCATTTTACACTATGTCCATTGTAGATTTGTGTCTCTGACAGTTCGTTTGGTTGCAGGGGACATATTCAGTTTTTATGGCCAAAATGTGCTTTTCAGAGGCTGAAAAGCATGTTTTGGCCGAGTATGATAATTTTCATTAAAACTTAATTTCTATCACTTCGAATGATGCCAAATGAATAACTTACTTGAATTGGACCATTTTACACTATGTCCATTGTAGATTTGTGTCTCTGACAGTTCGTTTGGTTGCAGGGGACATATTCAGTTTTTATGGCCAAAATGTGCTTTTCAGGGGCTGAAAAGCATGTTTTGGCCGAGTATGATAATTTTCATTAAAACTAGATTTCTATCCATTCGAATGATGCCAAATGAATAACTTACTTGAATTGGACCATTTTACACTATGTCCATTGTAGATTTGTGTCTCCGACAGTTCGTTTGGTTGCAGGGGACATTTTCAGTTTTTATGGCCAAAATGTGCTTTTCAGAGGCTGAAAAGCATGTTTTGGCCGAGTATGATAATTTTCATTAAAACTTGATTTCTATCACTTCGAATGATGCCAAATGAATAACTTACTTAAATTGGACCATTTTACACTATGTCCATTGTAGATTTGTGTCTCCGACAGTTCGTTTGGTTGCAGGGGACATTTTCAGTTTTTATGGCCAAAATGTGCTTTTCAGAGGCTGAAAAGCATGTTTTGGCCGAGTATGATAACTTACATTAAAACTTAATTTCTATCAAATCGAATGATGCCAAATGAATAACTTACTTGAATTGGACCATTTTACACTATGTCCATTGTAGATTTGTGTCTCTGACAGTTCGTTTGGTTTCAGGGGACATATTCAGTTTTTATGGCCAAAATGTGCTTTTCAGGGGCTGAAAAGCATGTTTTGGCCGAGTATGATAATTTTCATTAAAACTTGATTTCTATCACTTCGAATGATGCCAAATGAATAACTTACTTGAATTGGACCATTTTACACTATGTCCATTGTAGATTTGTGTCTCTGACAGTTCGTTTGGTTGCAGGGGACATATTCAGTTTTTATGGCCAAAATGTGCTTTTCAGGGGCTGAAAAGCATGTTTTGGCCGAGTATGATAATTTTCATTAAAACTTGATTTCTATCACTTCGAATGATGCCAAATGAATAACTTACTTGAATTTGACCATTTTACACTATGTCCATTGTAGATTTGTGTCTCTGACAGTTCGTTTGGTTGCAGGGGACATATTCAGTTTTTATGGCCAAAATGTGCTTTTCAGAGGCTGAAAAGCATGTTTTGGCCAAGTATGATAATTTTTATTAAAACTTGATTTCTATCACTTCGAATGATGCCAAATGAATAACTTACTTGAATTGGACCATTTTACACTATGTCCATTGTAGATTTGTGTCTCCGACAGTTCGTTTGGTTGCAGGGGATATTTTCAGTTTTTATGGCCAAAATGTGCTTTTCAGAGGCTGAAAAGCATGTTTTGGCAGAGTATGATAATTTTCATTAAAACTTAATTTCTATCACTTCGAATGATGCCAAATGAATAACTTACTTGAATTGGACCATTTTACACTATGTCCATTGTAGATTTGTGTCTCTGACAGTTCGTTTGGTTGCAGGGGACATATTCAGTTTTTATGGCCAAAATGTTCTTTTCAGAGGCTGAAAAGCATGTTTTGGCCGAGTATGATAATTTTCATAAAAACTTGATTTCTATCACTGCGAATGATGCCAAATGAATAACTTACTCGAATTGGACCATTTTACACTATGTCCATTGTAGATTTGTGTCTCTGACAGTTCGTTTGGTTGCAGGGGACATATTCAGTTTTTATGGACAAAATGTGCTTTTCAGGGGCTGAAAAGCATGTTTTGGCCGAGTATGATAATTTTCATTAAAACTTGATTTCTATAACTTCGAATGATGCCAAATGAATAATTTGCTTGAATTGGACCATTTTACACTATGTCCATTGTAGATTTGTGTCTCTGACAGTTCGTTTGGTTGCAGGGGACATATTCAGTTTTTATGGCCAAAATGTGCTTTTCAGAGGCTGAAAAGCATGTTTTGGCCGAGTATGATAATTTTCATTAAAACTTAATTTCTATCACTTCGAATGATGACAAATGAATAACTTACTTGAATTGGACCATTTTACACTATGTCCATTGTAGATTTGTGTCTCTGACAGTTCGTTTGGTTGCAGGGGACATATTCAGTTTTTATGGCCAAAATGTGCTTTTCAGGGGCTGAAAAGCATGTTTTGGCCGAGTATGATAATTTTCATTAAAACTTGATTTCTATCCATTCGAATGATGCCAAATGAATAACTTACTTGAATTGGACCATTTTACACTATGTCCATTGTAGATTTGTGTCTCCGACAGTTCGTTTGGTTGCAGGGGACATTTTCAGTTTTTATGGCCAAAATGTGCTTTTCAGAGGCTGAAAAGCATGTTTTGGCTGAGTATGATAATTTTCATTAAAACTTGATTTCTATCACTTCGAATGATGCCAAATGAATAACTTACTTAAATTGGACCATTTTACACTATGTCCATTGTAGATTTGTGTCTCCGACAGTTCGTTTGGTTGCAGGGGACATTTTCAGTTTTTATGGCCAAAATGTGCTTTTCAGAGGCTGAAAAGCATGTTTTGGCCGAGTATGATAATTTTCATTAAAACTTGATTTCTATCAAATCGAATGATGCCAAATGAATAACTTACTTGAATTGGACCATTTTACACTATGTCCATTGTAGATTTGTGTCTCTGACAGTTCGTTTGGTTTCAGGGGACATATTCAGTTTTTATGGCCAAAATGTGCTTTTCAGGGGCTGAAAAGCATGTTTTGGCCGAGTATGATAATTTTCATTAAAACTTGATTTCTATCACTTCGAATGATGCCAAATGAATAACTTACTTGAATTGGACCATTTTACACTATGTCCATTGTAGATTTGTGTCTCTGACAGTTCGTTTGGTTGCAGGGGACATATTCAGTTTTTATGGCCAAAATGTGCTTTTCAGGGGCTGAAAAGCATGTTTTGGCCGAGTATGATAATTTTCATTAAAACTTAATTTCTATCACTTCGAATGATGCCAAATGAATAACTTACTTGAATTGGACCATTTTACACTATGTCCATTGTAGATTTGTGTCTCTGACAGTTCGTTTGGTTGCAGGGGACATATTCAGTTTTTATGGCCAAAATGTGCTTTTCAGGGGCTGAAAAGCACGTTTTGGCAGAGTATGATAATTTTCATTAAAACTTGATTTCTATCCATTCGAATGATGCCAAATGAATAACTTACTTGAATTGGACCATTTTACACTATGTCCATTGTAGATTTGTGTCTCCGACAGTTCGTTTGGTTGCAGGGGACATTTTCAGTTTTTATGGCCAAAATGTGCTTTTCAGAGGCTGAAAAGCATGTTTTGGCCGAGTATGATAATTTTCATTAAAACTTGATTTCTATCACTTCGAATGATGCCAAATGAATAACTTACTTGAATTGGACCATTTTACACTATGTCCATTGTAGATTTGTGTCTCTGACAGTTCGTTTGGTTGCAGGGGACATATTCAATTTTTATGGCCAAAATGTGCTTTTCAGGGGCTGAAAAGCATGTTTTGGCCGAGTATGATAATTTTCATTAAAACTTGATTTCTATCACTTCGAATGATGCCAAATGAATAACTTACTTGAATTGGACCATTTTACACTATGTCCATTGTAGATTTGTGTCTCTGACAGTTCGTTTGGTTGCAGGGGACATATTCAGTTTTTATGGCCAAAATGTGCTTTTCAGAGGCTGAAAAGCATGTTTTGGCCAAGTATGATAATTTTTATTAAAACTTGATTTCTATCACTTTGAATGATGCCAAATGAATAACTTACTTGAATTGGACCATTTTACACTATGTCCATTGTAGATTTGTGTCTCCGACAGTTCGTTTGGTTGCAGGGGATATTTTCAGTTTTTATGGCCAAAAGTGCTTTTCAGAGGCTGAAAAGCATGTTTTGGCAGAGTATGATAATTTTCATTAAAACTTAATTTCTATCACTTCGAATGATGCCAAATGAATAATTTACTTGAATTGGACCATTTTACACTATGTCCATTGTAGATTTGTGTCTCTGACAGTCGTTTGGTTGCAGGGGACATATTCAGTTTTTATGGCCAAAATGTGCTTTTCAGGGGCTGAAAAGCATGTTTTGGCCGAGTATGATAATTTTCATTAAAACTTGATTTCTATCCATTCGAATGATGCCAAATGAATAACTAAATTAAATTGGACCATTTTACACTATGTCCATTGTAGATTTGTGTCTCCGACAGTTCGTTTGGTTGCAGGGGACATTTTCAGTTTTTATGGCCAAAATGTGCTTTTCAGAGGCTGAAAAGCATGTTTTGGCCGAGTATGATAATTTTCATTAAAACTTGATTTCTATCACTTCGAATGATGCCAAATGAATAACTTACTTGAATTGGACCATTTTACACTATGTCCATTGTAGATTTGTGTCTCCGACAGTTCGTTTGGTTGCAGGGGACATTTTCAGTTTTTATGGCCAAAATGTGCTTTTCAGGGGCTGAAAAGCATGTTTTGGCCGAGTATGATAATTTTCATTAAAACTTGATTTCTATCACTTCGAATGATGCCAAATGAATAACTTACTTGAATTGGACCATTTTACACTATGTCCATTGTAGATTTGTGTCTCTGACAGTTCGTTTGGTTGCAGGGGACATATTCAGTTTTTATGGCCAAAATGTGCTTTTCAGGGGCTGAAAAGCATGTTTTGGCCGAGTATGATAATTTTCATTAAAACTTAATTTCTATCACTTCGAATGATGCCAAATGAATAACTTACTTGAATTGGACCATTTTACACTATGTCCATTGTAGATTTGTGTCTCTGACAGTTCGTTTGGTTGCAGGGGACATATTCAGTTTTTATGGCCAAAATGTGCTTTTCAGGGGCTGAAAAGCACGTTTTGGCAGAGTATGATAATTTTCATTAAAACTTGATTTCTATCCATTCGAATGATGCCAAATGAATAACTTACTTGAATTGGACCATTTTACACTATGTCCATTGTAGATTTGTGTCTCCGACAGTTCGTTTGGTTGCAGGGGACATTTTCAGTTTTTATGGCCAAAATGTGCTTTTCAGAGGCTGAAAAGCATGTTTTGGCCGAGTATGATAATTTTCATTAAAACTTGATTTCTATCACTTCGAATGATGCCAAATGAATAACTTACTTGAATTGGACCATTTTACACTATGTCCATTGTAGATTTGTGTCTCTGACAGTTCGTTTGGTTGCAGGGGACATATTCAATTTTTATGGCCAAAATGTGCTTTTCAGGGGCTGAAAAGCATGTTTTGGCCGAGTATGATAATTTTCATTAAAACTTGATTTCTATCACTTCGAATGATGCCAAATGAATAACTTACTTGAATTGGACCATTTTACACTATGTCCATTGTAGATTTGTGTCTCTGACAGTTCGTTTGGTTGCAGGGGACATATTCAGTTTTTATGGACAAAATGTGCTTTTCAGAGGCTGAAAAGCATGTTTTGGCCAAGTATGATAATTTTTATTAAAACTTGATTTCTATCACTTTGAATGATGCCAAATGAATAACTTACTTGAATTGGACCATTTTACACTATGTCCATTGTAGATTTGTGTCTCCGACAGTTCGTTTGGTTGCAGGGGATATTTTCAGTTTTTATGGCCAAAAGTGCTTTTCAGAGGCTGAAAAGCATGTTTTGGCAGAGTATGATAATTTTCATTAAAACTTAATTTCTATCACTTCGAATGATGCCAAATGAATAATTTACTTGAATTGGACCATTTTACACTATGTCCATTGTAGATTTGTGTCTCTGACAGTCGTTTGGTTGCAGGGGACATATTCAGTTTTTATGGCCAAAATGTGCTTTTCAGGGGCTGAAAAGCATGTTTTGGCCGAGTATGATAATTTTCATTAAAACTTGATTTCTATCCATTCGAATGATGCCAAATGAATAACTTACTTGAATTGGACCATTTTACACTATGTCCATTGTAGATTTGTGTCTCAGACAGTCGTTTGGTTGCAGGGGACATATTCAGTTTTTATGGCCAAAATGTGCTTTTCAGGGGCTGAAAAGCATGTTTTTGCCGAGTATGATAATTTTCATTAAAACTTGATTTCTATCACTTCGAATAATGCCAAATGAATAACTTACTTGAATTGGACCATTTTACACTATGTCCATTGTAGATTTGTGTCTCCGACAGTTCGTTTGGTTGCAGGGGACATTTTCAGTTTTTATGGCCAAAATATGCTTTTCAGAGGCTGAAAAGCATGTTTTGGCCGAGTATGATAATTTTCATTAAAACTTGATTTCTATCACTTCGAATGATGCCAAATGAATAACTTACTTGAATTGGACCATTTTACACTATGTCCATTGTAGATTTGTGTCTCCGACAGTTCGTTTGGTTGCAGGGGACATTTTCAGTTTTTATGGCCAAAATGTGCTTTTCAGAGGCTGAAAAGCATGTTTTGGCCGAGTAAGATAATTTTCATTAAAACTTGATTTCTATCCATTCGAATGATGCCAAATGAATAACTTACTTGAATTGGACCATTTTACACTATGTCCATTGTAGATTTGTGTCTCTGACAGTTCGTTTGGTTGCAGGGGACATATTCAGTTTTTATGGCCAAAATGTGCTTTTCAGAGCCTGAAAAGCATGTTTTGGCCGAGTATGATAATTTTCATAAAAACTTGATTTCTATCACTGCGAATGATGCCAAATGAATAACTTACTCGAATTGGACCATTTTACACTATGTCCATTGTAGATTTGTGTCTCTGACAGTTCGTTTGGTTGCAGGGGACATATTCAGTTTTTATGGACAAAATGTGCTTTTCAGGGGCTGAAAAGCATGTTTTGGCCGAGTATGATAATTTTCATTAAAACTTGATTTCTATCACTTCGAATGATGCCAAATGAATAACTTACTTGAATTGGACCATTTTACACTATGTCCATTGTAGATTTGTGTCTCCGACAGTTCGTTTGGTTGCAGGGGACATTTTCAGTTTTTATGGCCAAAATGTGCTTTTCAGAGGCTGAAAAGCATGTTTTGGCCGAGTATGATAATTTTCATTAAAACTTGATTTCTATCACTTCGAATGATGCCAAATGAATAACTTACTTGAATTGGACCATTTTACACTATGTCCATTGTAGATTTCTGTCTCCGACAGTTCGTTTGGTTGCAGGGGACATTTTCAGTTTTTATGGCCAAAATGTGCTTTTCATAGGCTGAAAAGCATGTTTTGGCCGAGTATGATGATTTTCATTAAAACTTAATTTCTATCACTTCGAATGATGCCAAATGAATAACTTACTTGAATTGGACCATTTTACACTATGTCCATTGTAGATTTGTGTCTCTGACAGTTCGTTTGGTTGCAGGGGACATATTCAGTTTTTATGGCCAAAATGTGCTTTTCAGGGGCTGAAAAGCATGTTTTGGCCGAGTATGATAATTTTCATTAAAACTTGATTTCTATCCATTCGAATGATGCTAAATGAATAACTTACTTGAATTGGACCATTTTACACTATGTCCATTGTAGATTTGCGTCTCTGACAGTTCGTTTGGTTGCAGGGGACATTTTCAGTTTTTATGGCCAAAATGTGCTTTTCAGAGGCTGAAAAGCATGTTTTGGCCGAGTATGATGATTTTCATTAAAACTTAATTTCTATCACTTCGAATGATGCCAAATGAATAACTTACTTGAATTGGACCATTTTACACTATGTCCATTGTAGATTTGTGTGTCTGACAGTTGGTTTGGTTGCAGGGGACATATTCAGTTTTTATGGCCAAAATGTGCTTTTCAGGGGCTGAAAACCATGTTTTGGCCGAGTATGATAATTTTCATTAAAACTTGATTTCTATCCATTCAAATGATGCCAAATGAATAACTTACTTGAATTGGACCATTTTACACTATGTCCATTGTAGATTTGTGTCTCTGACAGTTCGTTTGGTTGCAGGGGACATATTCAGTTTTTATGGCCAAAATGTGCTTTTCAGGGACTGAAAAGCACGTTTTGGCAGAGTATGATAATTTTCATTAAAACTTGATTTCTATCCATTCGAATGATGCCAAATGAATAACTTACTTGAATTGGACCATTTTACACTATGTCCATTGTAGATTTGTGTCTCTGACAGTTCGTTTGGTTGCAGGGGACATATTCACTTTTTATGGCCAAAATGTGCTTTTCAGGGGCTGAAAAGCATGTTTTGGCCGAGTATGATAATTTTCATTAAAACTTGATTTCTATCACTTCGAATGATGCCAAATGAATAACTTACTTGAATTGGACCATTTTACACTATGTCCATTGTAGATTTGTGTCTCTGACAGTTCGTTTGGTTGCAGGGGACATATTCAGTTTTTATGGCCAAAATGTGCTTTTCAGAGGATGAAAAGCATGTTTTGGCCAAGTATGATAATTTTTATTAAAACCTGATTTCTATCACTTCGAATGATGCCAAATGAATAACTTACTTGAATTGGACCATTTTACACTATGTCCATTGTAGATTTGTGTCTCCGACAGTTCGTTTGGTTGCAGGGGATATTTTCAGTTTTTATGGCCAAAATGTGCTTTTCAGAGGCTGAAAAGCATGTTTTGGCAGAGTATGATAATTTTCATTAAAACTTAATTTCTATCACTTCGAATGATGCCAAATGAATAACTTACTTGAATTGGACCATTTTACACTATGTCCATTGTAGATTTGTGTCTCCAACAGTTCGTTTGGTTGGAGGGGACATTTTCAGTTTTTATGGCCAAAATGTGCTTTTCAGAGGCTGAAAAGCATGTTTTGGCCGAGTATGATAATTTTCATTAAAACTTGATTTCTATAACTTCGAATGATGCCAAATGAATAATTTGCTTGAATTGGACCATTTTACACTATGTCCATTGTAGATTTGTGTCTCTGACAGTTCGTTTGGTTGCAGGGGACATATTCAGTTTTTATGGCCAAAATGTGCTTTTCAGAGGCTGAAAAGCATGTTTTGGCCGAGTATGATAATTTTCATTAAAACTTAATTTCTATCACTTCGAATGATGCCAAATGAATAACTCACTTGAATTGGACCATTTTACACTATGTCCATTGTAGATTTGTGTCTCTGACAGTTCGTTTGGTTGCAGGGGACATATTCAGTTTTTATGGCCAAAATGTGCTTTTCAGGGGCTGAAAAGCATGTTTTGGCCGAGTATGATAATTTTCATTAAAACTTGATTTCTATCCATTCGAATGATGCCAAATGAATAACTTACTTGAATTGGACCATTTTACACTATGTCCATTGTAGATTTGTGTCTCCGACAGTTCGTTTGGTTGCAGGGGACATTTTCAGTTTTTATGGCCAAAATGTGCTTTTCAGAGGCTGAAAAGCATGTTTTGGCCGAGTATGATAATTTTCATTAAAACTTGATTTCTATCACTTCGAATGATGCCAAATGAATAACTTACTTAAATTGGACCATTTTACACTATGTCCATTGTAGATTTGTATCTCCGACAGTTCGTTTGGTTGCAGGGGACATTTTCAGTTTTTATGGCCAAAATGTGCTTTTCAGAGGCTGAAAAGCATGTTTTGGCCGAGTATGATAACTTACATTAAAACTTAATTTCTATCAAATCGAATGATGCCAAATGAATAACTTACTTGAATTGGACCATTTTACACTATGTCCATTGTAGATTTGTGTCTCTGACAGTTCGTTTGGTTTCAGGGGACATATTCAGTTTTTATGGCCAAAATGTGCTTTTCAGGGGCTGAAAAGCATGTTTTGGCCGAGTATGATAATTTTCATTAAAACTTGATTTCTATCACTTCGAATGATGCCAAATGAATAACTTACTTGAATTGGACCATTTTACACTATGTCCATTGTAGATTTGTGTCTCTGACAGTTCGTTTGGTTGCAGGGGACATATTCAGTTTTTATGGCCAAAATGTGCTTTTCAGGGGCTGAAAAGCATGTTTTGGCCGAGTATGATAATTTTCATTAAAACTTGATTTCTATCACTTCGAATGATGCCAAATGAATAACTTACTTGAATTGGACCATTTTACACTATGTCCATTGTAGATTTGTGTCTCTGACAGTTCGTTTGGTTGCAGGGGACATATTCAGTTTTTATGGCCAAAATGTGCTTTTCAGAGGCTGAAAAGCATGTTTTGGCCAAGTATGATAATTTTTATTAAAACTTGATTTCTATCACTTCGATTGATGCCAAATGAATAATTTACTTGAATTGGACCATTTTACACTATGTCAATTGTAGATTTGTGTCTCCGACAGTTCGTTTGGTTGCAGGGGACATTTTCAGTTTTTATGGCCAAAATGTGCTTTTCAGGGGCTGAAAAGCATGTTTTGGCCGAGTATGATGATTTTTATTAAAACTTAATTTCTATCACTTTGAATGATGCCAAATGAATAACTTACTTGAATTGGACCATTTTACACTATGTCCATTGTAGATTTGTGTCTCCGACAGTTCGTTGAGTTGCAGGGGACATTTTCAGTTTTTATGGCCAAAAGTGCTTTTCAGAGGCTGAAAAGCATGTTTTGGCATAGTATGATAATTTTCATTAAAACTTAATTTCTATCACTTCGAATGATGCCAAATGAATAATTTACTTGGATTGGACCATTTTACACTATGTCCATTGTAGATTTGTGTCTCCGACAGTTCGTTGGGTTGCAGGGGACATTTTCAGTTTTTATGGCCAAAATGTGCTTTTCAGAGGCTGAAAAGCATGTTTTGGCATAGTATGATAATTTTCATTAAAACTTAATTTCTATCACTTCGAATGATGCCAAATGAATAATTTACTTGGATTGGACCATTTTACACTATGTCCATTGTAGATTTGTGTCTCTGACAGTCGTTTGGTTGCAGGGGACATATTCAGTTTTTATGGCCAAAATGTGCTTTTCAGGGGCTGAAAAGCATGTTTTGGCCGAGTATGATAATTTTCATTAAAACTTGATTTCTATCCATTCGAATGATGCCAAATGAATAACTTACTTGAATTGGACCATTTTACACTATGTCCATTGTAGATTTGTGTCTCAGACAGTCGTTTGGTTGCAGGGGACATATTCAGTTTTTATGGCCAAAATGTGCTTTTCAGGGGCTGAAAAGCATGTTTTGGCCGAGTATGATAATTTTCATTAAAACTTGATTTCTATCACTTCGAATGATGCCAAATGAATAACTTACTTGAATTGGACCATTTAACACTATGTCCATTTTAGATTTGTGTCTCTGACAGTTCGTTTGGTTGCAGGGGACATATTCAGTTTTTATGGCCAAAATGTGCTTTTCAGGGGCTGAAAAGCACGTTTTGGCAGAGTATGATAATTTTCATTAAAACTTGATTTCTATCCATTCGAATGATGCCAAATGAATAACTTACTTGAATTGGACCATTTTACACTATGTCCATTGTAGATTTGTGTCTCTGACAGTTCGTTTGGTTGCAGGGGACATATTCAGTTTTTATGGCCAAAATGTGCTTTTCAGAGCCTGAAAAGCATGTTTTGGCCGAGTATGATAATTTTCATAAAAACTTGATTTCTATCACTGCGAATGATGCCAAATGAATAACTTACTCGAATTGGACCATTTTACACTATGTCCATTGTAGATTTGTGTCTCTGACAGTTCGTTTGGTTGCAGGGGACATATTCAGTTTTTATGGCCAAAATGTGCTTTTCAGAGGCTGAAAAGCATGTTTTGGCCGAGTATGATAACTTACATTAAAACTTAATTTCTATCAAATCGAATGATGCCAAATGAATAACTTACTTGAATTGGACCATTTTACACTATGTCCATTGTAGATTTGTGTCTCTGACAGTTCGTTTGGTTTCAGGGGACATATTCAGTTTTTATGGCCAAAATGTGCTTTTCAGGGGCTGAAAAGCATGTTTTGGCCGAGTATGATAATTTTCATTAAAACTTGATTTCTATCACTTCGAATGATGCCAAATGAATAACTTACTTGAATTGGACCATTTTACACTATGTCCATTGTAGATTTGTGTCTCTGACAGTTCGTTTGGTTGCAGGGGACATATTCAGTTTTTATGGCCAAAATGTGCTTTTCAGGGGCTGAAAAGCATGTTTTGGCCGAGTATGATAATTTTCATTAAAACTTGATTTCTATAACTTCGAATGATGCCAAATGAATAACTTACTTGAATTGGACCATTTTACACTATGTCCATTGTAGATTTGTGTCTCTGACAGTTCGTTTGGTTGCGGGGGACATATTCAGTTTTTATGGCCAAAATGTGCTTTTCAGAGGCAGAAAAGCATGTTTTGGCCGAGTATGATAATTTTCATTAAAACTTGATTTCTATCACTTCGAATGATGCCAAATGAATAATTTACTTGAATTGGACCATTTTACACTATGTCCATTGTAGATTTGTGTCTCTGACAGTTCGTTTGGTTGCAGGGGACATATTCAGTTTTTATGGCCAAAATGTGCTTTTCAGAGGCTGAAAAGCATGTTTTGGCCGAGTATGATAATTTTCATTAAAACTTGATTTCTATCACTTCGAATGATGCCAAATGAATAATTTACTTGAATTGGACCATTTTACACTATGTCCATTGTAGATTTGTGTCTCTGACAGTTCGTTTGGTTGCAGGGGACATATTCAGTTTTTATGGCCAAAATGTGCTTTTCAGAGGCTGAAAAGCATGTTTTGGCCGAGTATGATAATTTTCATTAAAACTTAATTTCTATCACTTCGAATGATGCCAAATGAATAACTTACTTGAATTGGACCATTTTACACTATGTCCATTGTAGATTTGTGTCTCTGACAGTTCGTTTGGTTGCAGGGGACATATTCAGTTTTTATGGCCAAAATGTGCTTTTCAGGGGCTGAAAAGCATGTTTTGGCCGAGTATGATAATTTTCATTAAAACTTGATTTCTATAACTTCGAATGATGCCAAATGAATAATTTGCTTGAATTGGACCATTTTACACTATGTCCATTGTAGATTTGTGTCTCTGACAGTTCGTTTGGTTGCAGGGGACATATTCAGTTTTTATGGCCAAAATGTGCTTTTCAGAGGCTGAAAAGCATGTTTTGGCCGAGTATGATAATTTTCATTAAAACTTAATTTCTATCACTTCGAATGATGCCAAATGAATAACTTACTTGAATTGGACCATTTTACACTATGTCCATTGTAGATTTGTATCTCCGACAGTTCGTTTGGTTGGAGGGGACATTTTCAGTTTTTATGGCCAAAATGTGCTTTTCAGAGGCTGAAAAGCATGTTTTGGCCGAGTATGATGATTTTCATTAAAACTTAATTTCTATCACTTCGAATGATGCCAAATGAATAACTTACTTGAATTGGACCATTTTACACTATGTCCATTGTAGATTTGTGTGTCTGACAGTTGGTTTGGTTGCAGGGGACATATTCAGTTTTTATGGCCAAAATGTGCTTTTCAGGGGCTGAAAACCATGTTTTGGCCGAGTATGATAATTTTCATTAAAACTTGATTTCTATCCATTCAAATGATGCCAAATGAATAACTTACTTGAATTGGACCATTTTACACTATGTCCATTGTAGATTTGTGTCTCTGACAGTTCGTTTGGTTGCAGGGGACATATTCAGTTTTTATGGCCAAAATGTGCTTTTCAGGGACTGAAAAGCACGTTTTGGCAGAGTATGATAATTTTCATTAAAACTTGATTTCTATCCATTCGAATGATGCCAAATGAATAACTTACTTGAATTGGACCATTTTACACTATGTCCATTGTAGATTTGTGTCTCTGACAGTTCGTTTGGTTGCAGGGGACATATTCACTTTTTATGGCCAAAATGTGCTTTTCAGGGGCTGAAAAGCATGTTTTGGCCGAGTATGATAATTTTCATTAAAACTTGATTTCTATCACTTCGAATGATGCCAAATGAATAACTTACTTGAATTGGACCATTTTACACTATGTCCATTGTAGATTTGTGTCTCTGACAGTTCGTTTGGTTGCAGGGGACATATTCAGTTTTTATGGCCAAAATGTGCTTTTCAGAGGATGAAAAGCATGTTTTGGCCAAGTATGATAATTTTTATTAAAACTTGATTTCTATCACTTCGAATGATGCCAAATGAATAACTTACTTGAATTGGACCATTTTACACTATGTCCATTGTAGATTTGTGTCTCCGACAGTTCGTTTGGTTGCAGGGGATATTTTCAGTTTTTATGGCCAAAATGTGCTTTTCAGAGGCTGAAAAGCATGTTTTGGCAGAGTATGATAATTTTCATTAAAACTTAATTTCTATCACTTCGAATGATGCCAAATGAATAACTTACTTGAATTGGACCATTTTACACTATGTCCATTGTAGATTTGTGTCTCCAACAGTTCGTTTGGTTGGAGGGGACATTTTCAGTTTTTATGGCCAAAATGTGCTTTTCAGAGGCTGAAAAGCATGTTTTGGCCGAGTATGATAATTTTCATTAAAACTTGATTTCTATAACTTCGAATGATGCCAAATGAATAATTTGCTTGAATTGGACCATTTTACACTATGTCCATTGTAGATTTGTGTCTCTGACAGTTCGTTTGGTTGCAGGGGACATATTCAGTTTTTATGGCCAAAATGTGCTTTTCAGAGGCTGAAAAGCATGTTTTGGCCGAGTATGATAATTTTCATTAAAACTTAATTTCTATCACTTCGAATGATGCCAAATGAATAACTCACTTGAATTGGACCATTTTACACTATGTCCATTGTAGATTTGTGTCTCTGACAGTTCGTTTGGTTGCAGGGGACATATTCAGTTTTTATGGCCAAAATGTGCTTTTCAGGGGCTGAAAAGCATGTTTTGGCCGAGTATGATAATTTTCATTAAAACTTGATTTCTATCCATTCGAATGATGCCAAATGAATAACTTACTTGAATTGGACCATTTTACACTATGTCCATTGTAGATTTGTGTCTCCGACAGTTCGTTTGGTTGCAGGGGACATTTTCAGTTTTTATGGCCAAAATGTGCTTTTCAGAGGCTGAAAAGCATGTTTTGGCCGAGTATGATAATTTTCATTAAAACTTGATTTCTATCACTTCGAATGATGCCAAATGAATAACTTACTTAAATTGGACCATTTTACACTATGTCCATTGTAGATTTGTATCTCCGACAGTTCGTTTGGTTGCAGGGGACATTTTCAGTTTTTATGGCCAAAATGTGCTTTTCAGAGGCTGAAAAGCATGTTTTGGCCGAGTATGATAACTTACATTAAAACTTAATTTCTATCAAATCGAATGATGCCAAATGAATAACTTACTTGAATTGGACCATTTTACACTATGTCCATTGTAGATTTGTGTCTCTGACAGTTCGTTTGGTTTCAGGGGACATATTCAGTTTTTATGGCCAAAATGTGCTTTTCAGGGGCTGAAAAGCATGTTTTGGCCGAGTATGATAATTTTCATTAAAACTTGATTTCTATCACTTCGAATGATGCCAAATGAATAACTTACTTGAATTGGACCATTTTACACTATGTCCATTGTAGATTTGTGTCTCTGACAGTTCGTTTGGTTGCAGGGGACATATTCAGTTTTTATGGCCAAAATGTGCTTTTCAGGGGCTGAAAAGCATGTTTTGGCCGAGTATGATAATTTTCATTAAAACTTGATTTCTATCACTTCGAATGATGCCAAATGAATAACTTACTTGAATTGGACCATTTTACACTATGTCCATTGTAGATTTGTGTCTCTGACAGTTCGTTTGGTTGCAGGGGACATATTCAGTTTTTATGGCCAAAATGTGCTTTTCAGAGGCTGAAAAGCATGTTTTGGCCAAGTATGATAATTTTTATTAAAACTTGATTTCTATCACTTCGATTGATGCCAAATGAATAACTTACTTGAATTGGACCATTTTACACTATGTCAATTGTAGATTTGTGTCTCCGACAGTTCGTTTGGTTGCAGGGGACATTTTCAGTTTTTATGGCCAAAATGTGCTTTTCAGGGGCTGAAAAGCATGTTTTGGCCGAGTATGATGATTTTTATTAAAACTTAATTTCTATCACTTTGAATGATGCCAAATGAATAACTTACTTGAATTGGACCATTTTACACTATGTCCATTGTAGATTTGTGTCTCCGACAGTTCGTTGAGTTGCAGGGGACATTTTCAGTTTTTATGGCCAAAAGTGCTTTTCAGAGGCTGAAAAGCATGTTTTGGCATAGTATGATAATTTTCATTAAAACTTAATTTCTATCACTTCGAATGATGCCAAATGAATAATTTACTTGGATTGGACCATTTTACACTATGTCCATTGTAGATTTGTGTCTCCGACAGTTCGTTGGGTTGCAGGGGACATTTTCAGTTTTTATGGCCAAAATGTGCTTTTCAGAGGCTGAAAAGCATGTTTTGGCATAGTATGATAATTTTCATTAAAACTTAATTTCTATCACTTCGAATGATGCCAAATGAATAATTTACTTGGATTGGACCATTTTACACTATGTCCATTGTAGATTTGTGTCTCTGACAGTCGTTTGGTTGCAGGGGACATATTCAGTTTTTATGGCCAAAATGTGCTTTTCAGGGGCTGAAAAGCATGTTTTGGCCGAGTATGATAATTTTCATTAAAACTTGATTTCTATCCATTCGAATGATGCCAAATGAATAACTTACTTGAATTGGACCATTTTACACTATGTCCATTGTAGATTTGTGTCTCAGACAGTCGTTTGGTTGCAGGGGACATATTCAGTTTTTATGGCCAAAATGTGCTTTTCAGGGGCTGAAAAGCATGTTTTGGCCGAGTATGATAATTTTCATTAAAACTTGATTTCTATCACTTCGAATGATGCCAAATGAATAACTTACTTGAATTGGACCATTTAACACTATGTCCATTTTAGATTTGTGTCTCTGACAGTTCGTTTGGTTGCAGGGGACATATTCAGTTTTTATGGCCAAAATGTGCTTTTCAGGGGCTGAAAAGCACGTTTTGGCAGAGTATGATAATTTTCATTAAAACTTGATTTCTATCCATTCGAATGATGCCAAATGAATAACTTACTTGAATTGGACCATTTTACACTATGTCCATTGTAGATTTGTGTCTCTGACAGTTCGTTTGGTTGCAGGGGACATATTCAGTTTTTATGGCCAAAATGTGCTTTTCAGAGCCTGAAAAGCATGTTTTGGCCGAGTATGATAATTTTCATAAAAACTTGATTTCTATCACTGCGAATGATGCCAAATGAATAACTTACTCGAATTGGACCATTTTACACTATGTCCATTGTAGATTTGTGTCTCTGACAGTTCGTTTGGTTGCAGGGGACATATTCAGTTTTTATGGCCAAAATGTGCTTTTCAGAGGCTGAAAAGCATGTTTTGGCCGAGTATGATAACTTACATTAAAACTTAATTTCTATCAAATCGAATGATGCCAAATGAATAACTTACTTGAATTGGACCATTTTACACTATGTCCATTGTAGATTTGTGTCTCTGACAGTTCGTTTGGTTTCAGGGGACATATTCAGTTTTTATGGCCAAAATGTGCTTTTCAGGGGCTGAAAAGCATGTTTTGGCCGAGTATGATAATTTTCATTAAAACTTGATTTCTATCACTTCGAATGATGCCAAATGAATAACTTACTTGAATTGGACCATTTTACACTATGTCCATTGTAGATTTGTGTCTCTGACAGTTCGTTTGGTTGCAGGGGACATATTCAGTTTTTATGGCCAAAATGTGCTTTTCAGGGGCTGAAAAGCATGTTTTGGCCGAGTATGATAATTTTCATTAAAACTTGATTTCTATAACTTCGAATGATGCCAAATGAATAACTTACTTGAATTGGACCATTTTACACTATGTCCATTGTAGATTTGTGTCTCTGACAGTTCGTTTGGTTGCGGGGGACATATTCAGTTTTTATGGCCAAAATGTGCTTTTCAGAGGCAGAAAAGCATGTTTTGGCCGAGTATGATAATTTTCATTAAAACTTGATTTCTATCACTTCGAATGATGCCAAATGAATAATTTACTTGAATTGGACCATTTTACACTATGTCCATTGTAGATTTGTGTCTCTGACAGTTCGTTTGGTTGCAGGGGACATATTCAGTTTTTATGGCCAAAATGTGCTTTTCAGAGGCTGAAAAGCATGTTTTGGCCGAGTATGATAATTTTCATTAAAACTTGATTTCTATCACTTCGAATGATGCCAAATGAATAATTTACTTGAATTGGACCATTTTACACTATGTCCATTGTAGATTTGTGTCTCTGACAGTTCGTTTGGTTGCAGGGGACATATTCAGTTTTTATGGCCAAAATGTGCTTTTCAGAGGCTGAAAAGCATGTTTTGGCCGAGTATGATAATTTTCATTAAAACTTAATTTCTATCACTTCGAATGATGCCAAATGAATAACTTACTTGAATTGGACCATTTTACACTATGTCCATTGTAGATTTGTGTCTCTGACAGTTCGTTTGGTTGCAGGGGACATATTCAGTTTTTATGGCCAAAATGTGCTTTTCAGGGGCTGAAAAGCATGTTTTGGCCGAGTATGATAATTTTCATTAAAACTTGATTTCTATAACTTCGAATGATGCCAAATGAATAATTTGCTTGAATTGGACCATTTTACACTATGTCCATTGTAGATTTGTGTCTCTGACAGTTCGTTTGGTTGCAGGGGACATATTCAGTTTTTATGGCCAAAATGTGCTTTTCAGAGGCTGAAAAGCATGTTTTGGCCGAGTATGATAATTTTCATTAAAACTTAATTTCTATCACTTCGAATGATGCCAAATGAATAACTTACTTGAATTGGACCATTTTACACTATGTCCATTGTAGATTTGTATCTCCGACAGTTCGTTTGGTTGGAGGGGACATTTTCAGTTTTTATGGCCAAAATGTGCTTTTCAGAGGCTGAAAAGCATGTTTTGGCCGAGTATGATAATTTTCATTAAAACTTAATTTCTATCACTTCGAATGATGCCAAATGAATAACTTACTTGAATTGGACCATTTTACACTATGTCCATTGTAGATTTGTGTCTCTGACAGTTCGTTTGGTTGCAGGGGACATATTCAGTTTTTATGGCCAAAATGTGCTTTTCAGAGGCTGAAAAGCATGTTTTGGCCAAGTATGATAATTTTTATTAAAACTTGATTTCTATCACTTCGAATGATGTCAAATGAATAACTTACTTGAATTGGACCATTTTACACTATGTCCATTGTAGATTTGTGTCTCCGACAGTTCGTTTGGTTGCAGGGGATATTTTCAGTTTTTATGGCCAAAATGTGCTTTTCAGAGGCTGAAAAGCATGTTTTGGCAGAGTATGATAATTTTCATTAAAACTTAATTTCTATCACTTCGAATGATGCCAAATGAATAACTTACTTGAATTGGACCATTTTACACTATGTCCATTGTAGATTTGTGTCTCTGACAGTTCGTTTGGTTGCAGGGGACATATTCAGTTTTTATGGCCAAAATGTGCTTTTCAGGGGCTGAAAAGCATGTTTTGGCCGAGTTTGATAATTTTCATTAAAACTTGATTTCTATCACTTCGATTGATGCCAAATGAATAACTTACTTGAATTGGACCATTTTACACTATGTCAATTGTAGATTTGTGTCTCCGACAGTTCGTTTGGTTGCAGGGGACATTTTCAGTTTTTATGGCCAAAATGTGCTTTTCAGGGGCTGAAAAGCATGTTTTGGCCGAGTATGATGATTTTCATTAAAACTTAATTTCTATCACTTTGAATGATGCCAAATGAATAACTTACTTGAATTGGACCATTTTACACTATGTCCATTGTAGATTTGTGTCTCCGACAGTTCGTTGAGTTGCAGGGGACATTTTCAGTTTTTATGGCCAAAAGTGCTTTTCAGAGGCTGAAAAGCATGTTTTGGCATAGTATGATAATTTTCATTAAAACTTAATTTCTATCACTTCGAATGATGCCAAATGAATAATTTACTTGGATTGGACCATTTTACACTATGTCCATTGTAGATTTGTGTCTCCGACAGTTCGTTGGGTTGCAGGGGACATTTTCAGTTTTTATGGCCAAAATGTGCTTTTCAGAGGCTGAAAAGCATGTTTTGGCCGAGTATGATAATTTTCATTAAAACTTGATTTCTATCACTTCGAATGATGCCAAATGAATAACTTACTTGAATTGGACCATTTAACACTATGTCCATTTTAGATTTGTGTCTCTGACAGTTCGTTTGGTTGCAGGGGACATATTCAGTTTTTATGGCCAAAATGTGCTTTTCAGGGGCTGAAAAGCACGTTTTGGCAGAGTATGATAATTTTCATTAAAACTTGATTTCTATCCATTCGAATGATGCCAAATGAATAACTTACTTGAATTGGACCATTTTACACTATGTCCATTGTAGATTTGTGTCTCTGACAGTTCGTTTGGTTGCAGGGGACATATTCAGTTTTTATGGCCAAAATGTGCTTTTCAGAGCCTGAAAAGCATGTTTTGGCCGAGTATGATAATTTTCATAAAAACTTGATTTCTATCACTGCGAATGATGCCAAATGAATAACTTACTCGAATTGGACCATTTTACACTATGTCCATTGTAGATTTGTGTCTCTGACAGTTCGTTTGGTTGCAGGGGACATATTCAGTTTTTATGGCCAAAATGTGCTTTTCAGGGGCTGAAAAGCATGTTTTGGCCGAGTATGATAATTTTCATTAAAACTTGATTTCTATCACTTCGAATGATGCCAAATGAATAACTTACTTGAATTGGACCATTTTACACTATGTCCATTGTAGATTTGTGTCTCCGACAGTTCGTTTGGTTGCAGGGGACATTTTCAGTTTTTATGGCCAAAATGTGCTTTTCAGAGGCTGAAAAGCATGTTTTGGCCGAGTATGATAATTTTCATTAAAACTTGATTTCTATCACTTCGAATGATGCCAAATGAATAACTTACTTGAATTGGACCATTTTACACTATGTCCATTGTAGATTTGTGTCTCCGACAGTTCGTTTGGTTGCAGGGGACATTTTCAGTTTTTATGGCCAAAATGTGCTTTTCAGAGGCTGAAAAGCATGTTTTGGCCGAGTATGATAACTTACATTAAAACTTAATTTCTATCAAATCGAATGATGCCAAATGAATAACTTACTTGAATTGGACCATTTTACACTATGTCCATTGTAGATTTGTGTCTCTGACAGTTCGTTTGGTTTCAGGGGACATATTCAGTTTTTATGGCCAAAATGTGCTTTTCAGGGGCTGAAAAGCATGTTTTGGCCGAGTATGATAATTTTCATTAAAACTTGATTTCTATCACTTCGAATGATGCCAAATGAATAACTTACTTGAATTGGACCATTTTACACTATGTCCATTGTAGATTTGTGTCTCTGACAGTTCGTTTGGTTGCAGGGGACATATTCAGTTTTTATGGCCAAAATGTGCTTTTCAGGGGCTGAAAAGCATGTTTTGGCCGAGTATGATAATTTTCATTAAAACTTGATTTCTATCACTTCGAATGATGCCAAATGAATAACTTACTTGAATTGGACCATTTTACACTATGTCCATTGTAGATTTGTGTCTCTGACAGTTCGTTTGGTTGCAGGGGACATATTCAGTTTTTATGGCCAAAATGTGCTTTTCAGAGGCTGAAAAGCATGTTTTGGCCAAGTATGATATTTTTTATTAAAACTTGATTTCTATCACTTCGATTGATGCCAAATGAATAACTTACTTGAATTGGACCATTTTACACTATGTCAATTGTAGATTTGTGTCTCCGACAGTTCGTTTGGTTGCAGGGGACATTTTCAGTTTTTATGGCCAAAATGTGCTTTTCAGGGGCTGAAAAGCATGTTTTGGCCGAGTATGATGATTTTTATTAAAACTTAATTTCTATCACTTTGAATGATGCCAAATGAATAACTTACTTGAATTGGACCATTTTACACTATGTCCATTGTAGATTTGTGTCTCCGACAGTTCGTTGAGTTGCAGGGGACATTTTCAGTTTTTATGGCCAAAAGTGCTTTTCAGAGGCTGAAAAGCATGTTTTGGCATAGTATGATAATTTTCATTAAAACTTAATTTCTATCACTTCGAATGATGCCAAATGAATAATTTACTTGGATTGGACCATTTTACACTATGTCCATTGTAGATTTGTGTCTCCGACAGTTCGTTGGGTTGCAGGGGACATTTTCAGTTTTTATGGCCAAAATGTGCTTTTCAGAGGCTGAAAAGCATGTTTTGGCATAGTATGATAATTTTCATTAAAACTTAATTTCTATCACTTCGAATGATGCCAAATGAATAATTTACTTGGATTGGACCATTTTACACTATGTCCATTGTAGATTTGTGTCTCTGACAGTCGTTTGGTTGCAGGGGACATATTCAGTTTTTATGGCCAAAATGTGCTTTTCAGGGGCTGAAAAGCATGTTTTGGCCGAGTATGATAATTTTCATTAAAACTTGATTTCTATCCATTCGAATGATGCCAAATGAATAACTTACTTGAATTGGACCATTTTACACTATGTCCATTGTAGATTTGTGTCTCAGACAGTCGTTTGGTTGCAGGGGACATATTCAGTTTTTATGGCCAAAATGTGCTTTTCAGGGGCTGAAAAGCATGTTTTGGCCGAGTATGATAATTTTCATTAAAACTTGATTTCTATCACTTCGAATGATGCCAAATGAATAACTTACTTGAATTGGACCATTTAACACTATGTCCATTTTAGATTTGTGTCTCTGACAGTTCGTTTGGTTGCAGGGGACATATTCAGTTTTTATGGCCAAAATGTGCTTTTCAGGGGCTGAAAAGCACGTTTGGCAGAGTATGATAATTTTCATTAAAACTTGATTTCTATCCATTCGAATGATGCCAAATGAATAACTTACTTGAATTGGACCATTTTACACTATGTCCATTGTAGATTTGTGTCTCTGACAGTTCGTTTGGTTGCAGGGGACATATTCAGTTTTTATGGCCAAAATGTGCTTTTCAGAGCCTGAAAAGCATGTTTTGGCCGAGTATGATAATTTTCATAAAAACTTGATTTCTATCACTGCGAATGATGCCAAATGAATAACTTACTCGAATTGGACCATTTTACACTATGTCCATTGTAGATTTGTGTCTCTGACAGTTCGTTTGGTTGCAGGGGACATATTCAGTTTTTATGGCCAAAATGTGCTTTTCAGAGGCTGAAAAGCATGTTTTGGCCGAGTATGATAACTTACATTAAAACTTAATTTCTATCAAATCGAATGATGCCAAATGAATAACTTACTTGAATTGGACCATTTTACACTATGTCCATTGTAGATTTGTGTCTCTGACAGTTCGTTTGGTTTCAGGGGACATATTCAGTTTTTATGGCCAAAATGTGCTTTTCAGGGGCTGAAAAGCATGTTTTGGCCGAGTATGATAATTTTCATTAAAACTTGATTTCTATCACTTCGAATGATGCCAAATGAATAACTTACTTGAATTGGACCATTTTACACTATGTCCATTGTAGATTTGTGTCTCTGACAGTTCGTTTGGTTGCAGGGGACATATTCAGTTTTTATGGCCAAAATGTGCTTTTCAGGGGCTGAAAAGCATGTTTTGGCCGAGTATGATAATTTTCATTAAAACTTGATTTCTATAACTTCGAATGATGCCAAATGAATAACTTACTTGAATTGGACCATTTTACACTATGTCCATTGTAGATTTGTGTCTCTGACAGTTCGTTTGGTTGCGGGGGACATATTCAGTTTTTATGGCCAAAATGTGCTTTTCAGAGGCAGAAAAGCATGTTTTGGCCGAGTATGATAATTTTCATTAAAACTTGATTTCTATCACTTCGAATGATGCCAAATGAATAATTTACTTGAATTGGACCATTTTACACTATGTCCATTGTAGATTTGTGTCTCTGACAGTTCGTTTGGTTGCAGGGGACATATTCAGTTTTTATGGCCAAAATGTGCTTTTCAGAGGCTGAAAAGCATGTTTTGGCCGAGTATGATAATTTTCATTAAAACTTGATTTCTATCACTTCGAATGATGCCAAATGAATAATTTACTTGAATTGGACCATTTTACACTATGTCCATTGTAGATTTGTGTCTCTGACAGTTCGTTTGGTTGCAGGGGACATATTCAGTTTTTATGGCCAAAATGTGCTTTTCAGAGGCTGAAAAGCATGTTTTGGCCGAGTATGATAATTTTCATTAAAACTTAATTTCTATCACTTCGAATGATGCCAAATGAATAACTTACTTGAATTGGACCATTTTACACTATGTCCATTGTAGATTTGTGTCTCTGACAGTTCGTTTGGTTGCAGGGGACATATTCAGTTTTTATGGCCAAAATGTGCTTTTCAGGGGCTGAAAAGCATGTTTTGGCCGAGTATGATAATTTTCATTAAAACTTGATTTCTATAACTTCGAATGATGCCAAATGAATAATTTGCTTGAATTGGACCATTTTACACTATGTCCATTGTAGATTTGTGTCTCTGACAGTTCGTTTGGTTGCAGGGGACATATTCAGTTTTTATGGCCAAAATGTGCTTTTCAGAGGCTGAAAAGCATGTTTTGGCCGAGTATGATAATTTTCATTAAAACTTAATTTCTATCACTTCGAATGATGCCAAATGAATAACTTACTTGAATTGGACCATTTTACACTATGTCCATTGTAGATTTGTATCTCCGACAGTTCGTTTGGTTGGAGGGGACATTTTCAGTTTTTATGGCCAAAATGTGCTTTTCAGAGGCTGAAAAGCATGTTTTGGCCGAGTATGATAATTTTCATTAAAACTTAATTTCTATCACTTCGAATGATGCCAAATGAATAATTTGCTTGAATTGGACCATTTTACACTATGTCCATTGTAGATTTGTGTCTCTGACAGTTCGTTTGGTTGCAGGGGACATATTCAGTTTTTATGGCCAAAATGTGCTTTTCAGAGGCTGAAAAGCATGTTTTGGCCGAGTATGATAATTTTCATTAAAACTTAATTTCTATCACTTCGAATGATGCCAAATGAATAACTCACTTGAATTGGACCATTTTACACTATGTCCATTGTAGATTTGTGTCTCTGACAGTTCGTTTGGTTGCAGGGGACATATTCAGTTTTTATGGCCAAAATGTGCTTTTCAGGGGCTGAAAAGCATGTTTTGGCCGAGTATGATAATTTTCATTAAAACTTGATTTCTATCCATTCGAATGATGCCAAATGAATAACTTACTTGAATTGGACCATTTTACACTATGTCCATTGTAGATTTGTGTCTCCGACAGTTCGTTTGGTTGCAGGGGACATTTTCAGTTTTTATGGCCAAAATGTGCTTTTCAGAGGCTGAAAAGCATGTTTTGGCCGAGTATGATAATTTTCATTAAAACTTGATTTCTATCACTTCGAATGATGCCAAATGAATAACTTACTTAAATTGGACCATTTTACACTATGTCCATTGTAGATTTGTATCTCCGACAGTTCGTTTGGTTGCAGGGGACATTTTCAGTTTTTATGGCCAAAATGTGCTTTTCAGAGGCTGAAAAGCATGTTTTGGCCGAGTATGATAACTTACATTAAAACTTAATTTCTATCAAATCGAATGATGCCAAATGAATAACTTACTTGAATTGGACCATTTTACACTATGTCCATTGTAGATTTGTGTCTCTGACAGTTCGTTTGGTTTCAGGGGACATATTCAGTTTTTATGGCCAAAATGTGCTTTTCAGGGGCTGAAAAGCATGTTTTGGCCGAGTATGATAATTTTCATTAAAACTTGATTTCTATCACTTCGAATGATGCCAAATGAATAACTTACTTGAATTGGACCATTTTACACTATGTCCATTGTAGATTTGTGTCTCTGACAGTTCGTTTGGTTGCAGGGGACATATTCAGTTTTTATGGCCAAAATGTGCTTTTCAGGGGCTGAAAAGCATGTTTTGGCCGAGTATGATAATTTTCATTAAAACTTGATTTCTATCACTTCGAATGATGCCAAATGAATAACTTACTTGAATTGGACCATTTTACACTATGTCCATTGTAGATTTGTGTCTCTGACAGTTCGTTTGGTTGCAGGGGACATATTCAGTTTTTATGGCCAAAATGTGCTTTTCAGAGGCTGAAAAGCATGTTTTGGCCAAGTATGATAATTTTTATTAAAACTTGATTTCTATCACTTCGATTGATGCCAAATGAATAACTTACTTGAATTGGACCATTTTACACTATGTCAATTGTAGATTTGTGTCTCCGACAGTTCGTTTGGTTGCAGGGGACATTTTCAGTTTTTATGGCCAAAATGTGCTTTTCAGGGGCTGAAAAGCATGTTTTGGCCGAGTATGATGATTTTTATTAAAACTTAATTTCTATCACTTTGAATGATGCCAAATGAATAACTTACTTGAATTGGACCATTTTACACTATGTCCATTGTAGATTTGTGTCTCCGACAGTTCGTTTGGTTGCAGGGGACATTTTCAGTTTTTATGGCCAAAATGTGCTTTTCAGAGGCTGAAAAGCATGTTTTGGCCGAGTATGATAATTTTCATTAAAACTTGATTTCTATCACTTCGAATGATGCCAAATGAATAACTTACTTAAATTGGACCATTTTACACTATGTCCATTGTAGATTTGTATCTCCGACAGTTCGTTTGGTTGCAGGGGACATTTTCAGTTTTTATGGCCAAAATGTGCTTTTCAGAGGCTGAAAAGCATGTTTTGGCCGAGTATGATAACTTACATTAAAACTTAATTTCTATCAAATCGAATGATGCCAAATGAATAACTTACTTGAATTGGACCATTTTACACTATGTCCATTGTAGATTTGTGTCTCTGACAGTTCGTTTGGTTTCAGGGGACATATTCAGTTTTTATGGCCAAAATGTGCTTTTCAGGGGCTGAAAAGCATGTTTTGGCCGAGTATGATAATTTTCATTAAAACTTGATTTCTATCACTTCGAATGATGCCAAATGAATAACTTACTTGAATTGGACCATTTTACACTATGTCCATTGTAGATTTGTGTCTCTGACAGTTCGTTTGGTTGCAGGGGACATATTCAGTTTTTATGGCCAAAATGTGCTTTTCAGGGGCTGAAAAGCATGTTTTGGCCGAGTATGATAATTTTCATTAAAACTTGATTTCTATCACTTCGAATGATGCCAAATGAATAACTTACTTGAATTGGACCATTTTACACTATGTCCATTGTAGATTTGTGTCTCTGACAGTTCGTTTGGTTGCAGGGGACATATTCAGTTTTTATGGCCAAAATGTGCTTTTCAGAGGCTGAAAAGCATGTTTTGGCCAAGTATGATAATTTTTATTAAAACTTGATTTCTATCACTTCGATTGATGCCAAATGAATAACTTACTTGAATTGGACCATTTTACACTATGTCAATTGTAGATTTGTGTCTCCGACAGTTCGTTTGGTTGCAGGGGACATTTTCAGTTTTTATGGCCAAAATGTGCTTTTCAGGGGCTGAAAAGCATGTTTTGGCCGAGTATGATGATTTTTATTAAAACTTAATTTCTATCACTTTGAATGATGCCAAATGAATAACTTACTTGAATTGGACCATTTTACACTATGTCCATTGTAGATTTGTGTCTCCGACAGTTCGTTGAGTTGCAGGGGACATTTTCAGTTTTTATGGCCAAAAGTGCTTTTCAGAGGCTGAAAAGCATGTTTTGGCATAGTATGATAATTTTCATTAAAACTTAATTTCTATCACTTCGAATGATGCCAAATGAATAATTTACTTGGATTGGACCATTTTACACTATGTCCATTGTAGATTTGTGTCTCCGACAGTTCGTTGGGTTGCAGGGGACATTTTCAGTTTTTATGGCCAAAATGTGCTTTTCAGAGGCTGAAAAGCATGTTTTGGCATAGTATGATAATTTTCATTAAAACTTAATTTCTATCACTTCGAATGATGCCAAATGAATAATTTACTTGGATTGGACCATTTTACACTATGTCCATTGTAGATTTGTGTCTCTGACAGTCGTTTGGTTGCAGGGGACATATTCAGTTTTTATGGCCAAAATGTGCTTTTCAGGGGCTGAAAAGCATGTTTTGGCCGAGTATGATAATTTTCATTAAAACTTGATTTCTATCCATTCGAATGATGCCAAATGAATAACTTACTTGAATTGGACCATTTTACACTATGTCCATTGTAGATTTGTGTCTCAGACAGTCGTTTGGTTGCAGGGGACATATTCAGTTTTTATGGCCAAAATGTGCTTTTCAGGGGCTGAAAAGCATGTTTTGGCCGAGTATGATAATTTTCATTAAAACTTGATTTCTATCACTTCGAATGATGCCAAATGAATAACTTACTTGAATTGGACCATTTAACACTATGTCCATTTTAGATTTGTGTCTCTGACAGTTCGTTTGGTTGCAGGGGACATATTCAGTTTTTATGGCCAAAATGTGCTTTTCAGGGGCTGAAAAGCACGTTTTGGCAGAGTATGATAATTTTCATTAAAACTTGATTTCTATCCATTCGAATGATGCCAAATGAATAACTTACTTGAATTGGACCATTTTACACTATGTCCATTGTAGATTTGTGTCTCTGACAGTTCGTTTGGTTGCAGGGGACATATTCAGTTTTTATGGCCAAAATGTGCTTTTCAGAGCCTGAAAAGCATGTTTTGGCCGAGTATGATAATTTTCATAAAAACTTGATTTCTATCACTGCGAATGATGCCAAATGAATAACTTACTCGAATTGGACCATTTTACACTATGTCCATTGTAGATTTGTGTCTCTGACAGTTCGTTTGGTTGCAGGGGACATATTCAGTTTTTATGGCCAAAATGTGCTTTTCAGAGGCTGAAAAGCATGTTTTGGCCGAGTATGATAACTTACATTAAAACTTAATTTCTATCAAATCGAATGATGCCAAATGAATAACTTACTTGAATTGGACCATTTTACACTATGTCCATTGTAGATTTGTGTCTCTGACAGTTCGTTTGGTTTCAGGGGACATATTCAGTTTTTATGGCCAAAATGTGCTTTTCAGGGGCTGAAAAGCATGTTTTGGCCGAGTATGATAATTTTCATTAAAACTTGATTTCTATCACTTCGAATGATGCCAAATGAATAACTTACTTGAATTGGACCATTTTACACTATGTCCATTGTAGATTTGTGTCTCTGACAGTTCGTTTGGTTGCAGGGGACATATTCAGTTTTTATGGCCAAAATGTGCTTTTCAGGGGCTGAAAAGCATGTTTTGGCCGAGTATGATAATTTTCATTAAAACTTGATTTCTATAACTTCGAATGATGCCAAATGAATAACTTACTTGAATTGGACCATTTTACACTATGTCCATTGTAGATTTGTGTCTCTGACAGTTCGTTTGGTTGCGGGGGACATATTCAGTTTTTATGGCCAAAATGTGCTTTTCAGAGGCAGAAAAGCATGTTTTGGCCGAGTATGATAATTTTCATTAAAACTTGATTTCTATCACTTCGAATGATGCCAAATGAATAATTTACTTGAATTGGACCATTTTACACTATGTCCATTGTAGATTTGTGTCTCTGACAGTTCGTTTGGTTGCAGGGGACATATTCAGTTTTTATGGCCAAAATGTGCTTTTCAGAGGCTGAAAAGCATGTTTTGGCCGAGTATGATAATTTTCATTAAAACTTGATTTCTATCACTTCGAATGATGCCAAATGAATAATTTACTTGAATTGGACCATTTTACACTATGTCCATTGTAGATTTGTGTCTCTGACAGTTCGTTTGGTTGCAGGGGACATATTCAGTTTTTATGGCCAAAATGTGCTTTTCAGAGGCTGAAAAGCATGTTTTGGCCGAGTATGATAATTTTCATTAAAACTTAATTTCTATCACTTCGAATGATGCCAAATGAATAACTTACTTGAATTGGACCATTTTACACTATGTCCATTGTAGATTTGTGTCTCTGACAGTTCGTTTGGTTGCAGGGGACATATTCAGTTTTTATGGCCAAAATGTGCTTTTCAGGGGCTGAAAAGCATGTTTTGGCCGAGTATGATAATTTTCATTAAAACTTGATTTCTATAACTTCGAATGATGCCAAATGAATAATTTGCTTGAATTGGACCATTTTACACTATGTCCATTGTAGATTTGTGTCTCTGACAGTTCGTTTGGTTGCAGGGGACATATTCAGTTTTTATGGCCAAAATGTGCTTTTCAGAGGCTGAAAAGCATGTTTTGGCCGAGTATGATAATTTTCATTAAAACTTAATTTCTATCACTTCGAATGATGCCAAATGAATAACTTACTTGAATTGGACCATTTTACACTATGTCCATTGTAGATTTGTATCTCCGACAGTTCGTTTGGTTGGAGGGGACATTTTCAGTTTTTATGGCCAAAATGTGCTTTTCAGAGGCTGAAAAGCATGTTTTGGCCGAGTATGATAATTTTCATTAAAACTTAATTTCTATCACTTCGAATGATGCCAAATGAATAACTTACTTGAATTGGACCATTTTACACTATGTCCATTGTAGATTTGTGTCTCTGACAGTTCGTTTGGTTGCAGGGGACATATTCAGTTTTTATGGCCAAAATGTGCTTTTCAGAGGCTGAAAAGCATGTTTTGGCCAAGTATGATAATTTTTATTAAAACTTGATTTCTATCACTTCGAATGATGTCAAATGAATAACTTACTTGAATTGGACCATTTTACACTATGTCCATTGTAGATTTGTGTCTCCGACAGTTCGTTTGGTTGCAGGGGATATTTTCAGTTTTTATGGCCAAAATGTGCTTTTCAGAGGCTGAAAAGCATGTTTTGGCAGAGTATGATAATTTTCATTAAAACTTAATTTCTATCACTTCGAATGATGCCAAATGAATAACTTACTTGAATTGGACCATTTTACACTATGTCCATTGTAGATTTGTGTCTCTGACAGTTCGTTTGGTTGCAGGGGACATATTCAGTTTTTATGGCCAAAATGTGCTTTTCAGGGGCTGAAAAGCATGTTTTGGCCGAGTTTGATAATTTTCATTAAAACTTGATTTCTATCACTTCGATTGATGCCAAATGAATAACTTACTTGAATTGGACCATTTTACACTATGTCAATTGTAGATTTGTGTCTCCGACAGTTCGTTTGGTTGCAGGGGACATTTTCAGTTTTTATGGCCAAAATGTGCTTTTCAGGGGCTGAAAAGCATGTTTTGGCCGAGTATGATGATTTTCATTAAAACTTAATTTCTATCACTTTGAATGATGCCAAATGAATAACTTACTTGAATTGGACCATTTTACACTATGTCCATTGTAGATTTGTGTCTCCGACAGTTCGTTGAGTTGCAGGGGACATTTTCAGTTTTTATGGCCAAAAGTGCTTTTCAGAGGCTGAAAAGCATGTTTTGGCATAGTATGATAATTTTCATTAAAACTTAATTTCTATCACTTCGAATGATGCCAAATGAATAATTTACTTGGATTGGACCATTTTACACTATGTCCATTGTAGATTTGTGTCTCCGACAGTTCGTTGGGTTGCAGGGGACATTTTCAGTTTTTATGGCCAAAATGTGCTTTTCAGAGGCTGAAAAGCATGTTTTGCCGAGTATGATAATTTTCATTAAAACTTGATTTCTATCACTTCGAATGATGCCAAATGAATAACTTACTTGAATTGGACCATTTAACACTATGTCCATTTTAGATTTGTGTCTCTGACAGTTCGTTTGGTTGCAGGGGACATATTCAGTTTTTATGGCCAAAATGTGCTTTTCAGGGGCTGAAAAGCACGTTTTGGCAGAGTATGATAATTTTCATTAAAACTTGATTTCTATCCATTCGAATGATGCCAAATGAATAACTTACTTGAATTGGACCATTTTACACTATGTCCATTGTAGATTTGTGTCTCTGACAGTTCGTTTGGTTGCAGGGGACATATTCAGTTTTTATGGCCAAAATGTGCTTTTCAGAGCCTGAAAAGCATGTTTTGGCCGAGTATGATAATTTTCATAAAAACTTGATTTCTATCACTGCGAATGATGCCAAATGAATAACTTACTCGAATTGGACCATTTTACACTATGTCCATTGTAGATTTGTGTCTCTGACAGTTCGTTTGGTTGCAGGGGACATATTCAGTTTTTATGGCCAAAATGTGCTTTTCAGGGGCTGAAAAGCATGTTTTGGCCGAGTATGATAATTTTCATTAAAACTTGATTTCTATCACTTCGAATGATGCCAAATGAATAACTTACTTGAATTGGACCATTTTACACTATGTCCATTGTAGATTTGTGTCTCCGACAGTTCGTTTGGTTGCAGGGGACATTTTCAGTTTTTATGGCCAAAATGTGCTTTTCAGAGGCTGAAAAGCATGTTTTGGCCGAGTATGATAATTTTCATTAAAACTTGATTTCTATCACTTCGAATGATGCCAAATGAATAACTTACTTGAATTGGACCATTTTACACTATGTCCATTGTAGATTTGTGTCTCCGACAGTTCGTTTGGTTGCAGGGGACATTTTCAGTTTTTATGGCCAAAATGTGCTTTTCATAGGATGAAAAGCATGTTTTGGCCGAGTATGATGATTTTCATTAAAACTTAATTTCTATCACTTCGAATGATGCCAAATGAATAACTTACTTGAATTGGACCATTTTACACTATGTCCATTGTAGATTTGTGTCTCTGACAGTTCGTTTGGTTGCAGGGGACATATTCAGTTTTTATGGCCAAAATGTGCTTTTCAGGGGCTGAAAACCATGTTTTGGCCGATTATGATAATTTTCATTAAAGCTTGATTTCTATCCATTCGAATGATGCCAAATGAATAACTTACTTGAATTGAACCATTTTACACTATGTCCATTGTAGATTTGTGTCTCTGACAGTTCGTTTGGTTGCAGGGGACATATTCAGTTTTTATGGCCAAAATGTGCTTTTCAGGGGCTGAAAAGCATGTTTTGGCCGAGTAAGATAATTTTCATTAAAACTTGATTTCTATCCATTCGAATGATGCTAAATGAATAACTTACTTGAATTGGACCATTTTACACTATGTCCATTGTAGATTTGCGTCTCTGACAGTTCGTTTGGTTGCAGGGGACATTTTCAGTTTTTATGGCCAAAATGTGCTTTTCAGGGGCTGAAAAGCATGTTTTGGCCGAGTATGATGATTTTCATTAAAACTTGATTTCTATCACTTCGAATGATGCCAAATGAATAACTTACTTGAATTGGACCATTTTACACTATGTCAATTGTAGATTTCTGTCTCCGACAGTTCGTTTGGTTGCAGGGGACATTTTCAGTTTTTATGGCCAAAATGTGCTTTTCAGGGGCTGAAAAGCACGTTTTGGCAGAGTATGATAATTTTCATTAAAACTTGATTTCTATCCATTCGAATGATGCCAAATGAATAACTTACTTGAATTGGACCATTTTACACTATGTCCATTGTAGATTTGTGTCTCTGACAGTTCGTTTGGTTGCAGGGGACATATTCACTTTTTATGGCCAAAATGTGCTTTTCAGAGCCTGAAAAGCATGTTTTGGCCGAGTATGATAATTTTCATAAAAACTTGATTTCTATCACTGCGAATGATGCCAAATGAATAACTTACTCGAATTGGACCATTTTACACTATGTCCATTGTAGATTTGTGTCTCTGACAGTTCGTTTGGTTGCAGGGGACATATTCAGTTTTTATGGCCAAAATGTGCTTTTCAGGGGCTGAAAAGCATGTTTTGGCCGAGTATGATAATTTTCATTAAAACTTGATTTCTATCACTTCGAATGATGCCAAATGAATAACTTACTTGAATTGGACCATTTTACACTATGTCCATGGTAGATTTGTGTCTCCGACAGTTCGTTTGGTTGCAGGGGACATTTTCAGTTTTTATGGCCAAAATGTGCTTTTCAGAGGCTGAAAAGCATGTTTTGGCCGAGTATGATAATTTTCATTAAAACTTGATTTCTATCACTTCGAATGATGCCAAATGAATAATTTACTTGAATTGGACCATTTTACACTATGTCCATTGTAGATTTGTGTCTCTGACAGTTCGTTTGGTTGCAGGGGACATATTCAGTTTTTATGGCCAAAATGTGCTTTTCAGAGGCTGAAAAGCATGTTTTGGCCGAGTATGATAATTTTCATTAAAACTTGATTTCTATCACTTCGAATGATGCCAAATGAATAATTTACTTGAATTGGACCATTTTACACTATGTCCATTGTAGATTTGTGTCTCTGACAGTTCGTTTGGTTGCAGGGGACATATTCAGTTTTTATGGCCAAAATGTGCTTTTCAGAGGCTGAAAAGCATGTTTTGGCCGAGTATGATAATTTTCATTAAAACTTAATTTCTATCACTTCGAATGATGCCAAATGAATAACTTACTTGAATTGGACCATTTTACACTATGTCCATTGTAGATTTGTGTCTCTGACAGTTCGTTTGGTTGCAGGGGACATATTCAGTTTTTATGGCCAAAATGTGCTTTTCAGGGGCTGAAAAGCATGTTTTGGCCGAGTATGATAATTTTCATTAAAACTTGATTTCTATAACTTCGAATGATGCCAAATGAATAATTTGCTTGAATTGGACCATTTTACACTATGTCCATTGTAGATTTGTGTCTCTGACAGTTCGTTTGGTTGCAGGGGACATATTCAGTTTTTATGGCCAAAATGTGCTTTTCAGAGGCTGAAAAGCATGTTTTGGCCGAGTATGATAATTTTCATTAAAACTTAATTTCTATCACTTCGAATGATGCCAAATGAATAACTTACTTGAATTGGACCATTTTACACTATGTCCATTGTAGATTTGTATCTCCGACAGTTCGTTTGGTTGGAGGGGACATTTTCAGTTTTTATGGCCAAAATGTGCTTTTCAGAGGCTGAAAAGCATGTTTTGGCCGAGTATGATAATTTTCATTAAAACTTAATTTCTATCACTTCGAATGATGCCAAATGAATAACTTACTTGAATTGGACCATTTTACACTATGTCCATTGTAGATTTGTGTCTCTGACAGTTCGTTTGGTTGCAGGGGACATATTCAGTTTTTATGGCCAAAATGTGCTTTTCAGAGGCTGAAAAGCATGTTTTGGCCAAGTATGATAATTTTTATTAAAACTTGATTTCTATCACTTCGAATGATGTCAAATGAATAACTTACTTGAATTGGACCATTTTACACTATGTCCATTGTAGATTTGTGTCTCCGACAGTTTGTTTGGTTGCAGGGGATATTTTCAGTTTTTATGGCCAAAATGTGCTTTTCAGAGGCTGAAAAGCATGTTTTGGCAGAGTATGATAATTTTCATTAAAACTTAATTTCTATCACTTCGAATGATGCCAAATGAATAACTTACTTGAATTGGACCATTTTACACTATGTCCATTGTAGATTTGTGTCTCTGACAGTTCGTTTGGTTGCAGGGGACATATTCAGTTTTTATGGCCAAAATGTGCTTTTCAGGGGCTGAAAAGCATGTTTTGGCCGAGTTTGATAATTTTCATTAAAACTTGATTTCTATCACTTCGATTGATGCCAAATGAATAACTTACTTGAATTGGACCATTTTACACTATGTCAATTGTAGATTTGTGTCTCCGACAGTTCGTTTGGTTGCAGGGGACATTTTCAGTTTTTATGGCCAAAATGTGCTTTTCAGGGGCTGAAAAGCATGTTTTGGCCGAGTATGATGATTTTCATTAAAACTTAATTTCTATCACTTTGAATGATGCCAAATGAATAACTTACTTGAATTGGACCATTTTACACTATGTCCATTGTAGATTTGTGTCTCCGACAGTTCGTTGAGTTGCAGGGGACATTTTCAGTTTTTATGGCCAAAAGTGCTTTTCAGAGGCTGAAAAGCATGTTTTGGCATAGTATGATAATTTTCATTAAAACTTAATTTCTATCACTTCGAATGATGCCAAATGAATAATTTACTTGGATTGGACCATTTTACACTATGTCCATTGTAGATTTGTGTCTCCGACAGTTCGTTGGGTTGCAGGGGACATTTTCAGTTTTTATGGCCAAAATGTGCTTTTCAGAGGCTGAAAAGCATGTTTTGCCGAGTATGATAATTTTCATTAAAACTTGATTTCTATCACTTCGAATGATGCCAAATGAATAACTTACTTGAATTGGACCATTTAACACTATGTCCATTTTAGATTTGTGTCTCTGACAGTTCGTTTGGTTGCAGGGGACATATTCAGTTTTTATGGCCAAAATGTGCTTTTCAGGGGCTGAAAAGCACGTTTTGGCAGAGTATGATAATTTTCATTAAAACTTGATTTCTATCCATTCGAATGATGCCAAATGAATAACTTACTTGAATTGGACCATTTTACACTATGTCCATTGTAGATTTGTGTCTCTGACAGTTCGTTTGGTTGCAGGGGACATATTCAGTTTTTATGGCCAAAATGTGCTTTTCAGAGCCTGAAAAGCATGTTTTGGCCGAGTATGATAATTTTCATAAAAACTTGATTTCTATCACTGCGAATGATGCCAAATGAATAACTTACTCGAATTGGACCATTTTACACTATGTCCATTGTAGATTTGTGTCTCTGACAGTTCGTTTGGTTGCAGGGGACATATTCAGTTTTTATGGCCAAAATGTGCTTTTCAGGGGCTGAAAAGCATGTTTTGGCCGAGTATGATAATTTTCATTAAAACTTGATTTCTATCACTTCGAATGATGCCAAATGAATAACTTACTTGAATTGGACCATTTTACACTATGTCCATTGTAGATTTGTGTCTCCGACAGTTCGTTTGGTTGCAGGGGACATTTTCAGTTTTTATGGCCAAAATGTGCTTTTCAGAGGCTGAAAAGCATGTTTTGGCCGAGTATGATAATTTTCATTAAAACTTGATTTCTATCACTTCGAATGATGCCAAATGAATAACTTACTTGAATTGGACCATTTTACACTATGTCCATTGTAGATTTGTGTCTCCGACAGTTCGTTTGGTTGCAGGGGACATTTTCAGTTTTTATGGCCAAAATGTGCTTTTCATAGGATGAAAAGCATGTTTTGGCCGAGTATGATGATTTTCATTAAAACTTAATTTCTATCACTTCGAATGATGCCAAATGAATAACTTACTTGAATTGGACCATTTTACACTATGTCCATTGTAGATTTGTGTCTCTGACAGTTCGTTTGGTTGCAGGGGACATATTCAGTTTTTATGGCCAAAATGTGCTTTTCAGGGGCTGAAAACCATGTTTTGGCCGAGTATGATAATTTTCATTAAAGCTTGATTTCTATCCATTCGAATGATGCCAAATGAATAACTTACTTGAATTGAACCATTTTACACTATGTCCATTGTAGATTTGTGTCTCTGACAGTTCGTTTGGTTGCAGGGGACATATTCAGTTTTTATGGCCAAAATGTGCTTTTCAGGGGCTGAAAAGCATGTTTTGGCCGAGTAAGATAATTTTCATTAAAACTTGATTTCTATCCATTCGAATGATGCTAAATGAATAACTTACTTGAATTGGACCATTTTACACTATGTCCATTGTAGATTTGCGTCTCTGACAGTTCGTTTGGTTGCAGGGGACATTTTCAGTTTTTATGGCCAAAATGTGCTTTTCAGGGGCTGAAAAGCATGTTTTGGCCGAGTATGATGATTTTCATTAAAACTTGATTTCTATCACTTCGAATGATGCCAAATGAATAACTTACTTGAATTGGACCATTTTACACTATGTCAATTGTAGATTTCTGTCTCCGACAGTTCGTTTGGTTGCAGGGGACATTTTCAGTTTTTATGGCCAAAATGTGCTTTTCAGGGGCTGAAAAGCACGTTTTGGCAGAGTATGATAATTTTCATTAAAACTTGATTTCTATCCATTCGAATGATGCCAAATGAATAACTTACTTGAATTGGACCATTTTACACTATGTCCATTGTAGATTTGTGTCTCTGACAGTTCGTTTGGTTGCAGGGGACATATTCACTTTTTATGGCCAAAATGTGCTTTTCAGAGCCTGAAAAGCATGTTTTGGCCGAGTATGATAATTTTCATAAAAACTTGATTTCTATCACTGCGAATGATGCCAAATGAATAACTTACTCGAATTGGACCATTTTACACTATGTCCATTGTAGATTTGTGTCTCTGACAGTTCGTTTGGTTGCAGGGGACATATTCAGTTTTTATGGCCAAAATGTGCTTTTCAGGGGCTGAAAAGCATGTTTTGGCCGAGTATGATAATTTTCATTAAAACTTGATTTCTATCACTTCGAATGATGCCAAATGAATAACTTACTTGAATTGGACCATTTTACACTATGTCCATGGTAGATTTGTGTCTCCGACAGTTCGTTTGGTTGCAGGGGACATTTTCAGTTTTTATGGCCAAAATGTGCTTTTCAGAGGCTGAAAAGCATGTTTTGGCCGAGTATGATAATTTTCATTAAAACTTGATTTCTATCACTTCGAATGATGCCAAATGAATAACTTACTTGAATTGGACCATTTTACACTATGTCCATTGTAGATTTGTGTCTCCGACAGTTCGTTTGGTTGCAGGGGACATTTTCAGTTTTTATGGCCAAAATGTGCTTTTCATAGGCTGAAAAGCATGTTTTGGCCGAGTATGATGATTTTCATTAAAACTTAATTTCTATCACTTCGAATGATGCCAAATGAATAACTTACTTGAATTGGACCATTTTACACTATGTCCATTGTAGATTTGTGTCTCTGACAGTTCGTTTGGTTGCAGGGGACATATTCAGTTTTTATGGCCAAAATGTGCTTTTCAGGGGCTGAAAACCATGTTTTGGCCGAGTATGATAATTTTCATTAAAACTTGTTTTCTATCCATTCGAATGATGCCAAATGAATAACTTACTTGAATTGAACCATTTTACACTATGTCCATTGTAGATTTGTGTCTCTGACAGTTCGTTTGGTTGCAGGGGACATATTCAGTTTTTATGGCCAAAATGTGCTTTTCAGGGGCTGAAAAGCATGTTTTGGCCGAGTAAGATAATTTTCATTAAAACTTGATTTCTATCCATTCGAATGATGCTAAATGAATAACTTACTTGAATTGGACCATTTTACACTATGTCCATTGTAGATTTGCGTCTCTGACAGTTCGTTTGGTTGCAGGGGACATTTTCAGTTTTTATGGCCAAAATGTGCTTTTCAGAGGCTGAAAAGCATGTTTTGGCCGAGTAGAATAATTTTCATTAAAACTTGATTTCTATCACTTCGAATGATGCTAAATGAATAACTTACTTGAATTGGACCATTTTACACTATGTCCATTGTAGATTTGTGTCTCTGACAGTTCGTTTGGTTGCAGGGGACATATTCAGTTTTTATGGCCAAAATGTGCTTTTCAGGGACTGAAAAGCACGTTTTGGCAGAGTATGATAATTTTCATTAAAACTTGATTTCTATCCATTCGAATGATGCCAAATGAATAACTTACTTGAATTGGACCATTTTACACTATGTCCATTGTAGATTTGTGTCTCTGACAGTTCGTTTGGTTGCAGGGGACATATTCAATTTTTATGGCCAAAATGTGCTTTTCAGGGGCTGAAAAGCATGTTTTGGCCGAGTATGATAATTTTCATTAAAACTTGATTTCTATCACTTCGAATGATGCCAAATGAATAACTTACTTGAATTGGACCATTTTACACTATGTCCATTGTAGATTTGTGTCTCCGACAGTTCGTTTGGTTGCAGGGGACATTTTCAGTTTTTATTGCCAAAATGTGCTTTTCAGAGGCTGAAAAGCACGTTTTGGCCGAGTATGATAATTTTCATTAAAACTTGATTTCTATCCATTCGAATGATGCCAAATGAATAACTTACTTGATTTGGACCATTTTACACTATGTCCATTGTAGATTTGTGTCTCTGACAGTTCGTTTGGTTGCAGGGGACATATTCAGTTTTTATGGCCAAAATGGGCAGGGGCTGAAAAGCATGTTTTGGCCGAGTATGATAATTTTCATTAAAACTTGATTTCTATCACTTCGAATGATGCCAAATGAATAACTTACTTGAATTGGACCATTTTACACTATGTCCATTGTAGATTTCTGTCTCCGACAGTTCGTTTGGTTGCAGGGGACATTTTCAGTTTTTATGGCCAAAATGTGCTTTTCAGAGGCTGAAAAGCATGTTTTGGCCGAGTATGATAATTTTCATTAAAACTTGATTTCTATCACTTCGAATGATGCCAAATGAATAACTTACTTGAATTGGACCATTTTACACTATGTCCATTGTAGATTTGTGTCTCTGACAGTTCGTTTGGTTGCAGGGGACATATTCAGTTTTTATGGCCAAAATGTGCTTTTCAGGGGCTGAAAAGCATGTTTTGGCCGAGTATGATAATTTTCATTAAAACTTGATTTCTATCACTTCGAATGATGCCAAATGAATAACTTACTTGAATTGGACGATTTTACACTATGTCAATTGTAGATTTGTGTCTCCGACAGTTCGTTTGGTTGCAGGGGACATTTTCAGTTTTTATGGCCAAAATATGCTTTTCAGAGGCTGAAAAGCATGTTTTGGCCGAGTATGATAATTTTCATTAAAACTTGATTTCTATCACTTCGAATGATGCCAAATGAATAACTTACTTGAATTGGACCATTTTACACTATGTCCATTGTAGATTTGTGTCTCCGACAGTTCGTTTGGTTGCAGGGGACATTTTCAGTTTTTATGGCCAAAATGTGCTTTTCAGAGGCTGAAAAGCATGTTTTGGCCGAGTATGATAATTTTCATTAAAACTTGATTTCTATCACTTCGAATGATGCCAAATGAATAACTTACTTGAATTGGACCATTTAACACTATGTCCATTTTAGATTTGTGTCTCTGACAGTTCGTTTGGTTGCAGGGGACATATTCAGTTTTTATGGCCAAAATGTGCTTTTCAGGGGCTGAAAAGCACGTTTTGGCAGAGTATGATAATTTTCATTAAAACTTGATTTCTATCCATTCGAATGATGCCAAATGAATAACTTACTTGAATTGGACCATTTTACACTATGTCCATTGTAGATTTGTGTCTCTGACAGTTCGTTTGGTTGCAGGGGACATATTCAGTTTTTATGGCCAAAATGTGCTTTTCAGAGCCTGAAAAGCATGTTTTGGCCGAGTATGATAATTTTCATTAAAACTTGATTTCTATCACTGCGAATGATGCCAAATGAATAACTTACTCGAATTGGACCATTTTAACTATGTCCATTGTAGATTTGTGTCTCTGACAGTTCGTTTGGTTGCAGGGGACATATTCAGTTTTTATGGCCAAAATGTGCTTTTCAGGGGCTGAAAAGCATGTTTTGGCCGAGTATGATAATTTTCATTAAAACTTGATTTCTATCACTTCGAATGATGCCAAATGAATAACTTACTTGAATTGGACCATTTTACACTATGTCAATTGTAGATTTGTGTCTCCGACAGTTCGTTTGGTTGCAGGGGACATTTTCAGTTTTTATGGCCAAAATATGCTTTTCAGAGGCTGAAAAGCATGTTTTGGCCGAGTATGATAATTTTCATTAAAACTTGATTTCTATCACTTCGAATGATGCCAAATGAATAACTTACTTGAATTGGACCATTTTACACTATGTCCATTGTAGATTTGTGTCTCCGACAGTTCGTTTGGTTGCAGGGGACATTTTCAGTTTTTATGGCCAAAATGTGCTTTTCAGGGGCTGAAAAGCATGTTTTGGCCGAGTATGATAATTTTCATTAAAACTTGATTTCTATCCATTCGAATGATGCCAAATGAATAACTTACTTGAATTGGACCATTTTACACTATGTCCATTGTAGATTTGTGTCTCTGACAGTTCGTTTGGTTGCAGGGGACATATTCAGTTTTTATGGCCAAAATGTGCTTTTCAGGGGCTGAAAAGCATGTTTTGGCCGAGTATGATAATTTTCATTTAAACTTGATTTCTATCACTTCGAATGATGCCAAATGAATAACTTACTTGAATTGGACCATTTTACACTATGTCCATTGTAGATTTCTGTCTCCGACAGTTCGTTTGGTTGCAGGGGACATTTTCAGTTTTTATGGCCAAAATGTGCTTTTCAGAGGCTGAAAAGCATGTTTTGGCCGAGTATGATAATTTTCATTAAAACTTGATTTCTATCACTTCGAATGATGCCAAATGAATAACTTACTTGAATTGGACCATTTTACACTATGTCCATTGTAGATTTGTGTCTCCGACAGTTCGTTTGGTTGCAGGGGACATTTTCAGTTTTTATGGCCAAAATGTGCTTTTCAGAGGCTGAAAAGCATGTTTTGGCCGAGTATGATAATTTTCATTAAAACTTGATTTCTATCACTTCGAATGATGCCAAATGAATAACTTACTTGAATTGGACCATTTTACACTATGTCCATTGTAGATTTGTGTCTCCGACAGTTCGTTTGGTTGCAGGGGACATTTTCAGTTTTTATGGCCAAAATGTGCTTTTCAGAGGCTGAAAAGCATGTTTTGGCCGAGTATGATGATTTTCATTAAAACTTAATTTCTATCACTTCGAATGATGCCAAATGAATAACTTACTTGAATTGGACCATTTTACACTATGTCCATTGTAGATTTGTGTGTCTGACAGTTCGTTTGGTTGCAGGGGACATATTCAGTTTTTATGGCCAAAATGTGCTTTTCAGGGGCTGAAAACCATGTTTTGGCCGAGTATGATAATTTTCATTAAAACTTGATTTCTATCCATTCGAATGATGCCAAATGAATAACTTACTTGAATTGGACCATTTTACACTATGTCCATTGTAGATTTGTGTCTCTGACAGTTCGTTTGGTTGCAGGGGACATATTCAGTTTTTATGGCCAAAATGTGCTTTTCAGGGGCTGAAAAGCACGTTTTGGCAGAGTATGATAATTTTCATTAAAACTTGATTTCTATCCATTCGAATGATGCCAAATGAATAACTTACTTGAATTGGACCATTTTACACTATGTCCATTGTAGATTTGTGTCTCTGACAGTTCGTTTGGTTGCAGGGGACATATTCACTTTTTATGGCCAAAATGTGCTTTTCAGGGGCTGAAAAGCAAGTTTTGGCCGAGTATGATAATTTTCATTAAAACTTGATTTCTATCACTTCGAATGATGCCAAATGAATAACTTACTTGAATTGGACCATTTTACACTATGTCCATTGTAGATTTGTGTCTCCGACAGTTCGTTTGGTTGCAGGGGACATTTTCAGTTTTTATTGCCAAAATGTGCTTTTCAGAGGCTGAAAAGCATGTTTTGGCCGAGTATGATAATTTTCATTAAAACTTGATTTCTATCCATTCGAATGATGCCAAATGAATAACTTACTTGAATTGGACCATTTTACACTATGTCCATTGTAGATTTGTGTCTCTGACAGTCGTTTGGTTGCAGGGGACATATTCAGTTTTTATGGCCAAAATGTGCTTTTCAGGGGCTGAAAAGCATGTTTTGGCCGAGTATGATAATTTTCATTAAAACTTGATTTCTATCACTTCGAATGATGCCAAATGAATAACTTACTTGAATTGGACCATTTTACACTATGTCCATTGTAGATTTCTGTCTCCGACAGTTCGTTTGGTTGCAGGGGACATTTTCAGTTTTTATGGCCAAAATGTGCTTTTCAGGGGCTGAAAAGCACGTTTTGGCAGAGTATGATAATTTTCATTAAAACTTGATTTCAATCCATTCGAATGATGCCAAATGAATAACTTACTTGAATTGGACCATTTTACACTATGTCCATTGTAGATTTGTGTCTCTGACAGTTCGTTTGGTTGCAGGGGACATATTCAGTTTTTATGGCCAAAATGTGCTTTTCAGAGCCTGAAAAGCATGTTTTGGCCGAGTATGATAATTTTCATTAAAACTTGATTTCTATCACTGCGAATGATGCCAAATGAATAACTTACTCGAATTGGACCATTTTACACTATGTCCATTGTAGATTTGTGTCTCTGACAGTTCGTTTGGTTGCAGGGGACATATTCAGTTTTTATGGCCAAAATGTGCTTTTCAGGGGCTGAAAAGCATGTTTTGGCCGAGTATGATAATTTTCATTAAAACTTGATTTCTATCCATTCGAATGATGCCAAATGAATAACTTACTTGAATTGGACCATTTAACACTATGTCCATTTTAGATTTGTGTGTCTGACAGTTCGTTTGGTTGCAGGGGACATATTCAGTTTTTATGGCCAAAATGTGCTTTTCAGGGGCTGAAAAGCACGTTTTGGCAGAGTATGATAATTTTCATTAAAACTTGATTTCTATCCATTCGAATGATGCCAAATGAATAACTTACTTGAATTGGACCATTTTACACTATGGCCATTGTAGATTTGTGTCTCTGACAGTTCGTTTGGTTGCAGGGGACATATTCAGTTTTTATGGCCAAAATGTGCTTTTCAGAGCCTGAAAAGCATGTTTTGGCCGAGTATGATAATTTTCATTAAAACTTGATTTCTATCACTGCGAATGAAGCCAAATGAATAACTTACTCGAATTGGACCATTTTACACTATGTCCATTGTAGATTTGTGTCTCTGACAGTTCGTTTGGTTGCAGGGGACATATTCAGTTTTTACGGCCAAAATGTGCTTTTCAGGGGCTGAAAAGCATGTTTTGGCCGAGTATGATAATTTTCATTAAAACTTGATTTCTATCACTTCGAATGATGCCAAATGAATAACTTACTTGAATTGAACCATTTTACACTATGTCCATTGTAGATTTCTGTCTCCGACAGTTCGTTTGGTTGCAGGGGACATTTTCAGTTTTTATGGCCAAAATGTGCTTTTCAGAGGCTGAAAAGCATGTTTTGGCCGAGTATGATAATTTTCATTAAAACTTGATTTCTATCACTTCGAATGATGCCAAATGAATAACTTACTTGAATTGGACCATTTTACACTATGTCCATTGTAGATTTGTGTCTCCGACAGTTCGTTTGGTTGCAGGGGACATTTTCAGTTTTTATGGCCAAAATGTGCTTTTCAGAGGCTGAAAAGCATGTTTTGGCCGAGTATGATAATTTTCATTAAAACTTGATTTCTATCACTTCGAATGATGCCAAATGAATAACTTACTTGAATTGGACCATTTTATACTATGTCCATTGTAGATTTGTGTCTCCGACAGTTCGTTTGGTTGCAGGGGACATTTTCAGTTTTTATGGCCAAAATGTGCTTTTCAGAGGCTGAAAAGCATGTTTTGGCCGAGTATGATGATTTTCATTAAAACTTAATTTCTATCACTTCGAATGATGCCAAATGAATAACTTACTTGAATTGGACCATTTTACACTATGTCCATTGTAGATTTGTGTCTCTGACAGTTCGTTTGGTTGCAGGGGACATATTCAGTTTTTATGGCCAAAATGTGCTTTTCAGGGGCTGAAAACCATGTTTTGGCCGAGTATGATAATTTTCATTAAAACTTGATTTCTATCCATTCGAATGATGCCAAATGAATAACTTACTTGAATTGGACCATTTTACACTATGTCCATTGTAGATTTGTGTCTCCGACAGTTCGTTTGGTTGCAGGGGACATTTTCAGTTTTTATGGCCAAAATGTGCTTTTCAGAGGCTGAAAAGCATGTTTTGGCCGAGTATGATAATTTTCATTAAAACTTGATTTCTATCACTTCGAATGATGCCAAATGAATAACTTACTTGAATTGGACCATTTTACACTATGTCCATTGTAGATTTGTGTCTCCGACAGTTCGTTTGGTTGCAGGGGACATTTTCAGTTTTTATGGCCAAAATGTGCTTTTCAGAGGCTGAAAAGCATGTTTTGGCCGAGTATGATGATTTTCATTAAAACTTAATTTCTATCACTTCGAATGATGCCAAATGAATAACTTACTTGAATTGGACCATTTTACACTATGTCCATTGTAGATTTGTGTGTCTGACAGTTCGTTTGGTTGCAGGGGACATATTCAGTTTTTATGGCCAAAATGTGCTTTTCAGGGGCTGAAAACCATGTTTTGGCCGAGTATGATAATTTTCATTAAAACTTGATTTCTATCCATTCGAATGATGCCAAATGAATAACTTACTTGAATTGGACCATTTTACACTATGTCCATTGTAGATTTGTGTCTCTGACAGTTCGTTTGGTTGCAGGGGACATATTCAGTTTTTATGGCCAAAATGTGCTTTTCAGGGGCTGAAAAGCACGTTTTGGCAGAGTATGATAATTTTCATTAAAACTTGATTTCTATCCATTCGAATGATGCCAAATGAATAACTTACTTGAATTGGACCATTTTACACTATGTCCATTGTAGATTTGTGTCTCTGACAGTTCGTTTGGTTGCAGGGGACATATTCACTTTTTATGGCCAAAATGTGCTTTTCAGGGGCTGAAAAGCAAGTTTTGGCCGAGTATGATAATTTTCATTAAAACTTGATTTCTATCACTTCGAATGATCCCAAATGAATAACTTACTTGAATTGGACCATTTTACACTATGTCCATTGTAGATTTGTGTCTCCGACAGTTCGTTTGGTTGCAGGGGACATTTTCAGTTTTTATTGCCAAAATGTGCTTTTCAGAGGCTGAAAAGCATGTTTTGGCCGAGTATGATAATTTTCATTAAAACTTGATTTCTATCCATTCGAATGATGCCAAATGAATAACTTACTTGAATTGGACCATTTTACACTATGTCCATTGTAGATTTGTGTCTCTGACAGTTCGTTTGGTTGCAGGGGACATATTCAGTTTTTATGGCCAAAATGTGCTTTTCAGGGGCTGAAAAGCATGTTTTGGCCGAGTATGATAATTTTCATTAAAACTTGATTTCTATCCATTCGAATGATGCCAAATGAATAACTTACTTGAATTGGACCATTTTACACTATGTCCATTGTAGATTTGTGTCTCTGACAGTCGTTTGGTTGCAGGGGACATATTCAGTTTTTATGGCCAAAATGTGCTTTTCAGGGGCTGAAAAGCATGTTTTGGCCGAGTATGATAATTTTCATTAAAACTTGATTTCTATCACTTCGAATGATGCCAAATGAATAACTTACTTGAATTGGACCATTTTACACTATGTCCATTGTAGATTTCTGTCTCCGACAGTTCGTTTGGTTGCAGGGGACATTTTCAGTTTTTATGGCCAAAATGTGCTTTTCAGGGGCTGAAAAGCACGTTTTGGCAGAGTATGATAATTTTCATTAAAACTTGATTTCAATCCATTCGAATGATGCCAAATGAATAACTTACTTGAATTGGACCATTTCACACTATGTCCATTGTAGATTTGTGTCTCTGACAGTTCGTTTGGTTGCAGGGGACATATTCAGTTTTTATGGCCAAAATGTGCTTTTCAGAGCCTGAAAAGCATGTTTTGGCCGAGTATGATAATTTTCATTAAAACTTGATTTCTATCACTGCGAATGATGCCAAATGAATAACTTACTTGAATTGGACCATTTTACACTATGTCCATTGTAGATTTGTGTCTCTGACTGTTCGTTTGGTTGCAGGGGACATATTCAGTTTTTATGGCCAAAATGTGCTTTTCAGGGGCTGAAAAGCATGTTTTGGCCGAGTATGATGATTTTCATTAAAACTTAATTTCTATCACTTCGAATGATGCCAAATGAATAACTTACTTGAATTGGACCATTTTACACTATGTCCATTGTAGATTTGTGTCTCTGACAGTTCGTTTGGTTGCAGGGGACATATTCAGTTTTTATGGCCAAAATGTGCTTTTCAGGGGCTGAAAAGCATGTTTTGGCCGAGTATGATAATTTTCATTGAAACTTGATTTCTATCACTTCGAATGATGCCAAATGAATAACTTACTTGAATTGGACCATTTAACACTATGTCCATTTTAGATTTGTGTCTCTGACAGTTCGTTTGGTTGCAGGGGACATATTCAGTTTTTATGGCCAAAATGTGCTTTTCAGGGGCTGAAAAGCATGTTTTGGCCGAGTATGATAATTTTCATTAAAACTTGATTTCTATCACTTCGAATGATGCCAAATGAATAACTTACTTGAATTGGACCATTTTACACTATGTCCATTGTAGATTTCTGTCTCCGACAGTTCGTTTGTTTGCAGGGGACATTTTCAGTTTTTATGGCCAAAATGTGCTTTTCAGAGGCTGAAAAGCATGTTTTGGCCGAGTATGATAATTTTCATTAAAACTTGATTTCTATCCATTCGAATGATGCCAAATGAATAACTTACTTGAATTGGACCATTTTACACTATGTCCATTGTAGATTTGTGTCTCTGACAGTTCGTTTGGTTGCAGGGGACATATTCAGTTTTTATGGCCAAAATGTGCTTTTCAGGGGCTGAAAAGCATGTTTTGGCCGAGTATGATAATTTTCATTAAAACTTGATTTCTATCACTTCGAATGATGCCAAATGAATAACTTACTTGAATTGGACCATTTTACCTATGTCCATTGTAGATTTCTGTCTCCGACAGTTCGTTTGGTTGCAGGGGACATTTTCAGTTTTTATGGCCAAAATGTGCTTTTCAGAGGCTGAAAAGCATGTTTTGGCCGAGTATGATAATTTTCATTAAAACTTGATTTCTATCACTTCGAATGATGCCAAATGAATAACTTACTTGAATTGAACCATTTTACACTATGTCCATTGTAGATTTGTGTCTCCGACAGTTCGTTTGGTTGCAGGGGACATTTTCAGTTTTTATGGCCAAAATGTGCTTTTCAGAGGCTGAAAAGCATGTTTTGGCCGAGTATGATAATTTTCATTAAAACTTGATTTCTATCACTTCGAATGATGCCAAATGAATAACTTACTTGAATTGGACCATTTTACACTATGTCCATTGTAGATTTGTGTCTCCGACAGTTCGTTTGGTTGCAGGGGACATTTTCAGTTTTTATGGCCAAAATGTGCTTTTCAGAGGCTGAAAAGCATGTTTTGGCCGAGTATGATGATTTTCATTAAAACTTAATTTCTATCACTTCGAATGATGCCAAATGAATAACTTACTTGAATTGGACCATTTTACACTATGTCCATTGTAGATTTGTGTCTCTGACAGTTCGTTTGGTTGCAGGGGACATATTCAGTTTTTATGGCCAAAATGTGCTTTTCAGGGGCTGAAAACCATGTTTTGGCCGAGTATGATAATTTTCATTAAAACTTGATTTCTATCCATTCGAATGATGCCAAATGAATAACTTACTTGAATTGGACCATTTTACACTACGTCCATTGTAGATTTGTGTCTCCGACAGTTTGTTTGGTTGCAGGGGACATTTTCAGTTTTTATGGCCAAAATGTGCTTTTCAGAGGCTGAAAAGCATGTTTTGGCCGAGTATGATGATTTTCATTAAAATTTAATTTCTATCACTTCGAATGATGCCAAATGAATAACTTACTTGAATTGGACCATTTTACACTATGTCCATTGTTGATTTGTGTCTCTGACAGTTCGTTTGGTTGCAGGGGACATATTCACTTTTTATGGCCAAAATGTGCTTTTCAGGGGCTGAAAAGCATGTTTTGGCCGAGTATGATAATTTTCATTAAAACTTAATTTCTATCACTTCGAATGATGCCAAATGAATAACTTACTTGAATTGGATTATTTTACACTATGTCCATTGTAGATTTGTGTCTCTGACAGTTCGTTTGGTTGCAGGGGACATATTCAGTTTTTATGGCCAAAATGTGCTTTTCAGGGGCTGAAAAGCATGTTTTGGCCGAGTATGATAATTTTCATTAAAACTTGATTTCTATCCATTCGAATGATGCCAAATGAATAACTTACTTGAATTGGACCATTTTACACTATGTCCATTGTAGATTTCTGTCTCCGACAGTTCGTTTGTTTGCAGGGGACATTTTCAGTTTTTATGGCCAAAATGTGCTTTTCAGAGGCTGAAAAGCATGTTTTGGCCGAGTATGATAATTTTCATTAAAACTTGATTTCTATCCATTCGAATGATGCCAAATGAATAACTTACTTGAATTGGACCATTTTACACTATGTCCATTGTAGATTTGTGTCTCTGACAGTTCGTTTGGTTGCAGGGGACATATTCAGTTTTTATGGCCAAAATGTGCTTTTCAGGGGCTGAAAAGCATGTTTTGGCCGAGTATGATAATTTTCATTAAAACTTGATTTCTATCACTTCAAATGATGCCAAATGAATAACTTACTTGAATTGGACCATTTTACACTATGTCCATTGTAGATTTGTGTCTCCGACAGTTCGTTTGGTTGCAGGGGACATTTTCAGTTTTTATGGCCAAAATGTGCTTTTCAGAGGCTGAAAAGCATGTTTTGGCCGAGTATGATAATTTTCATTAAAACTTGATTTCTATCACTTCGAATGATGCCAAATGAATAATTTACTTGAATTGGACCATTTTACACTATGTCCATTGTAGATTTGTGTCTCCGACAGTTCGTTTGGTTGCAGGGGACATTTTCAGTTTTTATGGCCAAAATATGCTTTTCATAGGCTGAAAAGCATGTTTTGGCCGAGTATGATGATTTTCATTAAAACTTAATTTCTATCACTTCGAATGATGCCAAATGAATAACTTAATTGAATTGGACCATTTTACACTATGTCCATTGTAGATTTGTGTCTCTGACAGTTCGTTTGGTTGCAGGGGACATATTCAGTTTTTATGGCCAAAATGTGCTTTTCAGGGGCTGAAAACCATGTTTTGGCCGAGTATGATAATTTTCATTAAAACTTGATTTCTATCACTTCGAATGATGCCAAATGAATAACTTACTTGAATTGGACCATTTTACACTATGTCAATTGTAGATTTCTGTCTCCGACAGTTCGTTTGGTTGCAGGGGACATTTTCAGTTTTTATGGCCAAAATGTGCTTTTCAGAGGCTGAAAAGCATGTTTTGGCCGAGTATGATAATTTTCATTAAAACTTGATTTCTATCACTTCGAATGATGCCAAATGAATAACTTACTTGAATTGGACCATTTTACACTATGTCCATTGTAGATTTGTGTCTCTGACAGTTCGTTTGGTTGCAGGGGACATATTCAGTTTTTATGGCCAAAATGTGCTTTTCAGGGGCTGAAAAGCATGTTTTGGCCGAGTATGATAATTTTCATTAAAACTTGATTTCTATCACTTCGAATGATGCCAAATGAATAACTTACTTGAATTGGACCATTTTACCTATGTCCATTGTAGATTTCTGTCTCCGACAGTTCGTTTGGTTGCAGGGGACATTTTCAGTTTTTATGGCCAAAATGTGCTTTTCAGAGGCTGAAAAGCATGTTTTGGCCGAGTATGATAATTTTCATTAAAACTTGATTTCTATCCATTCGAATGATGCCAAATGAATAACTTACTTGAATTGGACCATTTTACACTATGTCCATTGTAGATTTGTGTCTCTGACAGTTCGTTTGGTTGCAGGGGACATATTCAGTTTTTATGGCCAAAATGTGCTTTTCAGGGGCTGAAAAGCATGTTTTGGCCGAGTATGATAATTTTCATTAAAACTTGATTTCTATCACTTCGAATGATGCCAAATGAATAACTTACTTGAATTGGACCATTTTACACTATGTCCATTGTAGATTTGTGTCTCCGACAGTTCGTTTGGTTGCAGGGGACATTTTCAGTTTTTATGGCCAAAATGTGCTTTTCAGAGGCTGAAAAGCATGTTTTGGCCGAGTATGATGATTTTCATTAAAACTTAATTTCTATCACTTCGAATGATGCCAAATGAATAATTTACTTGAATTGGACCATTTTACACTATGTCCATTGTAGATTTGTGTCTCCGACAGTTCGTTTGGTTGCAGGGGACATTTTCAGTTTTTATGGCCAAAATATGCTTTTCATAGGCTGAAAAGCATGTTTTGGCCGAGTATGATGATTTTCATTAAAACTTAATTTCTATCACTTCGAATGATGCCAAATGAATAACTTACTTGAATTGGACCATTTTACACTATGTCCATTGTAGATTTGTGTCTCTGACAGTTCGTTTGGTTGCAGGGGACATATTCAGTTTTTATGGCCAAAATGTGCTTTTCAGGGGCTGAAAACCATGTTTTGGCCGAGTATGATAATTTTCATTAAAACTTGATTTCTATCACTTCGAATGATGCCAAATGAATAACTTACTTGAATTGGACCATTTTACACTATGTCAATTGTAGATTTCTGTCTCCGACAGTTCGTTTGGTTGCAGGGGACATTTTCAGTTTTTATGGCCAAAATGTGCTTTTCAGAGGCTGAAAAGCATGTTTTGGCCGAGTATGATAATTTTCATTAAAACTTGATTTCTATCACTTCGAATGATGCCAAATGAATAACTTACTTGAATTGGACCATTTTACACTATGTCCATTGTAGATTTGTGTCTCTGACAGTTCGTTTGGTTGCAGGGGACATATTCAGTTTTTATGGCCAAAATGTGCTTTTCAGGGGCTGAAAAGCATGTTTTGGCCGAGTATGATAATTTTCATTAAAACTTGATTTCTATCACTTCGAATGATGCCAAATGAATAACTTACTTGAATTGGACCATTTTACCTATGTCCATTGTAGATTTCTGTCTCCGACAGTTCGTTTGGTTGCAGGGGACATTTTCAGTTTTTATGGCCAAAATGTGCTTTTCAGAGGCTGAAAAGCATGTTTTGGCCGAGTATGATAATTTTCATTAAAACTTGATTTCTATCACTTCGAATGATGCCAAATGAATAACTTACTTGAATTGAACCATTTTACACTATGTCCATTGTAGATTTGTGTCTCCGACAGTTCGTTTGGTTGCAGGGGACATTTTCAGTTTTTATGGCCAAAATGTGCTTTTCAGAGGCTGAAAAGCATGTTTTGGCCGAGTATGATAATTTTCATTAAAACTTGATTTCTATCACTTCGAATGATGCCAAATGAATAACTTACTTGAATTGGACCATTTTACACTATGTCCATTGTAGATTTGTGTCTCCGACAGTTCGTTTGGTTGCAGGGGACATTTTCAGTTTTTATGGCCAAAATGTGCTTTTCAGAGGCTGAAAAGCATGTTTTGGCCGAGTATGATGATTTTCATTAAAACTTAATTTCTATCACTTCGAATGATGCCAAATGAATAACTTACTTGAATTGGACCATTTTACACTATGTCCATTGTAGATTTGTGTCTCTGACAGTTCGTTTGGTTGCAGGGGACATATTCAGTTTTTATGGCCAAAATGTGCTTTTCAGGGGCTGAAAACCATGTTTTGGCCGAGTATGATAATTTTCATTAAAACTTGATTTCTATCCATTCGAATGATGCCAAATGAATAACTTACTTGAATTGGACCATTTTACACTACGTCCATTGTAGATTTGTGTCTCCGACAGTTTGTTTGGTTGCAGGGGACATTTTCAGTTTTTATGGCCAAAATGTGCTTTTCAGAGGCTGAAAAGCATGTTTTGGCCGAGTATGATGATTTTCATTAAAATTTAATTTCTATCACTTCGAATGATGCCAAATGAATAACTTACTTGAATTGGACCATTTTACACTATGTCCATTGTTGATTTGTGTCTCTGACAGTTCGTTTGGTTGCAGGGGACATATTCACTTTTTATGGCCAAAATGTGCTTTTCAGGGGCTGAAAAGCATGTTTTGGCCGAGTATGATAATTTTCATTAAAACTTAATTTCTATCACTTCGAATGATGCCAAATGAATAACTTACTTGAATTGGACCATTTTACACTATGTCCATTGTAGATTTGTGTCTCTGACAGTTCGTTTGGTTGCAGGGGACATATTCAGTTTTTATGGCCAAAATGTGCTTTTCAGGGGCTGAAAACCATGTTTTGGCCGAGTATGATAATTTTCATTAAAACTTGATTTCTATCCATTCGAATGATGCCAAATGAATAACTTACTTGAATTGGACCATTTTACACTACGTCCATTGTAGATTTGTGTCTCCGACAGTTTGTTTGGTTGCAGGGGACATTTTCAGTTTTTATGGCCAAAATGTGCTTTTCAGAGGCTGAAAAGCATGTTTTGGCCGAGTATGATGATTTTCATTAAAATTTAATTTCTATCACTTCGAATGATGCCAAATGAATAACTTACTTGAATTGGACCATTTTACACTATGTCCATTGTTGATTTGTGTCTCTGACAGTTCGTTTGGTTGCAGGGGACATATTCACTTTTTATGGCCAAAATGTGCTTTTCAGGGGCTGAAAAGCATGTTTTGGCCGAGTATGATAATTTTCATTAAAACTTAATTTCTATCACTTCGAATGATGCCAAATGAATAACTTACTTGAATTGGACCATTTTACACTATGTCCATTGTAGATTTGTGTCTCTGACAGTTCGTTTGGTTGCAGGGGACATATTCAGTTTTTATGGCCAAAATGTGCTTTTCAGGGGCTGAAAAGCACGTTTTGGCCGAGTATGATAATTTTCATTAAAACTTGATTTCTATCCATTCGAATGATGCCAAATGAATAACTTACTTGAATTGGACCATTTTACACTATGTCCATTGTAGATTTGTGTCTCTGACAGTTCGTTTGGTTGCAGGGGACATATTCAGTTTTTATGGCCAAAATGTGCTTTTCAGGGGCTGAAAAGCATGTTTTGGCCGAGTATGATAATTTTCATTAAAACTTGATTTCTATCACTTCGAATGATGCCAAATGAATAACTTACTTGAATTGGACCATTTTACACTATGTCCATTGTAGATTTCTGTCTCCGACAGTTCGTTTGTTTGCAGGGGACATTTTCAGTTTTTATGGCCAAAATGTGCTTTTCAGAGGCTGAAAAGCATGTTTTGGCCGAGTATGATAATTTTCATTAAAACTTGATTTCTATCCATTCGAATGATGCCAAATGAATAACTTACTTGAATTGGACCATTTTACACTATGTCCATTGTAGATTTGTGTCTCTGACAGTTCGTTTGGTTGCAGGGGACATATTCAGTTTTTATGGCCAAAATGTGCTTTTCAGGGGCTGAAAAGCATGTTTTGGCCGAGTATGATAATTTTCATTAAAACTTGATTTCTATCACTTCGAATGATGCCAAATGAATAACTTACTTGAATTGGACCATTTTACACTATGTCCATTGTAGATTTGTGTCTCCGACAGTTCGTTTGGTTGCAGGGGACATTTTCAGTTTTTATGGCCAAAATGTGCTTTTCAGAGGCTGAAAAGCATGTTTTGGCCGAGTATGATAATTTTCATTAAAACTTGATTTCTATCACTTCGAATGATGCCAAATGAATAATTTACTTGAATTGGACCATTTTACACTATGTCCATTGTAGATTTGTGTCTCCGACAGTTCGTTTGGTTGCAGGGGACATTTTCAGTTTTTATGGCCAAAATATGCTTTTCATAGGCTGAAAAGCATGTTTTGGCCGAGTATGATGATTTTCATTAAAACTTAATTTCTATCACTTCGAATGATGCCAAATGAATAACTTACTTGAATTGGACCATTTTACACTATGTCCATTGTAGATTTGTGTCTCTGACAGTTCGTTTGGTTGCAGGGGACATATTCAGTTTTTATGGCCAAAATGTGCTTTTCAGGGGCTGAAAACCATGTTTTGGCCGAGTATGATAATTTTCATTAAAACTTGATTTCTATCACTTCGAATGATGCCAAATGAATAACTTACTTGAATTGGACCATTTTACACTATGTCAATTGTAGATTTCTGTCTCCGACAGTTCGTTTGGTTGCAGGGACATTTTCAGTTTTTATGGCCAAAATGTGCTTTTCAGAGGCTGAAAAGCATGTTTTGGCCGAGTATGATAATTTTCATTAAAACTTGATTTCTATCACTTCGAATGATGCCAAATGAATAACTTACTTGAATTGGACCATTTTACACTATGTCCATTGTAGATTTGTGTCTCTGACAGTTCGTTTGGTTGCAGGGGACATATTCAGTTTTTATGGCCAAAATGTGCTTTTCAGGGGCTGAAAAGCATGTTTTGGCCGAGTATGATAATTTTCATTAAAACTTAATTTCTATCACTTCGAATGATGCCAAATGAATAACTTACTTGAATTGGACCATTTTACACTATGTCCATTGTAGATTTCTGTCTCCGACAGTTCGTTTGGTTGCAGGGGACATTTTCAGTTTTTATGGCCAAAATGTGCTTTTCAGAGGCTGAAAAGCATGTTTTGGCCGAGTATGATAATTTTCATTAAAACTTGATTTCTATCCATTCGAATGATGCCAAATGAATAACTTACTTGAATTGGACCATTTTACACTATGTCCATTGTAGATTTGTGTCTCTGACTGTTCGTTTGGTTGCAGGGGACATATTCAGTTTTTATGGCCAAAATGTGCTTTTCAGGGGCTGAAAAGCATGTTTTGGCCGAGTATGATGATTTTCATTAAAACTTAATTTCTGTCACTTCGAATGATGCCAAATGAATAACTTACTTGAATTGGACCATTTTACACTATGTCCATTGTAGATTTGTGTCTCTGACAGTTTGTTTGGTTGCAGGGGACATATTCAGTTTTTATGGCCAAAATGTGCTTTTCAGGGGCTGAAAAGCATGTTTTGGCCGAGTATGATAATTTTCATTGAAACTTGATTTCTATCACTTCGAATGATGCCAAATGAATAACTTACTTGAATTGGACCATTTAACACTATGTCCATTTTAGATTTGTGTCTCTGACAGTTCGTTTGGTTGCAGGGGACATATTCAGTTTTTATGGCCAAAATGTGCTTTTCAGGGGCTGAAAAGCACGTTTTGGCAGAGTATGATAATTTTCATTAAAACTTGATTTCTATCCATTCGAATGATGCCAAATGAATAACTTACTTGAATTGGACCATTTTACACTATGGCCATTGTAGATTTGTGTCTCTGACAGTTCGTTTGGTTGCAGGGGACATATTCAGTTTTTATGGCCAAAATGTGCTTTTCAGAGCCTGAAAAGCATGTTTTGGCCAAGTATGATAATTTTCATTAAAACTTGATTTCTATCACTGCGAATGAAGCCAAATGAATAACTTACTCGAATTGGACCATTTTACACTATGTCCATTGTAGATTTGTGTCTCTGACAGTTCGTTTGGTTGCAGGGGACATATTCAGTTTTTACGGCCAAAATGTGCTTTTCAGGGGCTGAAAAGCATGTTTTGGCCGAGTATGATAATTTTCATTAAAACTTGATTTCTATCACTTCGAATGATGCCAAATGAATAACTTACTTGAATTGGACCATTTTACCTATGTCCATTGTAGATTTCTGTCTCCGACAGTTCGTTTGGTTGCAGGGGACATTTTCAGTTTTTATGGCCAAAATGTGCTTTTCAGAGGCTGAAAAGCATGTTTTGGCCGAGTATGATAATTTTCATTAAAACTTGATTTCTATCACTTCGAATGATGCCAAATGAATAACTTACTTGAATTGAACCATTTTACACTATGTCCATTGTAGATTTGTGTCTCCGACAGTTCGTTTGGTTGCAGGGGACATTTTCAGTTTTTATGGCCAAAATGTGCTTTTCAGAGGCTGAAAAGCATGTTTTGGCCGAGTATGATAATTTTCATTAAAACTTGATTTCTATCACTTCGAATGATGCCAAATGAATAACTTACTTGAATTGGACCATTTTACACTATGTCCATTGTAGATTTGTGTCTCCGACAGTTCGTTTGGTTGCAGGGGACATTTTCAGTTTTTATGGCCAAAATGTGCTTTTCAGAGGCTGAAAAGCATGTTTTGGCCGAGTATGATGATTTTCATTAAAACTTAATTTCTATCACTTCGAATGATGCCAAATGAATAACTTACTTGAATTGGACCATTTTACACTATGTCCATTGTAGATTTGTGTCTCTGACAGTTCGTTTGGTTGCAGGGGACATATTCAGTTTTTATGGCCAAAATGTGCTTTTCAGGGGCTGAAAACCATGTTTTGGCCGAGTATGATAATTTTCATTAAAACTTGATTTCTATCCATTCGAATGATGCCAAATGAATAACTTACTTGAATTGGACCATTTTACACTACGTCCATTGTAGATTTGTGTCTCCGACAGTTTGTTTGGTTGCAGGGGACATTTTCAGTTTTTATGGCCAAAATGTGCTTTTCAGAGGCTGAAAAGCATGTTTTGGCCGAGTATGATGATTTTCATTAAAATTTAATTTCTATCACTTCGAATGATGCCAAATGAATAACTTACTTGAATTGGACCATTTTACACTATGTCCATTGTTGATTTGTGTCTCTGACAGTTCGTTTGGTTGCAGGGGACATATTCACTTTTTATGGCCAAAATGTGCTTTTCAGGGGCTGAAAAGCATGTTTTGGCCGAGTATGATAATTTTCATTAAAACTTAATTTCTATCACTTCGAATGATGCCAAATGAATAACTTACTTGAATTGGACCATTTTACACTATGTCCATTGTAGATTTGTGTCTCTGACAGTTCGTTTGGTTGCAGGGGACATATTCAGTTTTTATGGCCAAAATGTGCTTTTCAGGGGCTGAAAAGCATGTTTTGGCCGAGTATGATAATTTTCATTAAAACTTGATTTCTATCCATTCGAATGATGCCAAATGAATAACTTACTTGAATTGGACCATTTTACACTATGTCCATTGTAGATTTGTGTCTCTGACAGTTCGTTTGGTTGCAGGGGACATATTCAGTTTTTATGGCCAAAATGTGCTTTTCAGGGGCTGAAAAGCATGTTTTGGCCGAGTATGATAATTTTCATTAAAACTTGATTTCTATCACTTCGAATGATGCCAAATGAATAACTTACTTGAATTGGACCATTTTACACTATGTCCATTGTAGATTTCTGTCTCCGACAGTTCGTTTGTTTGCAGGGGACATTTTCAGTTTTTATGGCCAAAATGTGCTTTTCAGAGGCTGAAAAGCATGTTTTGGCCGAGTATGATAATTTTCATTAAAACTTGATTTCTATCCATTCGAATGATGCCAAATGAATAACTTACTTGAATTGGACCATTTTACACTATGTCCATTGTAGATTTGTGTCTCTGACAGTTCGTTTGGTTGCAGGGGACATATTCAGTTTTTATGGCCAAAATGTGCTTTTCAGGGGCTGAAAAGCATGTTTTGGCCGAGTATGATAATTTTCATTAAAACTTGATTTCTATCACTTCGAATGATGCCAAATGAATAACTTACTTGAATTGGACCATTTTACACTATGTCCATTGTAGATTTGTGTCTCCGACAGTTCGTTTGGTTGCAGGGGACATTTTCAGTTTTTATGGCCAAAATGTGCTTTTCAGGGGCTGAAAACCATGTTTTGGCCGAGTATGATAATTTTCATTAAAACTTGATTTCTATCCATTCGAATGATGCCAAATGAATAACTTATTTGAATTGGACCATTTTACACTATGTCCATTGTAGATTTGTGTCTCTGACAGTTCGTTTGGTTGCAGGGGACATATTCAGTTTTTATGGCCAAAATGTGCTTTTCAGGGGCTGAAAAGCATGTTTTGGCCGAGTATGATAATTTTCATTAAAACTTGATTTCTATCACTTCGAATGATGCCAAATGAATAACTTACTTGAATTGGACCATTTTACACTATGTCAATTGTAGATTTCTGTCTCCGACAGTTCGTTTGGTTGCAGGGGACATTTTCAGTTTTTATGGCCAAAATGTGCTTTTCAGAGGCTGAAAAGCATGTTTTGGCCGAGTATGATAATTTTCATTAAAACTTGATTTCTATCACTTCGAATGATGCCAAATGAATAACTTACTTGAATTGGACCATTTTACACTATGTCCATTGTAGATTTGTGTCTCTGACAGTTCGTTTGGTTGCAGGGGACATATTCAGTTTTTATGGCCAAAATGTGCTTTTCAGGGGCTGAAAAGCATGTTTTGGCCGAGTATGATAATTTTCATTAAAACTTAATTTCTATCACTTCGAATGATGCCAAATGAATAACTTACTTGAATTGGACCATTTTACACTATGTCCATTGTAGATTTCTGTCTCCGACAGTTCGTTTGGTTGCAGGGGACATTTTCAGTTTTTATGGCCAAAATGTGCTTTTCAGAGGCTGAAAAGCATGTTTTGGCCGAGTATGATAATTTTCATTAAAACTTGATTTCTATCCATTCGAATGATGCCAAATGAATAACTTACTTGAATTGGACCATTTTACACTATGTCCATTGTAGATTTGTGTCTCTGACAGTTCGTTTGGTTGCAGGGGAGGGGACATATTCAGTTTTTATGGCCAAAATGTGCTTTTCAGGGGCTGAAAAGCATGTTTTGGCCGAGTATGATAATTTTCATTAAAACTTGATTTCTATCACTTCGAATGATGCCAAATGAATAACTTACTTGAATTGGACCATTTTACACTATGTCCATTGTAGATTTGTGTCTCCGACAGTTCGTTTCGTTGCAGGGGACATTTTCAGTTTTTATGGCCAAAATATGCTTTTCATAGGCTGAAAAGCATGTTTTGGCCGAGTATGATGATTTTCATTAAAACTTAATTTCTATCACTTCGAATGATGCCAAATGAATAACTTACTTGAATTGGACCATTTTACACTATGTCCATTGTAGATTTGTGTCTCTGACAGTTCGTTTGGTTGCAGGGGACATATTCAGTTTTTATGGCCAAAATGTGCTTTTCAGGGGCTGAAAACCATGTTTTGGCCGAGTATGATAATTTTCATTAAAACTTGATTTCTATCCATTCGAATGATGCCAAATGAATAACTTATTTGAATTGGACCATTTTACACTATGTCCATTGTAGATTTGTGTCTCTGACAGTTCGTTTGGTTGCAGGGGACATATTCAGTTTTATTGGCCAAAATGTGCTTTTCAGGGGCTGAAAAGCATGTTTTGGCCGAGTATGATAATTTTCATTAAAACTTGATTTCTATCACTTCGAATGATGCCAAATGAATAACTTACTTGAATTGGACCATTTTACACTATGTCAATTGTAGATTTCTGTCTCCGACAGTTCGTTTGGTTGCAGGGGACATTTTCAGTTTTTATGGCCAAAATGTGCTTTTCAGAGGCTGAAAAGCATGTTTTGGCCGAGTATGATAATTTTCATTAAAACTTGATTTCTATCACTTCGAATGATGCCAAATGAATAACTTACTTGAATTGGACCATTTTACACTATGTCCATTGTAGATTTGTGTCTCTGACAGTTCGTTTGGTTGCAGGGGACATATTCAGTTTTTATGGCCAAAATGTGCTTTTCAGGGGCTGAAAAGCATGTTTTGGCCGAGTATGATAATTTTCATTAAAACTTAATTTCTATCACTTCGAATGATGCCAAATGAATAACTTACTTGAATTGGACCATTTTACACTATGTCCATTGTAGATTTCTGTCTCCGACAGTTCGTTTGGTTGCAGGGGACATTTTCAGTTTTTATGGCCAAAATGTGCTTTTCAGGGGCTGAAAAGCACGTTTTGGCCGAGTATGATAATTTTCATTAAAACTTGATTTCTATCCATTCGAATGATGCCAAATGAATAACTTACTTGAATTGGACCATTTTACACTATGTCCATTGTAGATTTGTGTCTCTGACAGTTCGTTTGGTTGCAGGGGACATATTCCGTTTTTATGGCCAAAATGTGCTTTCAGGGGCTGAAAAGCATGTTTTGGCCGAGTATGATAATTTTCATTAAAACTTGATTTCTATCACTTCGAATGATGCCAAATGAATAACTTACTTGAATTGGACCATTTTACACTATGTCCATTGTAGATTTGTGTCTCTGACAGTTCGTTTGGTTGCAGGGGACATATTCAGTTTTTATGGCCAAAATGTGCTTTTCAGGGGCTGAAAACCATGTTTTGGCCGAGTATGATAATTTTCATTAAAACTTGATTTCTATCCATTCGAATGATGCCAAATGAATAACTTACTTGAATTGGTCCATTTTACACTATGTCCATTGTAGATTTGTGTCTCTGACAGTTCGTTTGGTTGCAGGGGACATATTCAGTTTTTATGGCCAAAATGTGCTTTTCAGGGGCTGAAAAGCATGTTTTGGCCGAGTATGATAATTTTCATTAAAACTTGATTTCTATCACTTCGAATGATGCCAAATGAATAACTTACTTGAATTGGACCATTTTACACTATGTCCATTGTAGATTTGTGTCTCCGACAGTTCGTTTGGTTGCAGGGGACATTTTCAGTTTTTATGGCCAAAATATGCTTTTCATAGGCTGAAAAGCATGTTTTGGCCGAGTATGATGATTTTCATTAAAACTTAATTTCTATCACTTCGAATGATGCCAAATGAATAACTTACTTGAATTGGACCATTTTACACTATGTCCATTGTAGATTTGTGTCTCTGACAGTTCGTTTGTTGCAGGGGACTTATTCAGTTTTTATGGCCAAAATGTGCTTTTCAGGGGCTGAAAACCATGTTTTGGCCGAGTATGATAATTTTCATTAAAACTTGATTTCTATCCATTCGAATGATGCCAAATGAATAACTTATTTGAATTGGACCATTTTACACTATGTCCATTGTAGATTTGTGTCTCTGACAGTTCGTTTGGTTGCAGGGGACATATTCAGTTTTTATGGCCAAAATGTGCTTTTCAGGGGCTGAAAAGCATGTTTTGGCCGAGTATGATAATTTTCATTAAAACTTGATTTCTATCACTTCGAATGATGCCAAATGAATAACTTACTTGAATTGGACCATTTTACACTATGTCCATTGTAGATTTGTGTCTCTGACAGTTCGTTTGGTTGCAGGGGACATATTCAGTTTTTATGGCCAAAATGTGCTTTTCAGGGGCTGAAAAGCATGTTTTGGCCGAGTATGATAATTTTCATTAAAACTTAATTTCTATCACTTCGAATGATGCCAAATGAATAACTTACTTGAATTGGACCATTTTACACTATGTCCATTGTAGATTTCTGTCTCCGACAGTTCGTTTGGTTGCAGGGGACATTTTCAGTTTTTATGGCCAAAATGTGCTTTTCAGGGGCTGAAAAGCACGTTTTGGCCGAGTATGATAATTTTAATTAAAACTTGATTTCTATCCATTCGAATGATGCCAAATGAATAACTTACTTGAATTGGACCATTTTACACTATGTCCATTGTAGATTTGTGTCTCTGACAGTTCGTTTGGTTGCAGGGGACATATTCAGTTTTTATGGCCAAAATGTGCTTTCAGGGGCTGAAAAGCATGTTTTGGCCGAGTATGATAATTTTCATTAAAACTTGATTTCTATCACTTCGAATGATGCCAAATGAATAACTTACTTGAATTGGACCATTTTACACTATGTCCATTGTAGATTTCTGTCTCCGACAGTTCGTTTGGTTGCAGGGGACATTTTCAGTTTTTATGGCCAAAATGTGCTTTTCAGAGGCTGAAAAGCATGTTTTGGCCGAGTATGATAATTTTCATTAAAACTTGATTTCTATCACTTCGAATGATGCCAAATGAATAACTTACTTGAATTGGACCATTTTACACTACGTCCATTGTAGATTTGTGTCTCCGACAGTTTGTTTGGTTGCAGGGGACATTTTCAGTTTTTATGGCCAAAATGTGCTTTTCAGAGGCTGAAAAGCATGTTTTGGCCGAGTATGATGATTTTCATTAAAATTTAATTTCTATCACTTCGAATGATGCCAAATGAATAACTTACTTGAATTGGACCATTTTACACTATGTCCATTGTAGATTTGTGTCTCTGACAGTTCGTTTGGTTGCAGGGGACATATTCAGTTTTTATGGCCAAAATGTGCTTTTCAGGGGCTGAAAAGCATGTTTTGGCCGAGTATGATAATTTTCATTAAAACTTGATTTCTATCACTTCGAATGATGCCAAATGAATAACTTACTTGAATTGGACCATTTTACACTATGTCCATTGTAGATTTGTGTCTCTGACAGTTCGTTTGGTTGCAGGGGACATATTCAGTTTTTATGGCCAAAATGTGCTTTTCAGGGGCTGAAAACCATGTTTTGGCCGAGTATGATAATTTTCATTAAAACTTGATTTCTATCCATTCGAATGATGCCAAATGAATAACTTACTTGAATTGGACCATTTTACACTATGTCCATTGTAGATTTGTGTCTCTGACAGTTCGTTTGGTTGCAGGGGACATATTCAGTTTTTATGGCCAAAATGTGCTTTTCAGGGGCTGAAAAGAATGTTTTGGCCGAGTATGATAATTTTCATTAAAACTTGATTTCTATCACTGCGAATGATGCCAAATGAATAACTTACTCGAATTGGACCATTTTACACTATGTCCATTGTAGATTTGTGTCTCTGACAGTTCGTTTGGTTGCAGGGGACATATTCAGTTTTTATGGCCAAAATGTGCTTTTCAGGGGCTGAAAAGCATGTTTTGGCCGAGTATGATAATTTTCATTAAAACTTGATTTCTATCACTTCGAATGATGCCAAATGAATAACTTACTTGAATTGGACCATTTTACACTATGTCCATTGTAGATTTGTGTCTCCGACAGTTCGTTTGGTTGCAGGGGACATTTTCAGTTTTTATGGCCAAAATGTGCTTTTCAGAGGCTGAAAAGCATGTTTTGGCCGAGTATGATAATTTTCATTAAAACTTGATTTCTATCACTTCGAATGATGCCAAATGAATAACTTACTTGAATTGGACCATTTTACACTACGTCCATTGTAGATTTGTGTCTCCGACAGTTTGTTTGGTTGCAGGGGACATTTTCAGTTTTTATGGCCAAAATGTGCTTTTCAGAGGCTGAAAAGCATGTTTTGGCCGAGTATGATGATTTTCATTAAAATTTAATTTCTATCACTTCGAATGATGCCAAATGAATAACTTACTTGAATTGGACCATTTTACACTATGTCCATTGTAGATTTGTGTCTCTGACAGTTCGTTTGGTTGCAGGGGACATATTCAGTTTTTATGGCCAAAATGTGCTTTTCAGGGGCTGAAAAGCATGTTTTGGCCGAGTATGATAATTTTCATTAAAACTTGATTTCTATCCATTCGAATGATGCCAAATGAATAACTTACTTGAATTGGACCATTTTACACTATGTCCATTGTAGATTTGTGTCTCTGACAGTTCGTTTGGTTGCAGGGGACATATTCAGTTTTTATGGCCAAAATGTGCTTTTCAGGGGCTGAAAAGAATGTTTTGGCCGAGTATGATAATTTTCATTAAAACTTGATTTCTATCACTGCGAATGATGCCAAATGAATAACTTACTCGAATTGGACCATTTTACACTATGTCCATTGTAGATTTGTGTCTCTGACAGTTCGTTTGGTTGCAGGGGACATATTCAGTTTTTATGGCCAAAATGTGCTTTTCAGGGGCTGAAAAGCATGTTTTGGCCGAGTATGATAATTTTCATTAAAACTTGATTTCTATCACTTCGAATGATGCCAAATGAATAACTTACTTGAATTGGACCATTTTACACTATGTCCATTGTAGATTTGTGTCTCCGACAGTTCGTTTGGTTGCAGGGGACATTTTCAGTTTTTATGGCCAAAATGTGCTTTTCAGAGGCTGAAAAGCATGTTTTGGCCGAGTATGATAATTTTCATTAAAACTTGATTTCTATCACTTCGAATGATGCCAAATGAATAACTTACTTGAATTGGACCATTTTACACTATGTCCATTGTAGATTTGTGTCTCCGACAGTTCGTTTGGTTGCAGGGGACATTTTCAGTTTTTATGGCCAAAATGTGCTTTTCATTGGCTGAAAAGCATGTTTTGGCCGAGTATGATGATTTTCATTAAAACTTAATTTCTATCACTTCGAATGATGCCAAATGAATAACTTACTTGAATTGGACCATTTTACACTATGTCCATTGTAGATTTGTGTCTCTGACAGTTCGTTTGGTTGCAGGGGACATATTCAGTTTTTATGGCCAAAATGTGCTTTTCAGGGGCTGAAAACCATGTTTTGGCCGAGTATGATAATTTTCATTAAAACTTGATTTCTATCCATTCGAATGATGCCAAATGAATAACTTACTTGAATTGGACCATTTTACACTATGTCCATTGTAGATTTGTGTCTCTGACAGTTCGTTTGGTTGCAGGGGACATATTCAGTTTTTATGGCCAAAATGTGCTTTTCAGGGGCTGAAAAGCATGTTTTGGCCGAGTATGATAATTTTCATTAAAACTTGATTTCTATCACTTCGAATGATGCCAAATGAATAACTTACTTGAATTGGACCATTTTACACTATGTCCATTGTAGATTTCTGTCTCCGACAGTTCGTTTGGTTGCAGGGGACATTTTCAGTTTTTATGGCCAAAATGTGCTTTTCAGAGGCTGAAAAGCATGTTTTGGCCGAGTATGATAATTTTCATTAAAACTTGATTTCTATCACTTCGAATGATGCCAAATGAATAACTTACTTGAATTGGACCATTTTACACTATGTCCATTGTATATTTGTGTCTCTGACAGTTCGTTTGGTTGCAGGGGACATATTCAGTTTTTATGGCCAAAATGTGCTTTTCAGGGGCTGAAAAGCATGTTTTGGCCGAGTATGATAATTTTCATTAAAACTTGATTTCTATCCATTCGAATGATGCCAAATGAATAACTTACTTGAATTGGACCATTTTACACTATGTCCATTGTAGATTTGTGTCTCTGACAGTTCGTTTGGTTGCAGGGGACATATTCACTTTTTATTGGCCAAAATGTGCTTTTCAGGGGCTGAAAAGCATGTTTTGGCCGAGTATGATAATTTTCATTAAAACTTAATTTCTATCACTTCGAATGATGCCAAATGAATAACTTACTTGAATTTGACCATTTTACACTATGTCCATTGTAGATTTGTGTCTCTGACAGTTCGTTTGGTTGCAGGGGACATATTCAGTTTTTATGGCCAAAATGTGCTTTTCAGGGGCTGAAAAGCATGTTTTGGCCGAGTATGATAATTTTCATTAAAACTTGATTTCTATCCATTCGAATGATGCCAAATGAATAACTTACTTGAATTGGACCATTTTACACTATGTCCATTGTAGATTTGTGTCTCTGACAGTTCGTTTGGTTGCAGGGGACATATTCAGTTTTTATGGCCAAAATGTGCTTTTCAGGGGCTGAAAAGCATGTTTTGGCCGAGTATGATAATTTTCATTAAAACTTGATTTCTATCACTTCGAATGATGCCAAATGAATAACTTACTTGAATTGGACCATTTTACACTATGTCCATTGTAGATTTCTGTCTCCGACAGTTCGTTTGGTTGCAGGGGACATTTTCAGTTTTTATGGCCAAAATGTGCTTTTCAGAGGCTGAAAAGCATGTTTTGGCCGAGTATGATAATTTTCATTAAAACTTGATTTCTATCACTTCGAATGATGCCAAATGAATAACTTACTTGAATTGGACCATTTTACACTACGTCCATTGTAGATTTGTGTCTTCGACAGTTTGTTTGGTTGCAGGGGACATTTTCAGTTTTTATGGCCAAAATGTGCTTTTCAGAGGCTGAAAAGCATGTTTTGGCCGAGTATGATGATTTTCATTAAAATTTAATTTCTATCACTTCGAATGATGCCAAATGAATAACTTACTTGAATTGGACCATTTTACACTATGTCCATTGTAGATTTGTGTCTCTGACAGTTCGTTTGGTTGCAGGGGACATATTCAGTTTTTATGGCCAAAATGTGCTTTTCAGGGGCTGAAAACCATGTTTTGGCCGAGTATGATAATTTTCATTAAAACTTGATTTCTATCCATTCGAATGATGCCAAATGAATAACTTACTTGAATTGGACCATTTTACACTATGTCCATTGTAGATTTGTGTCTCTGACAGTTCGTTTGGTTGCAGGGGACATATTCAGTTTTTATGGCCAAAATGTGCTTTTCAGGGGCTGAAAAGCATGTTTTGGCCGAGTATGATAATTTTCATTAAAACTTGATTTCTATCACTTCGAATGATGCCAAATGAATAACTTACTTGAATTGGACCATTTTACACTATGTCAATTGTAGATTTCTGTCTCCGACAGTTCGTTTGGTTGCAGGGGACATTTTCAGTTTTTATGGCCAAAATGTGCTTTTCAGAGGCTGAAAAGCATGTTTTGGCCGAGTATGATAATTTTCATTAAAACTTGATTTCTATCACTTCGAATGATGCCAAATGAATAACTTACTTGAATTGGACCATTTTACACTATGTCCATTGTAGATTTGTGTCTCTGACAGTTCGTTTGGTTGCAGGGGACATATTCAGTTTTTATGGCCAAAATGTGCTTTTCAGGGGCTGAAAAGCATGTTTTGGCCGAGTATGATAATTTTCATTAAAACTTGATTTCTATCACTTCGAATGATGCCAAATGAATAACTTACTTGAATTGGACCATTTTACACTATGTCCATTGTAGATTTGTGTCTCCGACAGTTCGTTTGGTTGCAGGGGACATTTTCAGTTTTTATGGCCAAAATATGCTTTTCATAGGCTGAAAAGCATGTTTTGGCCGAGTATGATGATTTTCATTAAAACTTAATTTCTATCACTTCGAATGATGCCAAATGAATAACTTACTTGAATTGGACCATTTTACACTATGTCCATTGTAGATTTGTGTCTCTGACAGTTCGTTTGGTTGCAGGGGACATATTCAGTTTTTATGGCCAAAATGTGCTTTTCAGGGGCTGAAAACCATGTTTTGGCCGAGTATGATAATTTTCATTAAAACTTGATTTCTATCCATTCGAATGATGCCAAATGAATAACTTATTTGAATTGGACCATTTTACACTATGTCCATTGTAGATTTGTGTCTCTGACAGTTCGTTTGGTTGCAGGGGACATATTCAGTTTTTATGGCCAAAATGTGCTTTTCAGGGGCTGAAAAGCATGTTTTGGCCGAGTATGATAATTTTCATTAAAACTTAATTTCTATCACTTCGAATGATGCCAAATGAATAACTTACTTGAATTGGACCATTTTACACTATGTCCATTGTAGATTTCTGTCTCCGACAGTTCGTTTGGTTGCAGGGGACATTTTCAGTTTTTATGGCCAAAATGTGCTTTTCAGGGGCTGAAAGGCACGTTTTGGCCGAGTATGATAATTTTCATTAAAACTTGATTTCTATCCATTCGAATGATGCCAAATGAATAACTTACTTGAATTGGACCATTTTACACTATGTCCATTGTAGATTTGTGTCTCTGACAGTTCGTTTGGTTGCAGGGGACATATTCAGTTTTTATGGCCAAAATGTGCTTTCAGGGGCTGAAAAGCATGTTTTGGCCGAGTATGATAATTTTCATTAAAACTTGATTTCTATCACTTCGAATGATGCCAAATGAATAACTTACTTGAATTGGACCATTTTACACTATGTCCATTGTAGATTTCTGTCTCCGACAGTTCGTTTGGTTGCAGGGGACATTTTCAGTTTTTATGGCCAAAATGTGCTTTTCAGAGGCTGAAAAGCATGTTTTGGCCGAGTATGATAATTTTCATTAAAACTTGATTTCTATCACTTCGAATGATGCCAAATGAATAACTTACTTGAATTGGACCATTTTACACTATGTCCATTGTAGATTTGTGTCTCTGACAGTTCGTTTGGTTGCAGGGGACATATTCAGTTTTTATGGCCAAAATGTGCTTTTCAGGGGCTGAAAAGCATGTTTTGGCCGAGTATGATAATTTTCATTGAAACTTGATTTCTATCACTTCGAATGATGCCAAATGAATAACTTCTTGAATTGGACCATTTAACACTATGTCCATTTTAGATTTGTGTGTCTGACAGTTCGTTTGGTTGCAGGGGACATATTCAGTTTTTATGGCCAAAATGTGCTTTTCAGGGGCTGAAAAGCACGTTTTGGCAGAGTATGATAATTTTCATTAAAACTTGATTTCTATCCATTCGAATGATGCCAAATGAATAACTTACTTGAATTGGACCATTTTACACTATGGCCATTGTAGATTTGTGTCTCTGACAGTTCGTTTGGTTGCAGGGGACATATTCAGTTTTTATGGCCAAAATGTGCTTTTCAGAGCCTGAAAAGCATGTTTTGGCCGAGTATGATAATTTTCATTAAAACTTGATTTCTATCACTGCGAATGAAGCCAAATGAATAACTTACTCGAATTGGACCATTTTACACTATGTCCATTGTAGATTTGTGTCTCTGACAGTTCGTTTGGTTGCAGGGGACATATTCAGTTTTTACGGCCAAAATGTGCTTTTCAGGGGCTGAAAAGCATGTTTTGGCCGAGTATGATAATTTTCATTAAAACTTGATTTCTATCACTTCGAATGATGCCAAATGAATAACTTACTTGAATTGAACCATTTTACACTATGTCCATTGTAGATTTCTGTCTCCGACAGTTCGTTTGGTTGCAGGGGACATTTTCAGTTTTTATGGCCAAAATGTGCTTTTCAGAGGCTGAAAAGCATGTTTTGGCCGAGTATGATGATTTTCATTAAAACTTAATTTCTATCACTTCGAATGATGCCAAATGAATAACTTACTTGAATTGGACCATTTTACACTATGTCCATTGTAGATTTGTGTCTCTGACAGTTCGTTTGGTTGCAGGGGACATATTCACTTTTTATGGCCAAAATGTGCTTTTCAGGGGCTGAAAAGCAAGTTTTGGCCGAGTATGATAATTTTCATTAAAACTTGATTTCTATCACTTCGAATGATGCCAAATGAATAACTTACTTGAATTGGACCATTTTACACTATGTCCATTGTAGATTTGTGTCTCCGACAGTTCGTTTGGTTGCAGGGGACATTTTCAGTTTTTATTGCCAAAATGTGCTTTTCAGAGGCTGAAAAGCATGTTTTGGCCGAGTATGATAATTTTCATTAAAACTTGATTTCTATCCATTCGAATGATGCCAAATGAATAACTTACTTGAATTGGACCATTTTACACTATGTCCATTGTAGATTTGTGTCTCTGACAGTTCGTTTGGTTGCAGGGGACATATTCAGTTTTTATGGCCAAAATGTGCTTTTCAGGGGCTGAAAAGCATGTTTTGGCCGAGTATGATAATTTTCATTAAAACTTGATTTCTATCCATTCGAATGATGCCAAATGAATAACTTACTTGAATTGGACCATTTTACACTATGTCCATTGTAGATTTGTGTCTCTGACAGTCGTTTGGTTGCAGGGGACATATTCAGTTTTTATGGCCAAAATGTGCTTTTCAGGGGCTGAAAAGCATGTTTTGGCCGAGTATGATAATTTTCATTAAAACTTGATTTCTATCACTTCGAATGATGCCAAATGAATAACTTACTTGAATTGGACCATTTTACACTATGTCCATTGTAGATTTCTGTCTCCGACAGTTCGTTTGGTTGCAGGGGACATTTTCAGTTTTTATGGCCAAAATGTGCTTTTCAGGGGCTGAAAAGCACGTTTTGGCAGAGTATGATAATTTTCATTAAAACTTGATTTCAATCCATTCGAATGATGCCAAATGAATAACTTACTTGAATTGGACCATTTCACACTATGTCCATTGTAGATTTGTGTCTCTGACAGTTCGTTTGGTTGCAGGGGACATATTCAGTTTTTATGGCCAAAATGTGCTTTTCAGAGCCTGAAAAGCATGTTTTGGCCGAGTATGATAATTTTCATTAAAACTTGATTTCTATCACTGCGAATGATGCCAAATGAATAACTTACTTGAATTGGACCATTTTACACTATGTCCATTGTAGATTTGTGTCTCTGACTGTTCGTTTGGTTGCAGGGGACATATTCAGTTTTTATGGCCAAAATGTGCTTTTCAGGGGCTGAAAAGCATGTTTTGGCCGAGTATGATGATTTTCATTAAAACTTAATTTCTATCACTTCGAATGATGCCAAATGAATAACTTACTTGAATTGGACCATTTTACACTATGTCCATTGTAGATTTGTGTCTCTGACAGTTCGTTTGGTTGCAGGGGACATATTCAGTTTTTATGGCCAAAATGTGCTTTTCAGGGGCTGAAAAGCATGTTTTGGCCGAGTATGATAATTTTCATTGAAACTTGATTTCTATCACTTCGAATGATGCCAAATGAATAACTTACTTGAATTGGACCATTTAACACTATGTCCATTTTAGATTTGTGTCTCTGACAGTTCGTTTGGTTGCAGGGGACATATTCAGTTTTTATGGCCAAAATGTGCTTTTCAGGGGCTGAAAAGCACGTTTTGGCAGAGTATGATAATTTTCATTAAAACTTGATTTCTATCCATTCGAATGATGCCAAATGAATAACTTACTTGAATTGGACCATTTTACACTATGGCCATTGTAGATTTGTGTCTCTGACAGTTCGTTTGGTTGCAGGGGACATATTCAGTTTTTATGGCCAAAATGTGCTTTTCAGAGCCTGAAAAGCATGTTTTGGCCGAGTATGATAATTTTCATTAAAACTTGATTTCTATCACTGCGAATGAAGCCAAATGAATAACTTACTCGAATTGGACCATTTTACACTATGTCCATTGTAGATTTGTGTCTCTGACAGTTCGTTTGGTTGCAGGGGACATATTCAGTTTTTACGGCCAAAATGTGCTTTTCAGGGGCTGAAAAGCATGTTTTGGCCGAGTATGATAATTTTCATTAAAACTTGATTTCTATCACTTCGAATGATGCCAAATGAATAACTTACTTGAATTGGACCATTTTACCTATGTCCATTGTAGATTTCTGTCTCCGACAGTTCGTTTGGTTGCAGGGGACATTTTCAGTTTTTATGGCCAAAATGTGCTTTTCAGAGGCTGAAAAGCATGTTTTGGCCGAGTATGATAATTTTCATTAAAACTTGATTTCTATCACTTCGAATGATGCCAAATGAATAACTTACTTGAATTGAACCATTTTACACTATGTCCATTGTAGATTTGTGTCTCCGACAGTTCGTTTGGTTGCAGGGGACATTTTCAGTTTTTATGGCCAAAATGTGCTTTTCAGAGGCTGAAAAGCATGTTTTGGCCGAGTATGATAATTTTCATTAAAACTTGATTTCTATCACTTCGAATGATGCCAAATGAATAACTTACTTGAATTGGACCATTTTACACTATGTCCATTGTAGATTTGTGTCTCCGACAGTTCGTTTGGTTGCAGGGGACATTTTCAGTTTTTATGGCCAAAATGTGCTTTTCAGAGGCTGAAAAGCATGTTTTGGCCGAGTATGATGATTTTCATTAAAACTTAATTTCTATCACTTCGAATGATGCCAAATGAATAACTTACTTGAATTGGACCATTTTACACTATGTCCATTGTAGATTTGTGTCTCTGACAGTTCGTTTGGTTGCAGGGGACATATTCAGTTTTTATGGCCAAAATGTGCTTTTCAGGGGCTGAAAACCATGTTTTGGCCGAGTATGATAATTTTCATTAAAACTTGATTTCTATCCATTCGAATGATGCCAAATGAATAACTTACTTGAATTGGACCATTTTACACTACGTCCATTGTAGATTTGTGTCTCCGACAGTTTGTTTGGTTGCAGGGGACATTTTCAGTTTTTATGGCCAAAATGTGCTTTTCAGAGGCTGAAAAGCATGTTTTGGCCGAGTATGATGATTTTCATTAAAATTTAATTTCTATCACTTCGAATGATGCCAAATGAATAACTTACTTGAATTGGACCATTTTACACTATGTCCATTGTTGATTTGTGTCTCTGACAGTTCGTTTGGTTGCAGGGGACATATTCACTTTTTATGGCCAAAATGTGCTTTTCAGGGGCTGAAAAGCATGTTTTGGCCGAGTATGATAATTTTCATTAAAACTTAATTTCTATCACTTCGAATGATGCCAAATGAATAACTTACTTGAATTGGACCATTTTACACTATGTCCATTGTAGATTTGTGTCTCTGACAGTTCGTTTGGTTGCAGGGGACATATTCAGTTTTTATGGCCAAAATGTGCTTTTCAGGGGCTGAAAAGCATGTTTTGGCCGAGTATGATAATTTTCATTAAAACTTGATTTCTATCCATTCGAATGATGCCAAATGAATAACTTACTTGAATTGGACCATTTTACACTATGTCCATTGTAGATTTGTGTCTCTGACAGTTCGTTTGGTTGCAGGGGACATATTCAGTTTTTATGGCCAAAATGTGCTTTTCAGGGGCTGAAAAGCATGTTTTGGCCGAGTATGATAATTTTCATTAAAACTTGATTTCTATCACTTCGAATGATGCCAAATGAATAACTTACTTGAATTGGACCATTTTACACTATGTCCATTGTAGATTTCTGTCTCCGACAGTTCGTTTGTTTGCAGGGGACATTTTCAGTTTTTATGGCCAAAATGTGCTTTTCAGAGGCTGAAAAGCATGTTTTGGCCGAGTATGATAATTTTCATTAAAACTTGATTTCTATCCATTCGAATGATGCCAAATGCATAACTTACTTGAATTGGACCATTTTACACTATGTCCATTGTAGATTTGTGTCTCTGACAGTTCGTTTGGTTGCAGGGGACATATTCAGTTTTTATGGCCAAAATGTGCTTTTCAGGGGCTGAAAAGCATGTTTTGGCCGAGTATGATAATTTTCATTAAAACTTGATTTCTATCACTTCGAATGATGCCAAATGAATAACTTACTTGAATTGGACCATTTTACACTATGTCCATTGTAGATTTGTGTCTCCGACAGTTCGTTTGGTTGCAGGGGACATTTTCAGTTTTTATGGCCAAAATGTGCTTTTCAGAGGCTGAAAAGCATGTTTTGGCCGAGTATGATAATTTTCATTAAAACTTGATTTCTATCACTTCGAATGATGCCAAATGAATAATTTACTTGAATTGGACCATTTTACACTATGTCCATTGTAGATTTGTGTCTCCGACAGTTCGTTTGGTTGCAGGGGACATTTTCAGTTTTTATGGCCAAAATATGCTTTTCATAGGCTGAAAAGCATGTTTTGGCCGAGTATGATGATTTTCATTAAAACTTAATTTCTATCACTTCGAATGATGCCAAATGAATAACTTACTTGAATTGGACCATTTTACACTATGTCCATTGTAGATTTGTGTCTCTGACAGTTCGTTTGGTTGCAGGGGACATATTCAGTTTTTATGGCCAAAATGTGCTTTTCAGGGGCTGAAAACCATGTTTTGGCCGAGTATGATAATTTTCATTAAAACTTGATTTCTATCACTTCGAATGATGCCAAATGAATAACTTACTTGAATTGGACCATTTTACACTATGTCAATTGTAGATTTCTGTCTCCGACAGTTCGTTTGGTTGCAGGGGACATTTTCAGTTTTTATGGCCAAAATGTGCTTTTCAGAGGCTGAAAAGCATGTTTTGGCCGAGTATGATAATTTTCATTAAAACTTGATTTCTATCACTTCGAATGATGCCAAATGAATAACTTACTTGAATTGGACCATTTTACACTATGTCCATTGTAGATTTGTGTCTCTGACAGTTCGTTTGGTTGCAGGGGACATATTCAGTTTTTATGGCCAAAATGTGCTTTTCAGGGGCTGAAAAGCATGTTTTGGCCGAGTATGATAATTTTCATTAAAACTTGATTTCTATCACTTCGAATGATGCCAAATGAATAACTTACTTGAATTGGACCATTTTACCTATGTCCATTGTAGATTTCTGTCTCCGACAGTTCGTTTGGTTGCAGGGGACATTTTCAGTTTTTATGGCCAAAATGTGCTTTTCAGAGGCTGAAAAGCATGTTTTGGCCGAGTATGATAATTTTCATTAAAACTTGATTTCTATCACTTCGAATGATGCCAAATGAATAACTTACTTGAATTGAACCATTTTACACTATGTCCATTGTAGATTTGTGTCTCCGACAGTTCGTTTGGTTGCAGGGGACATTTTCAGTTTTTATGGCCAAAATGTGCTTTTCAGAGGCTGAAAAGCATGTTTTGGCCGAGTATGATAATTTTCATTAAAACTTGATTTCTATCACTTCGAATGATGCCAAATGAATAACTTACTTGAATTGGACCATTTTACACTATGTCCATTGTAGATTTGTGTCTCCGACAGTTCGTTTGGTTGCAGGGGACATTTTCAGTTTTTATGGCCAAAATGTGCTTTTCAGAGGCTGAAAAGCATGTTTTGGCCGAGTATGATGATTTTCATTAAAACTTAATTTCTATCACTTCGAATGATGCCAAATGAATAACTTACTTGAATTGGACCATTTTACACTATGTCCATTGTAGATTTGTGTCTCTGACAGTTCGTTTGGTTGCAGGGGACATATTCAGTTTTTATGGCCAAAATGTGCTTTTCAGGGGCTGAAAACCATGTTTTGGCCGAGTATGATAATTTTCATTAAAACTTGATTTCTATCCATTCGAATGATGCCAAATGAATAACTTACTTGAATTGGACCATTTTACACTACGTCCATTGTAGATTTGTGTCTGCGACAGTTTGTTTGGTTGCAGGGGACATTTTCAGTTTTTATGGCCAAAATGTGCTTTTCAGAGGCTGAAAAGCATGTTTTGGCCGAGTATGATGATTTTCATTAAAATTTAATTTCTATCACTTCGAATGATGCCAAATGAATAACTTACTTGAATTGGACCATTTTACACTATGTCCATTGTTGATTTGTGTCTCTGACAGTTCGTTTGGTTGCAGGGGACATATTCACTTTTTATGGCCAAAATGTGCTTTTCAGGGGCTGAAAAGCATGTTTTGGCCGAGTATGATAATTTTCATTAAAACTTAATTTCTATCACTTCGAATGATGCCAAATGAATAACTTACTTGAATTGGACCATTTTACACTATGTCCATTGTAGATTTGTGTCTCTGACAGTTCGTTTGGTTGCAGGGGACATATTCAGTTTTTATGGCCAAAATGTGCTTTTCAGGGGCTGAAAAGCATGTTTTGGCCGAGTATGATAATTTTCATTAAAACTTGATTTCTATCCATTCGAATGATGCCAAATGAATAACTTACTTGAATTGGACCATTTTACACTATGTCCATTGTAGATTTGTGTCTCTGACAGTTCGTTTGGTTGCAGGGGACATATTCAGTTTTTATGGCCAAAATGTGCTTTTCAGGGGCTGAAAAGCATGTTTTGGCCGAGTATGATAATTTTCATTAAAACTTGATTTCTATCACTTCGAATGATGCCAAATGAATAACTTACTTGAATTGGACCATTTTACACTATGTCCATTGTAGATTTCTGTCTCCGACAGTTCGTTTGGTTGCAGGGGACATATTCAGTTTTTATGGCCAAAATGTGCTTTTCAGGGGCTGAAAAGCATGTTTTGGCCGAGTATGATAATTTTCATTAAAACTTGATTTCTATCACTTCGAATGATGCCAAATGAATAACTTACTTGAATTGGACCATTTTACACTATGTCAATTGTAGATTTCTGTCTCCGACAGTTCGTTTGGTTGCAGGGGACATTTTCAGTTTTTATGGCCAAAATGTGCTTTTCAGAGGCTGAAAAGCATGTTTTGGCCGAGTATGATAATTTTCATTAAAACTTGATTTCTATCACTTCGAATGATGCCAAATGAATAACTTACTTGAATTGGACCATTTTACACTATGTCCATTGTAGATTTGTGTCTCTGACAGTTCGTTTGGTTGCAGGGGACATATTCAGTTTTTATGGCCAAAATGTGCTTTTCAGGGGCTGAAAAGCATGTTTTGGCCGAGTATGATAATTTTCATTAAAACTTAATTTCTATCACTTCGAATGATGCCAAATGAATAACTTACTTGAATTGGACCATTTTACACTATGTCCATTGTAGATTTCTGTCTCCAAAAGTTCGTTTGGTTGCAGGGGACATTTTCAGTTTTTATGGCCAAAATGTGCTTTTCAGAGGCTGAAAAGCATGTTTTGGCCGAGTATGATAATTTTCATTAAAACTTGATTTCTATCCATTCGAATGATGCCAAATGAATAACTTACTTGAATTGGACCATTTTACACTATGTCCATTGTAGATTTGTGTCTCTGACAGTTCGTTTGGTTGCAGGGGAGGGGACATATTCAGTTTTTATGGCCAAAATGTGCTTTTCAGGGGCTGAAAAGCATGTTTTGGCCGAGTATGATAATTTTCATTAAAACTTGATTTCTATCACTTCGAATGATGCCAAATGAATAACTTACTTGAATTGGACCATTTTACACTATGTCCATTGTAGATTTGTGTCTCCGACAGTTCGTTTGGTTGCAGGGGACATTTTCAGTTTTTATGGCCAAAATATGCTTTTCATAGGCTGAAAAGCATGTTTTGGCCGAGTATGATGATTTTCATTAAAACTTAATTTCTATCACTTCGAATGATGCCAAATGAATAACTTACTTGAATTGGACCATTTTACACTATGTCCATTGTAGATTTGTGTCTCTGACAGTTCGTTTGGTTGCAGGGGACATATTCAGTTTTTATGGCCAAAATGTGCTTTTCAGGGGCTGAAAACCATGTTTTGGCCGAGTATGATAATTTTCATTAAAACTTGATTTCTATCCATTCGAATGATGCCAAATGAATAACTTATTTGAATTGGACCATTTTACACTATGTCCATTGTAGATTTGTGTCTCTGACAGTTCGTTTGGTTGCAGGGGACATATTCAGTTTTATTGGCCAAAATGTGCTTTTCAGGGGCTGAAAAGCACGTTTTGGCCGAGTATGATAATTTTCATTAAAACTTGATTTCTATCACTTCGAATGATGCCAAATGAATAACTTACTTGAATTGGACCATTTTACACTATGTCAATTGTAGATTTCTGTCTCCGACAGTTCGTTTGGTTGCAGGGGACATTTTCAGTTTTTATGGCCAAAATGTGCTTTTCAGAGGCTGAAAAGCATGTTTTGGCCGAGTATGATAATTTTCATTAAAACTTGATTTCTATCACTTCGAATGATGCCAAATGAATAACTTACTTGAATTGGACCATTTTACACTATGTCCATTGTAGATTTGTGTCTCTGACAGTTCGTTTGGTTGCAGGGGACATATTCAGTTTTTATGGCCAAAATGTGCTTTTCAGGGGCTGAAAAGCATGTTTTGGCCGAGTATGATAATTTTCATTAAAACTTAATTTCTATCACTTCGAATGATGCCAAATGAATAACTTACTTGAATTGGACCATTTTACACTATGTCCATTGTAGATTTCTGTCTCCGACAGTTCGTTTGGTTGCAGGGGACATTTTCAGTTTTTATGGCCAAAATGTGCTTTTCAGGGGCTGAAAAGCACGTTTTGGCCGAGTATGATAATTTTCATTAAAACTTGATTTCTATCCATTCGAATGATGCCAAATGAATAACTTACTTGAATTGGACCATTTTACACTATGTCCATTGTAGATTTGTGTCTCTGACAGTTCGTTTGGTTGCAGGGGACATATTCCGTTTTTATGGCCAAAATGTGCTTTCAGGGGCTGAAAAGCATGTTTTGGCCGAGTATGATAATTTTCATTAAAACTTGATTTCTATCACTTCGAATGATGCCAAATGAATAACTTACTTGAATTGGACCATTTTACACTATGTCCATTGTAGATTTGTGTCTCTGACAGTTCGTTTGGTTGCAGGGGACATATTCAGTTTTTATGGCCAAAATGTGCTTTTCAGGGGCTGAAAAGCATGTTTTGGCCGAGTATGATAATTTTCATTAAAACTTAATTTCTATCACTTCGAATGATGCCAAATGAATAACTTACTTGAATTGGACCATTTTACACTATGTCCATTGTAGATTTCTGTCTCCGACAGTTCGTTTGGTTGCAGGGGACATTTTCAGTTTTTATGGCCAAAATGTGCTTTTCAGGGGCTGAAAAGCACGTTTTGGCCGAGTATGATAATTTTCATTAAAACTTGATTTCTATCCATTCGAATGATGCCAAATGAATAACTTACTTGAATTGGACCATTTTACACTATGTCCATTGTAGATTTGTGTCTCTGACAGTTCGTTTGGTTGCAGGGGACATATTCCGTTTTTATGGCCAAAATGTGCTTTCAGGGGCTGAAAAGCATGTTTTGGCCGAGTATGATAATTTTCATTAAAACTTGATTTCTATCACTTCGAATGATGCCAAATGAATAACTTACTTGAATTGGACCATTTTACACTATGTCCATTGTAGATTTGTGTCTCTGACAGTTCGTTTGGTTGCAGGGGACATATTCAGTTTTTATGGCCAAAATGTGCTTTTCAGGGGCTGAAAACCATGTTTTGGCCGAGTATGATAATTTTCATTAAAACTTGATTTCTATCCATTCGAATGATGCCAAATGAATAACTTACTTGAATTGGTCCATTTTACACTATGTCCATTGTAGATTTGTGTCTCTGACAGTTCGTTTGGTTGCAGGGGACATATTCAGTTTTTATGGCCAAAATGTGCTTTTCAGGGGCTGAAAAGCATGTTTTGGCCGAGTATGATAATTTTCATTAAAACTTGATTTCTATCACTTCGAATGATGCCAAATGAATAACTTACTTGAATTGGACCATTTTACACTATGTCCATTGTAGATTTGTGTCTCCGACAGTTCATTTGGTTGCAGGGGACATTTTCAGTTTTTATGGCCAAAATATGCTTCATAGGCTGAAAAGCATGTTTTGGCCGAGTATGATGATTTTCATTAAAACTTAATTTCTATCACTTCAAATGATGCCAAATGAATAACTTACTTGAATTGGACCATTTTACACTATGTCCATTGTAGATTTGTGTCTCTGACAGTTCGTTTGTTGCAGGGGACTTATTCAGTTTTTATGGCCAAAATGTGCTTTTCAGGGGCTGAAAACCATGTTTTGGCCGAGTATGATAATTTTCATTAAAACTTGATTTCTATCCATTCGAATGATGCCAAATGAATAACTTATTTGAATTGGACCATTTTACACTATGTCCATTGTAGATTTGTGTCTCTGACAGTTCGTTTGGTTGCAGGGGACATATTCAGTTTTTATGGCCAAAATGTGCTTTTCAGGGGCTGAAAAGCATGTTTTGGCCGAGTATGATAATTTTCATTAAAACTTGATTTCTATCACTTCGAATGATGCCAAATGAATAACTTACTTGAATTGGACCATTTTACACTATGTCAATTGTAGATTTCTGTCTCCGACAGTTCGTTTGGTTGCAGGGGACATTTTCAGTTTTTATGGCCAAAATGTGCTTTTCAGAGGCTGAAAAGCATGTTTTGGCCGAGTATGATAATTTTCATTAAAACTTGATTTCTATCACTTCGAATGATGCCAAATGAATAACTTACTTGAATTGGACCATTTTACACTATGTCCATTGTAGATTTGTGTCTCTGACAGTTCGTTTGGTTGCAGGGGACATATTCAGTTTTTATGGCCAAAATGTGCTTTTCAGGGGCTGAAAAGCATGTTTTGGCCGAGTATGATAATTTTCATTAAAACTTAATTTCTATCACTTCGAATGATGCCAAATGAATAACTTACTTGAATTGGACCATTTTACACTATGTCCATTGTAGATTTCTGTCTCCGACAGTTCGTTTGGTTGCAGGGGACATTTTCAGTTTTTATGGCCAAAATGTGCTTTTCAGGGGCTGAAAAGCACGTTTTGGCCGAGTATGATAATTTTAATTAAAACTTGATTTCTATCCATTCGAATGATGCCAAATGAATAACTTACTTGAATTGGACCATTTTACACTATGTCCATTGTAGATTTGTGTCTCTGACAGTTCGTTTGGTTGCAGGGGACATATTCAGTTTTTATGGCCAAAATGTGCTTTCAGGGGCTGAAAAGCATGTTTTGGCCGAGTATGATAATTTTCATTAAAACTTGATTTCTATCACTTCGAATGATGCCAAATGAATAACTTACTTGAATTGGACCATTTTACACTATGTCCATTGTAGATTTCTGTCTCCGACAGTTCGTTTGGTTGCAGGGGACATTTTCAGTTTTTATGGCCAAAATGTGCTTTTCAGAGGCTGAAAAGCATGTTTTGGCCGAGTATGATAATTTTCATTAAAACTTGATTTCTATCACTTCGAATGATGCCAAATGAATAACTTACTTGAATTGGACCATTTTACACTACGTCCATTGTAGATTTGTGTCTCCGACAGTTTGTTTGGTTGCAGGGGACATTTTCAGTTTTTATGGCCAAAATGTGCTTTTCAGAGGCTGAAAAGCATGTTTTGGCCGAGTATGATGATTTTCATTAAAATTTAATTTCTATCACTTCGAATGATGCCAAATGAATAACTTACTTGAATTGGACCATTTTACACTATGTCCATTGTAGATTTGTGTCTCTGACAGTTCGTTTGGTTGCAGGGGACATATTCAGTTTTTATGGCCAAAATGTGCTTTTCAGGGGCTGAAAAGCATGTTTTGGCCGAGTATGATAATTTTCATTAAAACTTGATTTCTATCACTTCGAATGATGCCAAATGAATAACTTACTTGAATTGGACCATTTTACACTATGTCCATTGTAGATTTGTGTCTCTGACAGTTCGTTTGGTTGCAGGGGACATATTCAGTTTTTATGGCCAAAATGTGCTTTTCAGGGGCTGAAAACCATGTTTTGGCCGAGTATGATAATTTTCATTAAAACTTGATTTCTATCCATTCGAATGATGCCAAATGAATAACTTACTTGAATTGGACCATTTTACACTATGTCCATTGTAGATTTGTGTCTCTGACAGTTCGTTTGGTTGCAGGGGACATATTCAGTTTTTATGGCCAAAATGTGCTTTTCAGGGGCTGAAAAGAATGTTTTGGCCGAGTATGATAATTTTCATTAAAACTTGATTTCTATCACTGCGAATGATGCCAAATGAATAACTTACTCGAATTGGACCATTTTACACTATGTCCATTGTAGATTTGTGTCTCTGACAGTTCGTTTGGTTGCAGGGGACATATTCAGTTTTTATGGCCAAAATGTGCTTTTCAGGGGCTGAAAAGCATGTTTTGGCCGAGTATGATAATTTTCATTAAAACTTGATTTCTATCACTTCGAATGATGCCAAATGAATAACTTACTTGAATTGGACCATTTTACACTATGTCCATTGTAGATTTGTGTCTCCGACAGTTCGTTTGGTTGCAGGGGACATTTTCAGTTTTTATGGCCAAAATGTGCTTTTCAGAGGCTGAAAAGCATGTTTTGGCCGAGTATGATAATTTTCATTAAAACTTGATTTCTATCACTTCGAATGATGCCAAATGAATAACTTACTTGAATTGGACCATTTTACACTATGTCCATTGTAGATTTGTGTCTCCGACAGTTCGTTTGGTTGCAGGGGACATTTTCAGTTTTTATGGCCAAAATGTGCTTTTCATTGGCTGAAAAGCATGTTTTGGCCGAGTATGATGATTTTCATTAAAACTTAATTTCTATCACTTCGAATGATGCCAAATGAATAACTTACTTGAATTGGACCATTTTACACTATGTCCATTGTAGATTTGTGTCTCTGACAGTTCGTTTGGTTGCAGGGGACATATTCAGTTTTTATGGCCAAAATGTGCTTTTCAGGGGCTGAAAACCATGTTTTGGCCGAGTATGATAATTTTCATTAAAACTTGATTTCTATCCATTCGAATGATGCCAAATGAATAACTTACTTGAATTGGACCATTTTACACTATGTCCATTGTAGATTTGTGTCTCTGACAGTTCGTTTGGTTGCAGGGGACATATTCAGTTTTTATGGCCAAAATGTGCTTTTCAGGGGCTGAAAAGCATGTTTTGGCCGAGTATGATAATTTTCATTAAAACTTGATTTCTATCACTTCGAATGATGCCAAATGAATAACTTACTTGAATTGGACCATTTTACACTATGTCCATTGTAGATTTCTGTCTCCGACAGTTCGTTTGGTTGCAGGGGACATTTTCAGTTTTTATGGCCAAAATGTGCTTTTCAGAGGCTGAAAAGCATGTTTTGGCCGAGTATGATAATTTTCATTAAAACTTGATTTCTATCACTTCGAATGATGCCAAATGAATAACTTACTTGAATTGGACCATTTTACACTATGTCCATTGTATATTTGTGTCTCTGACAGTTCGTTTGGTTGCAGGGGACATATTCAGTTTTTATGGCCAAAATGTGCTTTTCAGGGGCTGAAAAGCATGTTTTGGCCGAGTATGATAATTTTCATTAAAACTTGATTTCTATCCATTCGAATGATGCCAAATGAATAACTTACTTGAATTGGACCATTTTACACTATGTCCATTGTAAATTTGTGTCTCTGACAGTTCGTTGGTTGCAGGGGACATATTCAGTTTTTATGGCCAAAATGTGCTTTTCAGGGGCTGAAAAGCATGTTTTGGCCGAATATGATAATTTTCATTAAAACTTAATTTCTATCACTTCGAATGATGCCAAATGAATAACTTACTTGAATTGGACCATTTAACACTATGTCCATTGTAGATTTGTGTCTCTGACAGTTCGTTTGGTTGCAGGGGACATATTCAGTTTTTATGGCCAAAATGTGCTTTTCAGAGGCTGAAAACCATGTTTTGGCCGAGTATGATAATTTTCATTAAAACTTGATTTCTATCCATTCGAATGATGCCAAATGAATAACTTACTTGAATTGGACCATTTTACACTATGTCCATTGTAGATTTGTGTCTCTGACAGTTCGTTTGGTTGCAGGGGACATATACAGTTTTTATGGCCAAAATGTGCTTTTCAGGGGCTGAAAAGCACGTTTTGGCAGAGTATGATAATTTTCATTAAAACTTGATTTCTATCCATTCGAATGATGCCAAATGAATAACTTACTTGAATTGGACCATTTTACACTATGTCCATTGTAGATTTGTGTCTCTGACAGTTCGTTTGGTTGCAGGGGACATATTCACTTTTTATTGGCCAAAATGTGCTTTTCAGGGGCTGAAAAGCATGTTTTGGCCGAGTATGATAATTTTCATTAAAACTTAATTTCTATCACTTCGAATGATGCCAAATGAATAACTTACTTGAATTTGACCATTTTACACTATGTCCATTGTAGATTTGTGTCTCTGACAGTTCGTTTGGTTGCAGGGGACATATTCAGTTTTTATGGCCAAAATGTGCTTTTCAGGGGCTGAAAAGCATGTTTTGGCCGAGTATGATAATTTTCATTAAAACTTGATTTCTATCCATTCGAATGATGCCAAATGAATAACTTACTTGAATTGGACCATTTTACACTATGTCCATTGTAGATTTGTGTCTCTGACAGTTCGTTTGGTTGCAGGGGACATATTCAGTTTTTATGGCCAAAATGTGCTTTTCAGGGGCTGAAAAGCATGTTTTGGCCGAGTATGATAATTTTCATTAAAACTTGATTTCTATCACTTCGAATGATGCCAAATGAATAACTTACTTGAATTGGACCATTTTACACTATGTCCATTGTAGATTTCTGTCTCCGACAGTTCGTTTGGTTGCAGGGGACATTTTCAGTTTTTATGGCCAAAATGTGCTTTTCAGAGGCTGAAAAGCATGTTTTGGCCGAGTATGATAATTTTCATTAAAACTTGATTTCTATCACTTCGAATGATGCCAAATGAATAACTTACTTGAATTGGACCATTTTACACTACGTCCATTGTAGATTTGTGTCTTCGACAGTTTGTTTGGTTGCAGGGGACATTTTCAGTTTTTATGGCCAAAATGTGCTTTTCAGAGGCTGAAAAGCATGTTTTGGCCGAGTATGATGATTTTCATTAAAATTTAATTTCTATCACTTCGAATGATGCCAAATGAATAACTTACTTGAATTGGACCATTTTACACTATGTCCATTGTAGATTTGTGTCTCTGACAGTTCGTTTGGTTGCAGGGGACATATTCAGTTTTTATGGCCAAAATGTGCTTTTCAGGGGCTGAAAACCATGTTTTGGCCGAGTATGATAATTTTCATTAAAACTTGATTTCTATCCATTCGAATGATGCCAAATGAATAACTTACTTGAATTGGACCATTTTACACTATGTCCATTGTAGATTTGTGTCTCTGACAGTTCGTTTGGTTGCAGGGGACATATTCAGTTTTTATGGCCAAAATGTGCTTTTCAGGGGCTGAAAAGCATGTTTTGGCCGAGTATGATAATTTTCATTAAAACTTGATTTCTATCACTTCGAATGATGCCAAATGAATAACTTACTTGAATTGGACCATTTTACACTATGTCAATTGTAGATTTCTGTCTCCGACAGTTCGTTTGGTTGCAGGGGACATTTTCAGTTTTTATGGCCAAAATGTGCTTTTCAGAGGCTGAAAAGCATGTTTTGGCCGAGTATGATAATTTTCATTAAAACTTGATTTCTATCACTTCGAATGATGCCAAATGAATAACTTACTTGAATTGGACCATTTTACACTATGTCCATTGTAGATTTGTGTCTCTGACAGTTCGTTTGGTTGCAGGGGACATATTCAGTTTTTATGGCCAAAATGTGCTTTTCAGGGGCTGAAAAGCATGTTTTGGCCGAGTATGATAATTTTCATTAAAACTTGATTTCTATCACTTCGAATGATGCCAAATGAATAACTTACTTGAATTGGACCATTTTACACTATGTCCATTGTAGATTTGTGTCTCCGACAGTTCGTTTGGTTGCAGGGGACATTTTCAGTTTTTATGGCCAAAATATGCTTTTCATAGGCTGAAAAGCATGTTTTGGCCGAGTATGATGATTTTCATTAAAACTTAATTTCTATCACTTCGAATGATGCCAAATGAATAACTTACTTGAATTGGACCATTTTACACTATGTCCATTGTAGATTTGTGTCTCTGACAGTTCGTTTGGTTGCAGGGGACATATTCAGTTTTTATGGCCAAAATGTGCTTTTCAGGGGCTGAAAACCATGTTTTGGCCGAGTATGATAATTTTCATTAAAACTTGATTTCTATCCATTCGAATGATGCCAAATGAATAACTTATTTGAATTGGACCATTTTACACTATGTCCATTGTAGATTTGTGTCTCTGACAGTTCGTTTGGTTGCAGGGGACATATTCAGTTTTTATGGCCAAAATGTGCTTTTCAGGGGCTGAAAAGCATGTTTTGGCCGAGTATGATAATTTTCATTAAAACTTAATTTCTATCACTTCGAATGATGCCAAATGAATAACTTACTTGAATTGGACCATTTTACACTATGTCCATTGTAGATTTCTGTCTCCGACAGTTCGTTTGGTTGCAGGGGACATTTTCAGTTTTTATGGCCAAAATGTGCTTTTCAGGGGCTGAAAGGCACGTTTTGGCCGAGTATGATAATTTTCATTAAAACTTGATTTCTATCCATTCGAATGATGCCAAATGAATAACTTACTTGAATTGGACCATTTTACACTATGTCCATTGTAGATTTGTGTCTCTGACAGTTCGTTTGGTTGCAGGGGACATATTCAGTTTTTATGGCCAAAATGTGCTTTCAGGGGCTGAAAAGCATGTTTTGGCCGAGTATGATAATTTTCATTAAAACTTGATTTCTATCACTTCGAATGATGCCAAATGAATAACTTACTTGAATTGGACCATTTTACACTATGTCCATTGTAGATTTCTGTCTCCGACAGTTCGTTTGGTTGCAGGGGACATTTTCAGTTTTTATGGCCAAAATGTGCTTTTCAGAGGCTGAAAAGCATGTTTTGGCCGAGTATGATAATTTTCATTAAAACTTGATTTCTATCACTTCGAATGATGCCAAATGAATAACTTACTTGAATTGGACCATTTTACACTATGTCCATTGTAGATTTGTGTCTCTGACAGTTCGTTTGGTTGCAGGGGACATATTCAGTTTTTATGGCCAAAATGTGCTTTTCAGGGGCTGAAAAGCATGTTTTGGCCGAGTATGATAATTTTCATTGAAACTTGATTTCTATCACTTCGAATGATGCCAAATGAATAACTTCTTGAATTGGACCATTTAACACTATGTCCATTTTAGATTTGTGTGTCTGACAGTTCGTTTGGTTGCAGGGGACATATTCAGTTTTTATGGCCAAAATGTGCTTTTCAGGGGCTGAAAAGCACGTTTTGGCAGAGTATGATAATTTTCATTAAAACTTGATTTCTATCCATTCGAATGATGCCAAATGAATAACTTACTTGAATTGGACCATTTTACACTATGGCCATTGTAGATTTGTGTCTCTGACAGTTCGTTTGGTTGCAGGGGACATATTCAGTTTTTATGGCCAAAATGTGCTTTTCAGAGCCTGAAAAGCATGTTTTGGCCGAGTATGATAATTTTCATTAAAACTTGATTTCTATCACTGCGAATGAAGCCAAATGAATAACTTACTCGAATTGGACCATTTTACACTATGTCCATTGTAGATTTGTGTCTCTGACAGTTCGTTTGGTTGCAGGGGACATATTCAGTTTTTACGGCCAAAATGTGCTTTTCAGGGGCTGAAAAGCATGTTTTGGCCGAGTATGATAATTTTCATTAAAACTTGATTTCTATCACTTCGAATGATGCCAAATGAATAACTTACTTGAATTGAACCATTTTACACTATGTCCATTGTAGATTTCTGTCTCCGACAGTTCGTTTGGTTGCAGGGGACATTTTCAGTTTTTATGGCCAAAATGTGCTTTTCAGAGGCTGAAAAGCATGTTTTGGCCGAGTATGATGATTTTCATTAAAACTTAATTTCTATCACTTCGAATGATGCCAAATGAATAACTTACTTGAATTGGACCATTTTACACTATGTCCATTGTAGATTTGTGTCTCTGACAGTTCGTTTGGTTGCAGGGGACATATTCACTTTTTATGGCCAAAATGTGCTTTTCAGGGGCTGAAAAGCAAGTTTTGGCCGAGTATGATAATTTTCATTAAAACTTGATTTCTATCACTTCGAATGATGCCAAATGAATAACTTACTTGAATTGGACCATTTTACACTATGTCCATTGTAGATTTGTGTCTCCGACAGTTCGTTTGGTTGCAGGGGACATTTTCAGTTTTTATTGCCAAAATGTGCTTTTCAGAGGCTGAAAAGCATGTTTTGGCCGAGTATGATAATTTTCATTAAAACTTGATTTCTATCCATTCGAATGATGCCAAATGAATAACTTACTTGAATTGGACCATTTTACACTATGTCCATTGTAGATTTGTGTCTCTGACAGTTCGTTTGGTTGCAGGGGACATATTCAGTTTTTATGGCCAAAATGTGCTTTTCAGGGGCTGAAAAGCATGTTTTGGCCGAGTATGATAATTTTCATTAAAACTTGATTTCTATCCATTCGAATGATGCCAAATGAATAACTTACTTGAATTGGACCATTTTACACTCTGTCCATTGTAGATTTGTGTCTCTGACAGTCGTTTGGTTGCAGGGGACATATTCAGTTTTTATGGCCAAAATGTGCTTTTCAGGGGCTGAAAAGCATGTTTTGGCCGAGTATGATAATTTTCATTAAAACTTGATTTCTATCACTTCGAATGATGCCAAATGAATAACTTACTTGAATTGGACCATTTTACACTATGTCCATTGTAGATTTCTGTCTCCGACAGTTCGTTTGGTTGCAGGGGACATTTTCAGTTTTTATGGCCAAAATGTGCTTTTCAGGGGCTGAAAAGCACGTTTTGGCAGAGTATGATAATTTTCATTAAAACTTGATTTCAATCCATTCGAATGATGCCAAATGAATAACTTACTTGAATTGGACCATTTCACACTATGTCCATTGTAGATTTGTGTCTCTGACAGTTCGTTTGGTTGCAGGGGACATATTCAGTTTTTATGGCCAAAATGTGCTTTTCAGAGCCTGAAAAGCATGTTTTGGCCGAGTATGATAATTTTCATTAAAACTTGATTTCTATCACTGCGAATGATGCCAAATGAATAACTTACTTGAATTGGACCATTTTACACTATGTCCATTGTAGATTTGTGTCTCTGACTGTTCGTTTGGTTGCAGGGGACATATTCAGTTTTTATGGCCAAAATGTGCTTTTCAGGGGCTGAAAAGCATGTTTTGGCCGAGTATGATGATTTTCATTAAAACTTAATTTCTATCACTTCGAATGATGCCAAATGAATAACTTACTTGAATTGGACCATTTTACACTATGTCCATTGTAGATTTGTGTCTCTGACAGTTCGTTTGGTTGCAGGGGACATATTCAGTTTTTATGGCCAAAATGTGCTTTTCAGGGGCTGAAAAGCATGTTTTGGCCGAGTATGATAATTTTCATTGAAACTTGATTTCTATCACTTCGAATGATGCCAAATGAATAACTTACTTGAATTGGACCATTTAACACTATGTCCATTTTAGATTTGTGTCTCTGACAGTTCGTTTGGTTGCAGGGGACATATTCAGTTTTTATGGCCAAAATGTGCTTTTCAGGGGCTGAAAAGCACGTTTTGGCAGAGTATGATAATTTTCATTAAAACTTGATTTCTATCCATTCGAATGATGCCAAATGAATAACTTACTTGAATTGGACCATTTTACACTATGGCCATTGTAGATTTGTGTCTCTGACAGTTCGTTTGGTTGCAGGGGACATATTCAGTTTTTATGGCCAAAATGTGCTTTTCAGAGCCTGAAAAGCATGTTTTGGCCGAGTATGATAATTTTCATTAAAACTTGATTTCTATCACTGCGAATGAAGCCAAATGAATAACTTACTCGAATTGGACCATTTTACACTATGTCCATTGTAGATTTGTGTCTCTGACAGTTCGTTTGGTTGCAGGGGACATATTCAGTTTTTACGGCCAAAATGTGCTTTTCAGGGGCTGAAAAGCATGTTTTGGCCGAGTATGATAATTTTCATTAAAACTTGATTTCTATCACTTCGAATGATGCCAAATGAATAACTTACTTGAATTGGACCATTTTACCTATGTCCATTGTAGATTTCTGTCTCCGACAGTTCGTTTGGTTGCAGGGGACATTTTCAGTTTTTATGGCCAAAATGTGCTTTTCAGAGGCTGAAAAGCATGTTTTGGCCGAGTATGATAATTTTCATTAAAACTTGATTTCTATCACTTCGAATGATGCCAAATGAATAACTTACTTGAATTGAACCATTTTACACTATGTCCATTGTAGATTTGTGTCTCCGACAGTTCGTTTGGTTGCAGGGGACATTTTCAGTTTTTATGGCCAAAATGTGCTTTTCAGAGGCTGAAAAGCATGTTTTGGCCGAGTATGATGATTTTCATTAAAACTTAATTTCTATCACTTCGAATGATGCCAAATGAATAACTTACTTGAATTGGACCATTTTACACTATGTCCATTGTAGATTTGTGTCTCTGACAGTTCGTTTGGTTGCAGGGGACATATTCAGTTTTTATGGCCAAAATGTGCTTTTCAGGGGCTGAAAACCATGTTTTGGCCGAGTATGATAATTTTCATTAAAACTTGATTTCTATCCATTCGAATGATGCCAAATGAATAACTTACTTGAATTGGACCATTTTACACTACGTCCATTGTAGATTTGTGTCTCCGACAGTTTGTTTGGTTGCAGGGGACATTTTCAGTTTTTATGGCCAAAATGTGCTTTTCAGAGGCTGAAAAGCATGTTTTGGCCGAGTATGATGATTTTCATTAAAATTTAATTTCTATCACTTCGAATGATGCCAAATGAATAACTTACTTGAATTGGACCATTTTACACTATGTCCATTGTTGATTTGTGTCTCTGACAGTTCGTTTGGTTGCAGGGGACATATTCACTTTTTATGGCCAAAATGTGCTTTTCAGGGGCTGAAAAGCATGTTTTGGCCGAGTATGATAATTTTCATTAAAACTTAATTTCTATCACTTCGAATGATGCCAAATGAATAACTTACTTGAATTGGACCATTTTACACTATGTCCATTGTAGATTTGTGTCTCTGACAGTTCGTTTGGTTGCAGGGGACATATTCAGTTTTTATGGCCAAAATGTGCTTTTCAGGGGCTGAAAAGCATGTTTTGGCCGAGTATGATAATTTTCATTAAAACTTGATTTCTATCCATTCGAATGATGCCAAATGAATAACTTACTTGAATTGGACCATTTTACACTATGTCCATTGTAGATTTGTGTCTCTGACAGTTCGTTTGGTTGCAGGGGACATATTCAGTTTTTATGGCCAAAATGTGCTTTTCAGGGGCTGAAAAGCATGTTTTGGCCGAGTATGATAATTTTCATTAAAACTTGATTTCTATCACTTCGAATGATGCCAAATGAATAACTTACTTGAATTGGACCATTTTACACTATGTCCATTGTAGATTTCTGTCTCCGACAGTTCGTTTGTTTGCAGGGGACATTTTCAGTTTTTATGGCCAAAATGTGCTTTTCAGAGGCTGAAAAGCATGTTTTGGCCGAGTATGATAATTTTCATTAAAACTTGATTTCTATCACTTCGAATGATGCCAAATGAATAATTTACTTGAATTGGACCATTTTACACTATGTCCATTGTAGATTTGTGTCTCCGACAGTTCGTTTGGTTGCAGGGGACATTTTCAGTTTTTATGGCCAAAATATGCTTTTCATAGGCTGAAAAGCATGTTTTGGCCGAGTATGATGATTTTCATTAAAACTTAATTTCTATCACTTCGAATGATGCCAAATGAATAACTTACTTGAATTGGACCATTTTACACTATGTCCATTGTAGATTTGTGTCTCTGACAGTTCGTTTGGTTGCAGGGGACATATTCAGTTTTTATGGCCAAAATGTGCTTTTCAGGGGCTGAAAACCATGTTTTTGGCCGAGTATGATAATTTTCATTAAAACTTGATTTCTATCACATCGAATGATGCCAAATGAATAACTTACTTGAATTGGACCATTTTACACTATGTCAATTGTAGATTTCTGTCTCCGACAGTTCGTTTGGTTGCAGGGGACATTTTCAGTTTTTATGGCCAAAATGTGCTTTTCAGAGGCTGAAAAGCATGTTTTGGCCGAGTATGATAATTTTCATTAAAACTTGATTTCTATCACTTCGAATGATGCCAAATGAATAACTTACTTGAATTGGACCATTTTACACTATGTCCATTGTAGATTTGTGTCTCTGACAGTTCGTTTGGTTGCAGGGGACATATTCAGTTTTTATGGCCAAAATGTGCTTTTCAGGGGCTGAAAAGCATGTTTTGGCCGAGTATGATAATTTTCATTAAAACTTGATTTCTATCACTTCGAATGATGCCAAATGAATAACTTACTTGAATTGGACCATTTTACCTATGTCCATTGTAGATTTCTGTCTCCGACAGTTCGTTTGGTTGCAGGGGACATTTTCAGTTTTTATGGCCAAAATGTGCTTTTCAGAGGCTGAAAAGCATGTTTTGGCCGAGTATGATAATTTTCATTAAAACTTGATTTCTATCACTTCGAATGATGCCAAATGAATAACTTACTTGAATTGAACCATTTTACACTATGTCCATTGTAGATTTGTGTCTCCGACAGTTCGTTTGGTTGCAGGGGACATTTTCAGTTTTTATGGCCAAAATGTGCTTTTCAGAGGCTGAAAAGCATGTTTTGGCCGAGTATGATAATTTTCATTAAAACTTGATTTCTATCACTTCGAATGATGCCAAATGAATAACTTACTTGAATTGGACCATTTTACACTATGTCCATTGTAGATTTGTGTCTCCGACAGTTCGTTTGGTTGCAGGGGACATTTTCAGTTTTTATGGCCAAAATGTGCTTTTCAGAGGCTGAAAAGCATGTTTTGGCCGAGTATGATGATTTTCATTAAAACTTAATTTCTATCACTTCGAATGATGCCAAATGAATAACTTACTTGAATTGGACCATTTTACACTATGTCCATTGTAGATTTGTGTCTCTGACAGTTCGTTTGGTTGCAGGGGACATATTCAGTTTTTATGGCCAAAATGTGCTTTTCAGGGGCTGAAAACCATGTTTTGGCCGAGTATGATAATTTTCATTAAAACTTGATTTCTATCCATTCGAATGATGCCAAATGAATAACTTACTTGAATTGGACCATTTTACACTACGTCCATTGTAGATTTGTGTCTCCGACAGTTTGTTTGGTTGCAGGGGACATTTTCAGTTTTTATGGCCAAAATGTGCTTTTCAGAGGCTGAAAAGCATGTTTTGGCCGAGTATGATGATTTTCATTAAAATTTAATTTCTATCACTTCGAATGATGCCAAATGAATAACTTACTTGAATTGGACCATTTTACACTATGTCCATTGTTGATTTGTGTCTCTGACAGTTCGTTTGGTTGCAGGGGACATATTCACTTTTTATGGCCAAAATGTGCTTTTCAGGGGCTGAAAAGCATGTTTTGGCCGAGTATGATAATTTTCATTAAAACTTAATTTCTATCACTTCGAATGATGCCAAATGAATAACTTACTTGAATTGGACCATTTTACACTATGTCCATTGTAGATTTGTGTCTCTGACAGTTCGTTTGGTTGCAGGGGACATATTCAGTTTTTATGGCCAAAATGTGCTTTTCAGGGGCTGAAAAGCATGTTTTGGCCGAGTATGATAATTTTCATTAAAACTTGATTTCTATCCATTCGAATGATGCCAAATGAATAACTTACTTGAATTGGACCATTTTACACTATGTCCATTGTAGATTTGTGTCTCTGACAGTTCGTTTGGTTGCAGGGGACATATTCAGTTTTTATGGCCAAAATGTGCTTTTCAGGGGCTGAAAAGCATGTTTTGGCCGAGTATGATAATTTTCATTAAAACTTGATTTCTATCACTTCGAATGATGCCAAATGAATAACTTACTTGAATTGGACCATTTTACACTATGTCCATTGTAGATTTCTGTCTCCGACAGTTCGTTTGTTTGCAGGGGACATTTTCAGTTTTTATGGCCAAAATGTGCTTTTCAGAGGCTGAAAAGCATGTTTTGGCCGAGTATGATAATTTTCATTAAAACTTGATTTCTATCCATTCGAATGATGCCAAATGAATAACTTACTTGAATTGGACCATTTTACACTATGTCCATTGTAGATTTGTGTCTCTGACAGTTCGTTTGGTTGCAGGGGACATATTCAGTTTTTATGGCCAAAATGTGCTTTTCAGGGGCTGAAAAGCATGTTTTGGCCGAGTATGATAATTTTCATTAAAACTTGATTTCTATCACTTCGAATGATGCCAAATGAATAACTTACTTGAATTGGACCATTTTACACTATGTCCATTGTAGATTTGTGTCTCCGACAGTTCGTTTGGTTGCAGGGGACATTTTCAGTTTTTATGGCCAAAATGTGCTTTTCAGAGGCTGAAAAGCATGTTTTGGCCGAGTATGATAATTTTCATTAAAACTTGATTTCTATCACTTCGAATGATGCCAAATGAATAATTTACTTGAATTGGACCATTTTACACTATGTCCATTGTAGATTTGTGTCTCCGACAGTTCGTTTGGTTGCAGGGGACATTTTCAGTTTTTATGGCCAAAATATGCTTTTCATAGGCTGAAAAGCATGTTTTGGCCGAGTATGATGATTTTCATTAAAACTTAATTTCTATCACTTCGAATGATGCCAAATGAATAACTTACTTGAATTGGACCATTTTACACTATGTCCATTGTAGATTTGTGTCTCTGACAGTTCGTTTGGTTGCAGGGGACATATTCAGTTTTTATGGCCAAAATGTGCTTTTCAGGGGCTGAAAACCATGTTTTGGCCGAGTATGATAATTTTCATTAAAACTTGATTTCTATCCATTCGAATGATGCCAAATGAATAACTTATTTGAATTGGACCATTTTACACTATGTCCATTGTAGATTTGTGTCTCTGACAGTTCGTTTGGTTGCAGGGGACATATTCAGTTTTTATGGCCAAAATGTGCTTTTCAGGGGCTGAAAAGCATGTTTTGGCCGAGTATGATAATTTTCATTAAAACTTGATTTCTATCACTTCGAATGATGCCAAATGAATAACTTACTTGAATTGGACCATTTTACACTATGTCAATTGTAGATTTCTGTCTCCGACAGTTCGTTTGGTTGCAGGGGACATTTTCAGTTTTTATGGCCAAAATGTGCTTTTCAGAGGCTGAAAAGCATGTTTTGGCCGAGTATGATAATTTTCATTAAAACTTGATTTCTATCACTTCGAATGATGCCAAATGAATAACTTACTTGAATTGGACCATTTTACACTATGTCCATTGTAGATTTGTGTCTCTGACAGTTCGTTTGGTTGCAGGGGACATATTCAGTTTTTATGGCCAAAATGTGCTTTTCAGGGGCTGAAAAGCATGTTTTGGCCGAGTATGATAATTTTCATTAAAACTTAATTTCTATCACTTCGAATGATGCCAAATGAATAACTTACTTGAATTGGACCATTTTACACTATGTCCATTGTAGATTTCTGTCTCCGACAGTTCGTTTGGTTGCAGGGGACATTTTCAGTTTTTATGGCCAAAATGTGCTTTTCAGAGGCTGAAAAGCATGTTTTGGCCGAGTATGATAATTTTCATTAAAACTTGATTTCTATCCATTCGAATGATGCCAAATGAATAACTTACTTGAATTGGACCATTTTACACTATGTCCATTGTAGATTTGTGTCTCTGACAGTTTGTTTGGTTGCAGGGGACATATTCAGTTTTTATGGCCAAAATGTGCTTTTCAGGGGCTGAAAAGCATGTTTTGGCCGAGTATGATAATTTTCATTGAAACTTGATTTCTATCACTTCGAATGATGCCAAATGAATAACTTACTTGAATTGGACCATTTAACACTATGTCCATTTTAGATTTGTGTCTCTGACAGTTCGTTTGGTTGCAGGGGACATATTCAGTTTTTATGGCCAAAATGTGCTTTTCAGGGGCTGAAAAGCACGTTTTGGCAGAGTATGATAATTTTCATTAAAACTTGATTTCTATCCATTCGAATGATGCCAAATGAATAACTTACTTGAATTGGACCATTTTACACTATGGCCATTGTAGATTTGTGTCTCTGACAGTTCGTTTGGTTGCAGGGGACATATTCAGTTTTTATGGCCAAAATGTGCTTTTCAGAGCCTGAAAAGCATGTTTTGGCCGAGTATGATAATTTTCATTAAAACTTGATTTCTATCACTGCGAATGAAGCCAAATGAATAACTTACTCGAATTGGACCATTTTACACTATGTCCATTGTAGATTTGTGTCTCTGACAGTTCGTTTGGTTGCAGGGGACATATTCAGTTTTTACGGCCAAAATGTGCTTTTCAGGGGCTGAAAAGCATGTTTTGGCCGAGTATGATAATTTTCATTAAAACTTGATTTCTATCACTTCGAATGATGCCAAATGAATAACTTACTTGAATTGGACCATTTTACCTATGTCCATTGTAGATTTCTGTCTCCGACAGTTCGTTTGGTTGCAGGGGACATTTTCAGTTTTTATGGCCAAAATGTGCTTTTCAGAGGCTGAAAAGCATGTTTTGGCCGAGTATGATAATTTTCATTAAAACTTGATTTCTATCACTTCGAATGATGCCAAATGAATAACTTACTTGAATTGAACCATTTTACACTATGTCCATTGTAGATTTGTGTCTCCGACAGTTCGTTTGGTTGCAGGGGACATTTTCAGTTTTTATGGCCAAAATGTGCTTTTCAGAGGCTGAAAAGCATGTTTTGGCCGAGTATGATAATTTTCATTAAAACTTGATTTCTATCACTTCGAATGATGCCAAATGAATAACTTACTTGAATTGGACCATTTTACACTATGTCCATTGTAGATTTGTGTCTCCGACAGTTCGTTTGGTTGCAGGGGACATTTTCAGTTTTTATGGCCAAAATGTGCTTTTCAGAGGCTGAAAAGCATGTTTTGGCCGAGTATGATGATTTTCATTAAAACTTAATTTCTATCACTTCGAATGATGCCAAATGAATAACTTACTTGAATTGGACCATTTTACACTATGTCCATTGTAGATTTGTGTCTCTGACAGTTCGTTTGGTTGCAGGGGACATATTCAGTTTTTATGGCCAAAATGTGCTTTTCAGGGGCTGAAAACCATGTTTTGGCCGAGTATGATAATTTTCATTAAAACTTGATTTCTATCCATTCGAATGATGCCAAATGAATAACTTACTTGAATTGGACCATTTTACACTACGTCCATTGTAGATTTGTGTCTCCGACAGTTTGTTTGGTTGCAGGGGACATTTTCAGTTTTTATGGCCAAAATGTGCTTTTCAGAGGCTGAAAAGCATGTTTTGGCCGAGTATGATGATTTTCATTAAAATTTAATTTCTATCACTTCGAATGATGCCAAATGAATAACTTACTTGAATTGGACCATTTTACACTATGTCCATTGTTGATTTGTGTCTCTGACAGTTCGTTTGGTTGCAGGGGACATATTCACTTTTTATGGCCAAAATGTGCTTTTCAGGGGCTGAAAAGCATGTTTTGGCCGAGTATGATAATTTTCATTAAAACTTAATTTCTATCACTTCGAATGATGCCAAATGAATAACTTACTTGAATTGGACCATTTTACACTATGTCCATTGTAGATTTGTGTCTCTGACAGTTCGTTTGGTTGCAGGGGACATATTCAGTTTTTATGGCCAAAATGTGCTTTTCAGGGGCTGAAAAGCATGTTTTGGCCGAGTATGATAATTTTCATTAAAACTTGATTTCTATCACTTCGAATGATGCCAAATGAATAACTTACTTGAATTGGACCATTTTACACTATGTCCATTGTAGATTTCTGTCTCCGACAGTTCGTTTGGTTGCAGGGGACATTTTCAGTTTTTATGGCCAAAATGTGCTTTTCAGAGGCTGAAAAGCATGTTTTGGCCGAGTATGATAATTTTCATTGAAACTTGATTTCTATCACTTCGAATGATGCCAAATGAATAACTTACTTGAATTGGACCATTTAACACTATGTCCATTTTAGATTTGTGTCTCTGACAGTTCGTTTGGTTGCAGGGGACATATTCAGTTTTTATGGCCAAAATGTGCTTTTCAGGGGCTGAAAAGCACGTTTTGGCAGAGTATGATAATTTTCATTAAAACTTGATTTCTATCCATTCGAATGATGCCAAATGAATAACTTACTTGAATTGGACCATTTTACACTATGGCCATTGTAGATTTGTGTCTCTGACAGTTCGTTTGGTTGCAGGGGACATATTCAGTTTTTATGGCCAAAATGTGCTTTTCAGAGCCTGAAAAGCATGTTTTGGCCGAGTATGATAATTTTCATTAAAACTTGATTTCTATCACTGCGAATGAAGCCAAATGAATAACTTACTCGAATTGGACCATTTTACACTATGTCCATTGTAGATTTGTGTCTCTGACAGTTCGTTTGGTTGCAGGGGACATATTCAGTTTTTACGGCCAAAATGTGCTTTTCAGGGGCTGAAAAGCATGTTTTGGCCGAGTATGATAATTTTCATTAAAACTTGATTTCTATCACTTCGAATGATGCCAAATGAATAACTTACTTGAATTGGACCATTTTACCTATGTCCATTGTAGATTTCTGTCTCCGACAGTTCGTTTGGTTGCAGGGGACATTTTCAGTTTTTATGGCCAAAATGTGCTTTTCAGAGGCTGAAAAGCATGTTTTGGCCGAGTATGATAATTTTCATTAAAACTTGATTTCTATCACTTCGAATGATGCCAAATGAATAACTTACTTGAATTGAACCATTTTACACTATGTCCATTGTAGATTTGTGTCTCCGACAGTTCGTTTGGTTGCAGGGGACATTTTCAGTTTTTATGGCCAAAATGTGCTTTTCAGAGGCTGAAAAGCATGTTTTGGCCGAGTATGATAATTTTCATTAAAACTTGATTTCTATCACTTCGAATGATGCCAAATGAATAACTTACTTGAATTGGACCATTTTACACTATGTCCATTGTAGATTTGTGTCTCCGACAGTTCGTTTGGTTGCAGGGGACATTTTCAGTTTTTATGGCCAAAATGTGCTTTTCAGAGGCTGAAAAGCATGTTTTGGCCGAGTATGATGATTTTCATTAAAACTTAATTTCTATCACTTCGAATGATGCCAAATGAATAACTTACTTGAATTGGACCATTTTACACTATGTCCATTGTAGATTTGTGTCTCTGACAGTTCGTTTGGTTGCAGGGGACATATTCAGTTTTTATGGCCAAAATGTGCTTTTCAGGGGCTGAAAACCATGTTTTGGCCGAGTATGATAATTTTCATTAAAACTTGATTTCTATCCATTCGAATGATGCCAAATGAATAACTTACTTGAATTGGACCATTTTACACTACGTCCATTGTAGATTTGTGTCTCCGACAGTTTGTTTGGTTGCAGGGGACATTTTCAGTTTTTATGGCCAAAATGTGCTTTTCAGAGGCTGAAAAGCATGTTTTGGCCGAGTATGATGATTTTCATTAAAATTTAATTTCTATCACTTCGAATGATGCCAAATGAATAACTTACTTGAATTGGACCATTTTACACTATGTCCATTGTTGATTTGTGTCTCTGACAGTTCGTTTGGTTGCAGGGGACATATTCACTTTTTATGGCCAAAATGTGCTTTTCAGGGGCTGAAAAGCATGTTTTGGCCGAGTATGATAATTTTCATTAAAACTTAATTTCTATCACTTCGAATGATGCCAAATGAATAACTTACTTGAATTGGACCATTTTACACTATGTCCATTGTAGATTTGTGTCTCTGACAGTTCGTTTGGTTGCAGGGGACATATTCAGTTTTTATGGCCAAAATGTGCTTTTCAGGGGCTGAAAAGCATGTTTTGGCCGAGTATGATAATTTTCATTAAAACTTGATTTCTATCACTTCGAATGATGCCAAATGAATAACTTACTTGAATTGGACCATTTTACACTATGTCCATTGTAGATTTCTGTCTCCGACAGTTCGTTTGTTTGCAGGGGACATTTTCAGTTTTTATGGCCAAAATGTGCTTTTCAGAGGCTGAAAAGCATGTTTTGGCCGAGTATGATAATTTTCATTAAAACTTGATTTCTATCCATTCGAATGATGCCAAATGAATAACTTACTTGAATTGGACCATTTTACACTATGTCCATTGTAGATTTGTGTCTCTGACAGTTCGTTTGGTTGCAGGGGACATATTCAGTTTTTATGGCCAAAATGTGCTTTTCAGAGGCTGAAAAGCATGTTTTGGCCGAGTATGATAATTTTCATTAAAACTTGATTTCTATCACTTCGAATGATGCCAAATGAATAATTTACTTGAATTGGACCATTTTACACTATGTCCATTGTAGATTTGTGTCTCCGACAGTTCGTTTGGTTGCAGGGGACATTTTCAGTTTTTATGGCCAAAATATGCTTTTCATAGGCTGAAAAGCATGTTTTGGCCGAGTATGATGATTTTCATTAAAACTTAATTTCTATCACTTCGAATGATGCCAAATGAATAACTTACTTGAATTGGACCATTTTACACTATGTCCATTGTAGATTTGTGTCTCTGACAGTTCGTTTGGTTGCAGGGGACATATTCAGTTTTTATGGCCAAAATGTGCTTTTCAGGGGCTGAAAACCATGTTTTGGCCGAGTATGATAATTTTCATTAAAACTTGATTTCTATCCATTCGAATGATGCCAAATGAATAACTTATTTGAATTGGACCATTTTACACTATGTCCATTGTAGATTTGTGTCTCTGACAGTTCGTTTGGTTGCAGGGGACATATTCAGTTTTTATGGCCAAAATGTGCTTTTCAGGGGCTGAAAAGCATGTTTTGGCCGAGTATGATAATTTTCATTAAAACTTGATTTCTATCACTTCGAATGATGCCAAATGAATAACTTACTTGAATTGGACCATTTTACACTATGTCAATTGTAGATTTCTGTCTCCGACAGTTCGTTTGGTTGCAGGGGACATTTTCAGTTTTTATGGCCAAAATGTGCTTTTCAGAGGCTGAAAAGCATGTTTTGGCCGAGTATGATAATTTTCATTAAAACTTGATTTCTATCACTTCGAATGATGCCAAATGAATAACTTACTTGAATTGGACCATTTTACACTATGTCCATTGTAGATTTGTGTCTCTGACAGTTCGTTTGGTTGCAGGGGACATATTCAGTTTTTATGGCCAAAATGTGCTTTTCAGGGGCTGAAAAGCATGTTTTGGCCGAGTATGATAATTTTCATTAAAACTTAATTTCTATCACTTCGAATGATGCCAAATGAATAACTTACTTGAATTGGACCATTTTACACTATGTCCATTGTAGATTTCTGTCTCCGACAGTTCGTTTGGTTGCAGGGGACATTTTCAGTTTTTATGGCCAAAATGTGCTTTTCAGAGGCTGAAAAGCATGTTTTGGCCGAGTATGATAATTTTCATTAAAACTTGATTTCTATCCATTCGAATGATGCCAAATGAATAACTTACTTGAATTGGACCATTTTACACTATGTCCATTGTAGATTTGTGTCTCTGACAGTTCGTTTGGTTGCAGGGGAGGGGACATTCAGTTTTTATGGCCAAAATGTGCTTTTCAGGGGCTGAAAAGCATGTTTTGGCCGAGTATGATAATTTTCATTAAAACTTGATTTCTATCACTTCGAATGATGCCAAATGAATAACTTACTTGAATTGGACCATTTTACACTATGTCCATTGTAGATTTGTGTCTCCGACAGTTCGTTTGGTTGCAGGGGACATTTTCAGTTTTTATGGCCAAAATATGCTTTTCATAGGCTGAAAAGCATGTTTTGGCCGAGTATGATGATTTTCATTAAAACTTAATTTCTATCACTTCGAATGATGCCAAATGAATAACTTACTTGAATTGGACCATTTTACACTATGTCCATTGTAGATTTGTGTCTCTGACAGTTCGTTTGGTTGCAGGGGACATATTCAGTTTTTATGGCCAAAATGTGCTTTTCAGGGGCTGAAAACCATGTTTTGGCCGAGTATGATAATTTTCATTAAAACTTGATTTCTATCCATTCGAATGATGCCAAATGAATAACTTATTTGAATTGGACCATTTTACACTATGTCCATTGTAGATTTGTGTCTCTGACAGTTCGTTTGGTTGCAGGGGACATATTCAGTTTTTATGGCCAAAATGTGCTTTTCAGGGGCTGAAAAGCATGTTTTGGCCGAGTATGATAATTTTCATTAAAACTTGATTTCTATCACTTCGAATGATGCCAAATGAATAACTTACTTGAATTGGACCATTTTACACTATGTCAATTGTAGATTTCTGTCTCCGACAGTTCGTTTGGTTGCAGGGGACATTTTCAGTTTTTATGGCCAAAATGTGCTTTTCAGAGGCTGAAAAGCATGTTTTGGCCGAGTATGATAATTTTCATTAAAACTTGATTTCTATCACTTCGAATGATGCCAAATGAATAACTTACTTGAATTGGACCATTTTACACTATGTCCATTGTAGATTTGTGTCTCTGACAGTTCGTTTGGTTGCAGGGGACATATTCAGTTTTTATGGCCAAAATGTGCTTTTCAGGGGCTGAAAAGCATGTTTTGGCCGAGTATGATAATTTTCATTAAAACTTAATTTCTATCACTTCGAATGATGCCAAATGAATAACTTACTTGAATTGGACCATTTTACACTATGTCCATTGTAGATTTCTGTCTCCGACAGTTCGTTTGGTTGCAGGGGACATTTTCAGTTTTTATGGCCAAAATGTGCTTTTCAGGGGCTGAAAAGCACGTTTTGGCCGAGTATGATAATTTTCATTAAAACTTGATTTCTATCCATTCGAATGATGCCAAATGAATAACTTACTTGAATTGGACCATTTTACACTATGTCCATTGTAGATTTGTGTCTCTGACAGTTCGTTTGGTTGCAGGGGACATATTCAGTTTTTATGGCCAAAATGTGCTTTCAGGGGCTGAAAAGCATGTTTTGGCCGAGTATGATAATTTTCATTAAAACTTGATTTCTATCACTTCGAATGATGCCAAATGAATAACTTACTTGAATTGGACCATTTTACACTATGTCCATTGTAGATTTGTGTCTCTGACAGTTCGTTTGGTTGCAGGGGACATATTCAGTTTTTATGGCCAAAATGTGCTTTTCAGGGGCTGAAAACCATGTTTTGGCCGAGTATGATAATTTTCATTAAAACTTGATTTCTATCCATTCGAATGATGCCAAATGAATAACTTACTTGAATTGGTCCATTTTACACTATGTCCATTGTAGATTTGTGTCTCTGACAGTTCGTTTGGTTGCAGGGGACATATTCAGTTTTTATGGCCAAAATGTGCTTTTCAGGGGCTGAAAAGCATGTTTTGGCCGAGTATGATAATTTTCATTAAAACTTGATTTCTATCACTTCGAATGATGCCAAATGAATAACTTACTTGAATTGGACCATTTTACACTATGTCCATTGTAGATTTGTGTCTCCGACAGTTCGTTTGGTTGCAGGGGACATTTTCAGTTTTTATGGCCAAAATATGCTTTTCATAGGCTGAAAAGCATGTTTTGGCCGAGTATGATGATTTTCATTAAAACTTAATTTCTATCACTTCGAATGATGCCAAATGAATAACTTACTTGAATTGGACCATTTTACACTATGTCCATTGTAGATTTGTGTCTCTGACAGTTCGTTTGTTGCAGGGGACTTATTCAGTTTTTATGGCCAAAATGTGCTTTTCAGGGGCTGAAAACCATGTTTTGGCCGAGTATGATAATTTTCATTAAAACTTGATTTCTATCCATTCGAATGATGCCAAATGAATAACTTATTTGAATTGGACCATTTTACACTATGTCCATTGTAGATTTGTGTCTCTGACAGTTCGTTTGGTTGCAGGGGACATATTCAGTTTTTATGGCCAAAATGTGCTTTTCAGGGGCTGAAAAGCATGTTTTGGCCGAGTATGATAATTTTCATTAAAACTTGATTTCTATCACTTCGAATGATGCCAAATGAATAACTTACTTGAATTGGACCATTTTACACTATGTCAATTGTAGATTTCTGTCTCCGACAGTTCGTTTGGTTGCAGGGGACATTTTCAGTTTTTATGGCCAAAATGTGCTTTTCAGAGGCTGAAAAGCATGTTTTGGCCGAGTATGATAATTTTCATTAAAACTTGATTTCTATCACTTCGAATGATGCCAAATGAATAACTTACTTGAATTGGACCATTTTACACTATGTCCATTGTAGATTTGTGTCTCTGACAGTTCGTTTGGTTGCAGGGGACATATTCAGTTTTTATGGCCAAAATGTGCTTTTCAGGGGCTGAAAAGCATGTTTTGGCCGAGTATGATAATTTTCATTAAAACTTAATTTCTATCACTTCGAATGATGCCAAATGAATAACTTACTTGAATTGGACCATTTTACACTACGTCCATTGTAGATTTGTGTCTCCGACAGTTTGTTTGGTTGCAGGGGACATTTTCAGTTTTTATGGCCAAAATGTGCTTTTCAGAGGCTGAAAAGCATGTTTTGGCCGAGTATGATGATTTTCATTAAAATTTAATTTCTATCACTTCGAATGATGCCAAATGAATAACTTACTTGAATTGGACCATTTTACACTATGTCCATTGTAGATTTGTGTCTCTGACAGTTCGTTTGGTTGCAGGGGACATATTCAGTTTTTTATGGCCAAAATGTGCTTTTCAGGGGCTGAAAAGCATGTTTTGGCCGAGTATGATAATTTTCATTAAAACTTGATTTCTATCCATTCGAATGATGCCAAATGAATAACTTACTTGAATTGGACCATTTTACACTATGTCCATTGTAGATTTGTGTCTCTGACAGTTCGTTTGGTTGCAGGGGACATATTCAGTTTTTATGCCCAAAATGTGCTTTTCAGGGGCTGAAAAGCATGTTTTGGCCGAGTATGATAATTTTCATTAAAACTTGATTTCTATCACTTCGAATGATGCCAAATGAATAACTTACTTGAATTGGACCATTTTACACTATGTCCATTGTAGATTTGTGTCTCTGACAGTTCGTTTGGTTGCAGGGGACATATTCAGTTTTTTTGGCCAAAATGTGCTTTTCAGGGGCTGAAAACCATGTTTTGGCCGAGTATGATAATTTTCATTAAAACTTGATTTCTATCCATTCGAATGATGCCAAATGAATAACTTACTTGAATTGGACCATTTTACACTATGTCCATTGTAGATTTGTGTCTCTGACAGTTCGTTTGGTTGCAGGGGACATATTCAGTTTATATGGCCAAAATGTGCTTTTCAGGGGCTGAAAAGCATGTTTTGGCCGAGTATGATAATTTTCATTAAAACTTGATTTCTATCACTGCGAATGATGCCAAATGAATAACTTACTCGAATTGGACCATTTTACACTATGTCCATTGTAGATTTGTGTCTCTGACAGTTCGTTTGGTTGCAGGGGACATATTCAGTTTTTATGGCCAAAATGTGCTTTTCAGGGGCTGAAAAGCATGTTTTGGCCGAGTATGATAATTTTCATTAAAACTTGATTTCTATCACTTCGAATGATGCCAAATGAATAACTTACTTGATTGGACCATTTTACACTATGTCCATTGTAGATTTGTGTCTCCGACAGTTCGTTTGGTTGCAGGGGACATTTTCAGTTTTTATGGCCAAAATGTGCTTTTCAGAGGCTGAAAAGCATGTTTTGGCCGAGTATGATAATTTTCATTAAAACTTGATTTCTATCACTTCGAATGATGCCAAATGAATAACTTACTTGAATTGGACCATTTTACACTATGTCCATTGTAGATTTGTGTCTCCGACAGTTCGTTTGGTTGCAGGGGACATTTTCAGTTTTTATGGCCAAAATATGCTTTTCATAGGCTGAAAAGCATGTTTTGGCCGAGTATGATGATTTTCATTAAAACTTAATTTCTATCACTTCGAATGATGCCAAATGAATAACTTACTTGAATTGGACCATTTTACACTATGTCCATTGTAGATTTGTGTCTCTGACAGTTCGTTTGTTGCAGGGGACTTATTCAGTTTTTATGGCCAAAATGTGCTTTTCAGGGGCTGAAAACCATGTTTTGGCCGAGTATGATAATTTTCATTAAAACTTGATTTCTATCCATTCGAATGATGCCAAATGAATAACTTATTTGAATTGGACCATTTTACACTATGTCCATTGTAGATTTGTGTCTCTGACAGTTCGTTTGGTTGCAGGGGACATATTCAGTTTTTATGGCCAAAATGTGCTTTTCAGGGGCTGAAAAGCATGTTTTGGCCGAGTATGATAATTTTCATTAAAACTTGATTTCTATCACTTCGAATGATGCCAAATGAATAACTTACTTGAATTGGACCATTTTACACTATGTCAATTGTAGATTTCTGTCTCCGACAGTTCGTTTGGTTGCAGGGGACATTTTCAGTTTTTATGGCCAAAATGTGCTTTTCAGAGGCTGAAAAGCATGTTTTGGCCGAGTATGATAATTTTCATTAAAACTTGATTTCTATCACTTCGAATGATGCCAAATGAATAACTTACTTGAATTGGACCATTTTACACTATGTCCATTGTAGATTTGTGTCTCTGACAGTTCGTTTGGTTGCAGGGGACATATTCAGTTTTTATGGCCAAAATGTGCTTTTCAGGGGCTGAAAAGCATGTTTTGGCCGAGTATGATAATTTTCATTAAAACTTAATTTCTATCACTTCGAATGATGCCAAATGAATAACTTACTTGAATTGGACCATTTTACACTACGTCCATTGTAGATTTGTGTCTCCGACAGTTTGTTTGGTTGCAGGGGACATTTTCAGTTTTTATGGCCAAAATGTGCTTTTCAGAGGCTGAAAAGCATGTTTTGGCCGAGTATGATGATTTTCATTAAAATTTAATTTCTATCACTTCGAATGATGCCAAATGAATAACTTACTTGAATTGGACCATTTTACACTATGTCCATTGTAGATTTGTGTCTCTGACAGTTCGTTTGGTTGCAGGGGACATATTCAGTTTTTATGGCCAAAATGTGCTTTTCAGGGGCTGAAAAGCATGTTTTGGCCGAGTATGATAATTTTCATTAAAACTTGATTTCTATCCATTCGAATGATGCCAAATGAATAACTTACTTGAATTGGACCATTTTACACTATGTCCATTGTAGATTTGTGTCTCTGACAGTTCGTTTGGTTGCAGGGGACATATTCAGTTTTTATGCCCAAAATGTGCTTTTCAGGGGCTGAAAAGCATGTTTTGGCCGAGTATGATAATTTTCATTAAAACTTGATTTCTATCACTTCGAATGATGCCAAATGAATAACTTACTTGAATTGGACCATTTTACACTATGTCCATTGTAGATTTGTGTCTCTGACAGTTCGTTTGGTTGCAGGGGACATATTCAGTTTTTATGGCCAAAATGTGCTTTTCAGGGGCTGAAAAGCATGTTTTGGCCGAGTATGATAATTTTCATTAAAACTTGATTTCTATCACTTCGAATGATGCCAAATGAATAACTTACTTGATTGGACCATTTTACACTATGTCCATTGTAGATTTGTGTCTCCGACAGTTCGTTTGGTTGCAGGGGACATTTTCAGTTTTTATGGCCAAAATGTGCTTTTCAGAGGCTGAAAAGCATGTTTTGGCCGAGTATGATAATTTTCATTAAAACTTGATTTCTATCACTTCGAATGATGCCAAATGAATAACTTACTTGAATTGGACCATTTTACACTATGTCCATTGTAGATTTGTGTCTCCGACAGTTTGTTTGGTTGCAGGGGACATTTTCAGTTTTTATGGCCAAAATGTGCTTTTCATTGGCTGAAAAGCATGTTTTGGCCGAGTATGATGATTTTCATTAAAATTTAATTTCTATCACTTCGAATGATGCCAAATGAATAACTTACTTGAATTGGACCATTTTACACTATGTCCATTGTAGATTTGTGTCTCTGACAGTTCGTTTGGTTGCAGGGGACATATTCAGTTTTTATGGCCAAAATGTGCTTTTCAGGGGCTGAAAAGCATGTTTTGGCCGAGTATGATAATTTTCATTAAAACTTGATTTCTATCCATTCGAATGATGCCAAATGAATAACTTACTTGAATTGGACCATTTTACACTATGTCCATTGTAGATTTGTGTCTCTGACAGTTCGTTTGGTTGCAGGGGACATATTCAGTTTTTATGCCCAAAATGTGCTTTTCAGGGGCTGAAAAGCATGTTTTGGCCGAGTATGATAATTTTCATTAAAACTTGATTTCTATCACTTCGAATGATGCCAAATGAATAACTTACTTGAATTGGACCATTTTACACTATGTCCATTGTAGATTTGTGTCTCTGACAGTTCGTTTGGTTGCAGGGGACATATTCAGTTTTTTTGGCCAAAATGTGCTTTTCAGGGGCTGAAAACCATGTTTTGGCCGAGTATGATAATTTTCATTAAAACTTGATTTCTATCCATTCGAATGATGCCAAATGAATAACTTACTTGAATTGGACCATTTTACACTATGTCCATTGTAGATTTGTGTCTCTGACAGTTCGTTTGGTTGCAGGGGACATATTCAGTTTATATGGCCAAAATGTGCTTTTCAGGGGCTGAAAAGCATGTTTTGGCCGAGTATGATAATTTTCATTAAAACTTGATTTCTATCACTGCGAATGATGCCAAATGAATAACTTACTCGAATTGGACCATTTTACACTATGTCCATTGTAGATTTGTGTCTCTGACAGTTCGTTTGGTTGCAGGGGACATATTCAGTTTTTATGGCCAAAATGTGCTTTTCAGGGGCTGAAAAGCATGTTTTGGCCGAGTATGATAATTTTCATTAAAACTTGATTTCTATCCATTCGAATGATGCCAAATGAATAACTTACTTGAATTGGACCATTTTACACTATGTCCATTGTAGATTTGTGTCTCTGACAGTTCGTTTGGTTGCAGGGGACATATTCAGTTTTTATGGCCAAAATGTGCTTTTCAGGGGCTGAAAAGCATGTTTTGGCCGAGTATGATAATTTTCATTAAAACTTGATTTCTATCACTTCGAATGATGCCAAATGAATAACTTACTTGAATTGGACCATTTTACACTATGTCCATTGTAGATTTCTGTCTCCGACAGTTCGTTTGTTTGCAGGGGACATTTTCAGTTTTTATGGCCAAAATGTGCTTTTCAGAGGCTGAAAAGCATGTTTTGGCCGAGTATGATAATTTTCATTAAAACTTGATTTCTATCCATTCGAATGATGCCAAATGAATAACTTACTTGAATTGGACCATTTTACACTATGTCCATTGTAGATTTGTGTCTCTGACAGTTCGTTTGGTTGCAGGGGACATATTCAGTTTTTATGGCCAAAATGTGCTTTTCAGAGGCTGAAAAGCATGTTTTGGCCGAGTATGATAATTTTCATTAAAACTTGATTTCTATCACTTCGAATGATGCCAAATGAATAATTTACTTGAATTGGACCATTTTACACTATGTCTATTGTAGATTTGTGTCTCCGACAGTTCGTTTGGTTGCAGGGGACATTTTCAGTTTTTATGGCCAAAATATGCTTTTCATAGGCTGAAAAGCATGTTTTGGCCGAGTATGATGATTTTCATTAAAACTTAATTTCTATCACTTCGAATGATGCCAAATGAATAACTTACTTGAATTGGACCATTTTACACTATGTCCATTGTAGATTTCTGTCTCCGACAGTTCGTTTGGTTGCAGGGGACATTTTCAGTTTTTATGGCCAAAATGTGCTTTTCAGAGGCTGAAAAGCATGTTTTGGCCGAGTATGATAATTTTCATTAAAACTTGATTTCTATCACTTCGAATGATGCCAAATGAATAACTTACTTGAATTGGACCATTTTACACTATGTCCATTGTAGATTTCTGTCTCTGACAGTTCGTTTGGTTGCAGGGGACATATTCAGTTTTTATGGCCAAAATGTGCTTTTCAGAGGCTGAAAAGCATGTTTTGGCCGAGTATGATAATTTTCATTAAAACTTGATTTCTATCCATTCGAATGATGCCAAATGAATAACTTACTTGAATTGGACCATTTTACACTATGTCCATTGTAGATTTGTGTCTCTGACAGTTCGTTTGGTTGCAGGGGAGGGGACATATTCAGTTTTTATGGCCAAAATGTGCTTTTCAGGGGCTGAAAAGCATGTTTTGGCCGAGTATGATAATTTTCATTAAAACTTGATTTCTATCACTTCGAATGATGCCAAATGAATAACTTACTTGAATTGGACCATTTTACACTATGTCCATTGTAGATTTGTGTCTCCGACAGTTCGTTTGGTTGCAGGGGACATTTTCAGTTTTTATGGCCAAAATATGCTTTTCATAGGCTGAAAAGCATGTTTTGGCCGAGTATGATGATTTTCATTAAAACTTAATTTCTATCACTTCGAATGATGCCAAATGAATAACTTACTTGAATTGGACCATTTTACACTATGTCCATTGTAGATTTGTGTCTCTGACAGTTCGTTTGGTTGCAGGGGACATATTCAGTTTTTATGGCCAAAATGTGCTTTTCAGGGGCTGAAAACCATGTTTTGGCCGAGTATGATAATTTTCATTAAAACTTGATTTCTATCCATTCGAATGATGCCAAATGAATAACTTATTTGAATTGGACCATTTTACACTATGTCCATTGTAGATTTGTGTCTCTGACAGTTCGTTTGGTTGCAGGGGACATATTCAGTTTTTATGGCCAAAATGTGCTTTTCAGGGGCTGAAAAGCATGTTTTGGCCGAGTATGATAATTTTCATTAAAACTTGATTTCTATCACTTCGAATGATGCCAAATGAATAACTTACTTGAATTGGACCATTTTACACTATGTCAATTGTAGATTTCTGTCTCCGACAGTTCGTTTGGTTGCAGGGGACATTTTCAGTTTTTATGGCCAAAATGTGCTTTTCAGAGGCTGAAAAGCATGTTTTGGCCGAGTATGATAATTTTCATTAAAACTTGATTTCTATCACTTCGAATGATGCCAAATGAATAACTTACTTGAATTGGACCATTTTACACTATGTCCATTGTAGATTTGTGTCTCTGACAGTTCGTTTGGTTGCAGGGGACATATTCAGTTTTTATGGCCAAAATGTGCTTTTCAGGGGCTGAAAAGCATGTTTTGGCCGAGTATGATAATTTTCATTAAAACTTAATTTCTATCACTTCGAATGATGCCAAATGAATAACTTACTTGAATTGGACCATTTTACACTATGTCCATTGTAGATTTCTGTCTCCGACAGTTCGTTTGGTTGCAGGGGACATTTTCAGTTTTTATGGCCAAAATGTGCTTTTCAGGGGCTGAAAAGCACGTTTTGGCCGAGTATGATAATTTTCATTAAAACTTGATTTCTATCCATTCGAATGATGCCAAATGAATAACTTACTTGAATTGGACCATTTTACACTATGTCCATTGTAGATTTGTGTCTCTGACAGTTCGTTTGGTTGCAGGGGACATATTCAGTTTTTATGGCCAAAATGTGCTTTCAGGGGCTGAAAAGCATGTTTTGGCCGAGTATGATAATTTTCATTAAAACTTGATTTCTATCACTTCGAATGATGCCAAATGAATAACTTACTTGAATTGGACCATTTTACACTATGTCCATTGTAGATTTGTGTCTCTGACAGTTCGTTTGGTTGCAGGGGACATATTCAGTTTTTATGGCCAAAATGTGCTTTTCAGGGGCTGAAAACCATGTTTTGGCCGAGTATGATAATTTTCATTAAAACTTGATTTCTATCCATTCGAATGATGCCAAATGAATAACTTACTTGAATTGGTCCATTTTACACTATGTCCATTGTAGATTTGTGTCTCTGACAGTTCGTTTGGTTGCAGGGGACATATTCAGTTTTTATGGCCAAAATGTGCTTTTCAGGGGCTGAAAAGCATGTTTTGGCCGAGTATGATAATTTTCATTAAAACTTGATTTCTATCACTTCGAATGATGCCAAATGAATAACTTACTTGAATTGGACCATTTTACACTATGTCCATTGTAGATTTGTGTCTCCGACAGTTCGTTTGGTTGCAGGGGACATTTTCAGTTTTTATGGCCAAAATATGCTTTTCATAGGCTGAAAAGCATGTTTTGGCCGAGTATGATGATTTTCATTAAAACTTAATTTCTATCACTTCGAATGATGCCAAATGAATAACTTACTTGAATTGGACCATTTTACACTATGTCCATTGTAGATTTGTGTCTCTGACAGTTCGTTTGTTGCAGGGGACTTATTCAGTTTTTATGGCCAAAATGTGCTTTTCAGGGGCTGAAAACCATGTTTTGGCCGAGTATGATAATTTTCATTAAAACTTGATTTCTATCCATTCGAATGATGCCAAATGAATAACTTATTTGAATTGGACCATTTTACACTATGTCCATTGTAGATTTGTGTCTCTGACAGTTCGTTTGGTTGCAGGGGACATATTCAGTTTTTATGGCCAAAATGTGCTTTTCAGGGGCTGAAAAGCATGTTTTGGCCGAGTATGATAATTTTCATTAAAACTTGATTTCTATCACTTCGAATGATGCCAAATGAATAACTTACTTGAATTGGACCATTTTACACTATGTCAATTGTAGATTTCTGTCTCCGACAGTTCGTTTGGTTGCAGGGGACATTTTCAGTTTTTATGGCCAAAATGTGCTTTTCAGAGGCTGAAAAGCATGTTTTGGCCGAGTATGATAATTTTCATTAAAACTTGATTTCTATCACTTCGAATGATGCCAAATGAATAACTTACTTGAATTGGACCATTTTACACTATGTCCATTGTAGATTTGTGTCTCTGACAGTTCGTTTGGTTGCAGGGGACATATTCAGTTTTTATGGCCAAAATGTGCTTTTCAGGGGCTGAAAAGCATGTTTTGGCCGAGTATGATAATTTTCATTAAAACTTAATTTCTATCACTTCGAATGATGCCAAATGAATAACTTACTTGAATTGGACCATTTTACACTACGTCCATTGTAGATTTGTGTCTCCGACAGTTTGTTTGGTTGCAGGGGACATTTTCAGTTTTTATGGCCAAAATGTGCTTTTCAGAGGCTGAAAAGCATGTTTTGGCCGAGTATGATGATTTTCATTAAAATTTAATTTCTATCACTTCGAATGATGCCAAATGAATAACTTACTTGAATTGGACCATTTTACACTATGTCCATTGTAGATTTGTGTCTCTGACAGTTCGTTTGGTTGCAGGGGACATATTCAGTTTTTATGGCCAAAATGTGCTTTTCAGGGGCTGAAAAGCATGTTTTGGCCGAGTATGATAATTTTCATTAAAACTTGATTTCTATCCATTCGAATGATGCCAAATGAATAACTTACTTGAATTGGACCATTTTACACTATGTCCATTGTAGATTTGTGTCTCTGACAGTTCGTTTGGTTGCAGGGGACATATTCAGTTTTTATGCCCAAAATGTGCTTTTCAGGGGCTGAAAAGCATGTTTTGGCCGAGTATGATAATTTTCATTAAAACTTGATTTCTATCACTTCGAATGATGCCAAATGAATAACTTACTTGAATTGGACCATTTTACACTATGTCCATTGTAGATTTGTGTCTCTGACAGTTCGTTTGGTTGCAGGGGACATATTCAGTTTTTTTGGCCAAAATGTGCTTTTCAGGGGCTGAAAACCATGTTTTGGCCGAGTATGATAATTTTCATTAAAACTTGATTTCTATCCATTCGAATGATGCCAAATGAATAACTTACTTGAATTGGACCATTTTACACTATGTCCATTGTAGATTTGTGTCTCTGACAGTTCGTTTGGTTGCAGGGGACATATTCAGTTTATATGGCCAAAATGTGCTTTTCAGGGGCTGAAAAGCATGTTTTGGCCGAGTATGATAATTTTCATTAAAACTTGATTTCTATCACTGCGAATGATGCCAAATGAATAACTTACTCGAATTGGACCATTTTACACTATGTCCATTGTAGATTTGTGTCTCTGACAGTTCGTTTGGTTGCAGGGGACATATTCAGTTTTTATGGCCAAAATGTGCTTTTCAGGGGCTGAAAAGCATGTTTTGGCCGAGTATGATAATTTTCATTAAAACTTGATTTCTATCACTTCGAATGATGCCAAATGAATAACTTACTTGATTGGACCATTTTACACTATGTCTATTGTAGATTTGTGTCTCCGACAGTTCGTTTTGGTTGCAGGGGACATTTTCAGTTTTTATGGCCAAAATGTGCTTTTCAGAGGCTGAAAAGCATGTTTTGGCCGAGTATGATAATTTTCATTAAAACTTGATTTCTATCACTTCGAATGATGCCAAATGAATAACTTACTTGAATTGGACCATTTTACACTATGTCCATTGTAGATTTGTGTCTCCGACAGTTCGTTTGGTTGCAGGGGACATTTTCAGTTTTTATGGCCAAAATGTGCTTTTCATTGGCTGAAAAGCATGTTTTGGCCGAGTATGATGATTTTCATTAAAACTTAATTTCTATCACTTCGAATGATGCCAAATGAATAACTTACTTGAATTGGACCATTTTACACTATGTCCATTGTAGATTTGTGTCTCTGACAGTTCGTTTGGTTGCAGGGGAGGGGACATATTCAGTTTTTATGGCCAAAATGTGCTTTTCAGGGGCTGAAAAGCATGTTTTGGCCGAGTATGATAATTTTCATTAAAACTTGATTTCTATCACTTCGAATGATGCCAAATGAATAACTTACTTGAATTGGACCATTTTACACTATGTCCATTGTAGATTTGTGTCTCCGACAGTTCGTTTGGTTGCAGGGGACATTTTCAGTTTTTATGGCCAAAATATGCTTTTCATAGGCTGAAAAGCATGTTTTGGCCGAGTATGATGATTTTCATTAAAACTTAATTTCTATCACTTCGAATGATGCCAAATGAATAACTTACTTGAATTGGACCATTTTACACTATGTCCATTGTAGATTTGTGTCTCTGACAGTTCGTTTGGTTGCAGGGGACATATTCAGTTTTTATGGCCAAAATGTGCTTTTCAGGGGCTGAAAACCATGTTTTGGCCGAGTATGATAATTTTCATTAAAACTTGATTTCTATCCATTCGAATGATGCCAAATGAATAACTTATTTGAATTGGACCATTTTACACTATGTCCATTGTAGATTTGTGTCTCTGACAGTTCGTTTGGTTGCAGGGGACATATTCAGTTTTTATGGCCAAAATGTGCTTTTCAGGGGCTGAAAAGCATGTTTTGGCCGAGTATGATAATTTTCATTAAAACTTGATTTCTATCACTTCGAATGATGCCAAATGAATAACTTACTTGAATTGGACCATTTTACACTATGTCAATTGTAGATTTCTGTCTCCGACAGTTCGTTTGGTTGCAGGGGACATTTTCAGTTTTTATGGCCAAAATGTGCTTTTCAGAGGCTGAAAAGCATGTTTTGGCCGAGTATGATAATTTTCATTAAAACTTGATTTCTATCACTTCGAATGATGCCAAATGAATAACTTACTTGAATTGGACCATTTTACACTATGTCCATTGTAGATTTGTGTCTCTGACAGTTCGTTTGGTTGCAGGGGACATATTCAGTTTTTATGGCCAAAATGTGCTTTTCAGGGGCTGAAAAGCATGTTTTGGCCGAGTATGATAATTTTCATTAAAACTTAATTTCTATCACTTCGAATGATGCCAAATGAATAACTTACTTGAATTGGACCATTTTACACTATGTCCATTGTAGATTTCTGTCTCCGACAGTTCGTTTGGTTGCAGGGGACATTTTCAGTTTTTATGGCCAAAATGTGCTTTTCAGGGGCTGAAAAGCACGTTTTGGCCGAGTATGATAATTTTCATTAAAACTTGATTTCTATCCATTCGAATGATGCCAAATGAATAACTTACTTGAATTGGACCATTTTACACTATGTCCATTGTAGATTTGTGTCTCTGACAGTTCGTTTGGTTGCAGGGGACATATTCAGTTTTTATGGCCAAAATGTGCTTTCAGGGGCTGAAAAGCATGTTTTGGCCGAGTATGATAATTTTCATTAAAACTTGATTTCTATCACTTCGAATGATGCCAAATGAATAACTTACTTGAATTGGACCATTTTACACTATGTCCATTGTAGATTTGTGTCTCTGACAGTTCGTTTGGTTGCAGGGGACATTTTCAGTTTTTATGGCCAAAATATGCTTTTCATAGGCTGAAAAGCATGTTTTGGCCGAGTATGATGATTTTCATTAAAACTTGATTTCTATCACTTCGAATGATGCCAAATGAATAACTTACTTGAATTGGACCATTTTACACTATGTCAATTGTAGATTTCTGTCTCCGACAGTTCGTTTGGTTGCAGGGGACATTTTCAGTTTTTATGGCCAAAATGTGCTTTTCAGAGGCTGAAAAGCATGTTTTGGCCGAGTATGATAATTTTCATTCAAACTTGATTTCTATCACTTCGAATGATGCCAAATGAATAACTTACTTGAATTGGACCATTTTACACTATGTCCATTGTAGATTTGTGTCTCTGACAGTTCGTTTGGTTGCAGGGGACATATTCAGTTTTTATGGCCAAAATGTGCTTTTCAGGGGCTGAAAAGCATGTTTTGGCCGAGTATGATAATTTTCATTAAAACTTAATTTCTATCACTTCGAATGATGCCAAATGAATAACTTACTTGAATTGGACCATTTTACACTACGTCCATTGTAGATTTGTGTCTCCGACAGTTTGTTTGGTTGCAGGGGACATTTTCAGTTTTTATGGCCAAAATGTGCTTTTCAGAGGCTGAAAAGCATGTTTTGGCCGAGTATGATGATTTTCATTAAAATTTAATTTCTATCACTTCGAATGATGCCAAATGAATAACTTACTTGAATTGGACCATTTTACACTATGTCCATTGTAGATTTGTGTCTCTGACAGTTCGTTTGGTTGCAGGGGACATATTCAGTTTTTATGGCCAAAATGTGCTTTTCAGGGGCTGAAAAGCATGTTTTGGCCGAGTATGATAATTTTCATTAAAACTTGATTTCTATCCATTCGAATGATGCCAAATGAATAACTTACTTGAATTGGACCATTTTACACTATGTCCATTGTAGATTTGTGTCTCTGACAGTTCGTTTGGTTGCAGGGGACATATTCAGTTTTTATGCCCAAAATGTGCTTTTCAGGGGCTGAAAAGCATGTTTTGGCCGAGTATGATAATTTTCATTAAAACTTGATTTCTATCACTTCGAATGATGCCAAATGAATAACTTACTTGAATTGGACCATTTTACACTATGTCCATTGTAGATTTGTGTCTCTGACAGTTCGTTTGGTTGCAGGGGACATATTCAGTTTTTTTGGCCAAAATGTGCTTTTCAGGGGCTGAAAACCATGTTTTGGCCGAGTATGATAATTTTCATTAAAACTTGATTTCTATCCATTCGAATGATGCCAAATGAATAACTTACTTGAATTGGACCATTTTACACTATGTCCATTGTAGATTTGTGTCTCTGACAGTTCGTTTGGTTGCAGGGGACATATTCAGTTTATATGGCCAAAATGTGCTTTTCAGGGGCTGAAAAGCATGTTTTGGCCGAGTATGATAATTTTCATTAAAACTTGATTTCTATCACTGCGAATGATGCCAAATGAATAACTTACTCGAATTGGACCATTTTACACTATGTCCATTGTAGATTTGTGTCTCTGACAGTTCGTTTGGTTGCAGGGGACATATTCAGTTTTTATGGCCAAAATGTGCTTTTCAGGGGCTGAAAAGCATGTTTTGGCCGAGTATGATAATTTTCATTAAAACTTGATTTCTATCACTTCGAATGATGCCAAATGAATAACTTACTTGATTGGACCATTTTACACTATGTCCATTGTAGATTTGTGTCTCCGACAGTTCGTTTGGTTGCAGGGGACATTTTCAGTTTTTATGGCCAAAATGTGCTTTTCAGAGGCTGAAAAGCATGTTTTGGCCGAGTATGATAATTTTCATTAAAACTTGATTTCTATCACTTCGAATGATGCCAAATGAATAACTTACTTGAATTGGACCATTTTACACTATGTCCATTGTAGATTTGTGTCTCCGACAGTTCGTTTGGTTGCAGGGGACATTTTCAGTTTTTATGGCCAAAATGTGCTTTTCATTGGCTGAAAAGCATGTTTTGGCCGAGTATGATGATTTTCATTAAAACTTAATTTCTATCACTTCGAATGATGCCAAATGAATAACTTACTTGAATTGGACCATTTTACACTATGTCCATTGTAGATTTGTGTCTCTGACAGTTCGTTTGGTTGCAGGGGACATATTCAGTTTTTATGGCCAAAATGTGCTTTTCAGGGGCTGAAAACCATGTTTTGGCCGAGTATGATAATTTTCATTAAAACTTGATTTCTATCCATTCGAATGATGCCAAATGAATAACTTACTTGAATTGGACCATTTTACACTATGTCCATTGTAGATTTGTGTCTCTGACAGTTCGTTTGGTTGCAGGGGACATATTCAGTTTTTATGGCCAAAATGTGCTTTTCAGGGGCTGAAAAGCATGTTTTGGCCGAGTATGATAATTTTCATTAAAACTTGATTTCTATCACTTCGAATGATGCCAAATGAATAACTTACTTGAATTGGACCATTTTACACTATGTCCATTGTAGATTTCTGTCTCCGACAGTTCGTTTGGTTGCAGGGGACATTTTCAGTTTTTATGGCCAAAATGTGCTTTTCAGAGGCTGAAAAGCATGTTTTGGCCGAGTATGATAATTTTCATTAAAACTTGATTTCTATCACTTCGAATGATGCCAAATGAATAACTTACTTGAATTGGACCATTTTACACTATGTCCATTGTATATTTGTGTCTCTGACAGTTCGTTTGGTTGCAGGGGACATATTCAGTTTTTATGACCAAAATGTGCTTTTCAGGGGCTGAAAAGCATGTTTTGGCCGAGTATGATAATTTTCATTAAAACTTGATTTCTATCCATTCGAATGATGCCAAATGAATAACTTACTTGAATTGGACCATTTTACACTATGTCCATTGTAGATTTGTGTCTCCGACAGTTTGTTTGGTTGCAGGGGACATTTTCAGTTTTTATGGCCAAAATGTGCTTTTCAGAGGCTGAAAAGCATGTTTTGGCCGAGTATGATGATTTTCATTAAAATTTAATTTCTATCACTTCGAATGATGCCAAATGAATAACTTACTTGAATTGGACCATTTTACACTATGTCCATTGTAGATTTGTGTCTCTGACAGTTCGTTTGGTTGCAGGGGACATATTCAGTTTTTATGGCCAAAATGTGCTTTTCAGGGGCTGAAAAGCATGTTTTGGCCGAGTATGATAATTTTCATTAAAACTTGATTTCTATCCATTCGAATGATGCCAAATGAATAACTTACTTGAATTGGACCATTTTACACTATGTCCATTGTAGATTTGTGTCTCTGACAGTTCGTTTGGTTGCAGGGGACATATTCAGTTTTTATGCCCAAAATGTGCTTTTCAGGGGCTGAAAAGCATGTTTTGGCCGAGTATGATAATTTTCATTAAAACTTGATTTCTATCACTTCGAATGATGCCAAATGAATAACTTACTTGAATTGGACCATTTTACACTATGTCCATTGTAGATTTGTGTCTCTGACAGTTCGTTTGGTTGCAGGGGACATATTCAGTTTTTTTGGCCAAAATGTGCTTTTCAGGGGCTGAAAACCATGTTTTGGCCGAGTATGATAATTTTCATTAAAACTTGATTTCTATCCATTCGAATGATGCCAAATGAATAACTTACTTGAATTGGACCATTTTACACTATGTCCATTGTAGATTTGTGTCTCTGACAGTTCGTTTGGTTGCAGGGGACATATTCAGTTTATATGGCCAAAATGTGCTTTTCAGGGGCTGAAAAGCATGTTTTGGCCGAGTATGATAATTTTCATTAAAACTTGATTTCTATCACTGCGAATGATGCCAAATGAATAACTTACTCGAATTGGACCATTTTACACTATGTCCATTGTAGATTTGTGTCTCTGACAGTTCGTTTGGTTGCAGGGGACATATTCAGTTTTTATGGCCAAAATGTGCTTTTCAGGGGCTGAAAAGCATGTTTTGGCCGAGTATGATAATTTTCATTAAAACTTGATTTCTATCACTTCGAATGATGCCAAATGAATAACTTACTTGAATTGGACCATTTTACACTATGTCCATTGTAGATTTGTGTCTCCGACAGTTCGTTTGGTTGCAGGGGACATTTTCAGTTTTTATGGCCAAAATGTGCTTTTCAGAGGCTGAAAAGCATGTTTTGGCTGAGTATGATAATTTTCATTAAAACTTGATTTCTATCACTTCGAATGATGCCAAATGAATAACTTACTTGAATTGGACCATTTTACACTATGTCCATTGTAGATTTGTGTCTCCGACAGTTCGTTTGGTTGCAGGGGACATTTTCAGTTTTTATGGCCAAAATGTGCTTTTCATTGGCTGAAAAGCATGTTTTGGCCGAGTATGATGATTTTCATTAAAACTTAATTTCTATCACTTCGAATGATGCCAAATGAATAACTTACTTGAATTGGACCATTTTACACTATGTCCATTGTAGATTTGTGTCTCTGACAGTTCGTTTGGTTGCAGGGGACATATTCAGTTTTTATGGCCAAAATGTGCTTTTCAGGGGCTGAAAACCATGTTTTGGCCGAGTATGATAATTTTCATTAAAACTTGATTTCTATCCATTCGAATGATGCCAAATGAATAACTTACTTGAATTGGACCATTTTACACTATGTCCATTGTAGATTTGTGTCTCTGACAGTTCGTTTGGTTGCAGGGGACATATTCAGTTTTTATGGCCAAAATGTGCTTTTCAGGGGCTGAAAAGCATGTTTTGGCCGAGTATGATAATTTTCATTAAAACTTGATTTCTATCACTTCGAATGATGCCAAATGAATAACTTACTTGAATTGGACCATTTTACACTATGTCCATTGTAGATTTCTGTCTCCGACAGTTCGTTTGGTTGCAGGGGACATTTTCAGTTTTTATGGCCAAAATGTGCTTTTCAGAGGCTGAAAAGCATGTTTTGGCCGAGTATGATAATTTTCATTAAAACTTGATTTCTATCACTTCGAATGATGCCAAATGAATAACTTACTTGAATTGGACCATTTTACACTATGTCCATTGTAGATTTGTGTCTCTGACAGTTCGTTTGGTTGCAGGGGACATATTAAGTTTTTATGGCCAAAATGTGCTTTTCAGGGGCTGAAAAGCATGTTTTGGCAGAGTATGATAATTTTCATTAAAACTTGATTTCTATCACTTCGAATGATGCCAAATGAATAACTTACTTGAATTGGACCATTTTACACTATGTCCATTGTAGATTTCTGTCTCCGACAGTTCGTTTGGTTGCAGGGGACATTTTCAGTTTTTATGGCCAAAATGTGCTTTTCAGAGGCTGAAAAGCATGTTTTGGCCGAGTATGATAATTTTCATTAAAACTTGATTTCTATCACTTCGAATGATGCCAAATGAATAACTTACTTGAATTGGACCATTTTACACTATGTCCATAGTATATTTGTGTCTCTGACAGTTCGTTTGGTTGCAGGGGACATATTCAGTTTTAATGGCAAAAATGTGCTTTTCAGGGGCTGAAAAGCATGTTTTGGCCGAGTATGATAATTTTCATTAAAACTTGATTTCTATCCATTCGAATGATGCCAAATGAATAACTTACTTGAATTGGACCATTTTACACTATGTCCATTGTAGATTTGTGTCTCTGACAGTTCGTTTGGTTGCAGGGGACATATTCAGTTTTTATGGCCAAAATGTGCTTTTCAGGGGCTGAAAAGCATGTTTTGGCCGAATATGATAATTTTCATTAAAACTTAATTTCTATCACTTCGAATGATGCCAAATGAATAACTTACTTGAATTGGACCATTTAACACTATGTCCATTGTAGATTTGTGTCTCTGACAGTTCGTTTGGTTGCAGGGGACATATTCAGTTTTTATGGCCAAAATGTGCTTTTCAGAGGCTGAAAACCATGTTTTGGCCGAGTATGATAATTTTCATTAAAACTTGATTTCTATCCATTCGAATGATGCCAAATGAATAACTTACTTGAATTGGACCATTTTACACTATGTCCATTGTAGATTTGTGTCTCTGACAGTTCGTTTGGTTGCAGGGGACATATACAGTTTTTATGGCCAAAATGTGCTTTTCAGGGGCTGAAAAGCACGTTTTGGCAGAGTATGATAATTTTCATTAAAACTTGATTTCTATCCATTCGAATGATGCCAAATGAATAACTTACTTGAATTGGACCATTTTACACTATGTCCATTGTAGATTTCTGTCTCCGACAGTTCGTTTGGTTGCAGGGGACATTTTCAGTTTTTATGGCCAAAATGTGCTTTTCAGAGGCTGAAAAGCATGTTTTGGCCGAGTATGATAATTTTCATTAAAACTTGATTTCTATCACTTCGAATGATGCCAAATGAATAACTTACTTGAATTGGACCATTTTACACTATGTCCATAGTATATTTGTGTCTCTGACAGTTCGTTTGGTTGCAGGGGACATATTCAGTTTTAATGGCAAAAATGTGCTTTTCAGGGGCTGAAAAGCATGTTTTGGCCGAGTATGATAATTTTCATTAAAACTTGATTTCTATCCATTCGAATGATGCCAAATGAATAACTTACTTGAATTGGACCATTTTACACTATGTCCATTGTAGATTTGTGTCTCTGACAGTTCGTTTGGTTGCAGGGGACATATTCAGTTTTTATGGCCAAAATGTGCTTTTCAGGGGCTGAAAAGCATGTTTTGGCCGAATATGATAATTTTCATTAAAACTTAATTTCTATCACTTCGAATGATGCCAAATGAATAACTTACTTGAATTGGACCATTTAACACTATGTCCATTGTAGATTTGTGTCTCTGACAGTTCGTTTGGTTGCAGGGGACATATTCAGTTTTTATGGCCAAAATGTGCTTTTCAGAGGCTGAAAACCATGTTTTGGCCGAGTATGATAATTTTCATTAAAACTTGATTTCTATCCATTCGAATGATGCCAAATGAATAACTTACTTGAATTGGACCATTTTACACTATGTCCATTGTAGATTTGTGTCTCTGACAGTTCGTTTGGTTGCAGGGGACATATACAGTTTTTATGGCCAAAATGTGCTTTTCAGGGGCTGAAAAGCACGTTTTGGCAGAGTATGATAATTTTCATTAAAACTTGATTTCTATCCATTCGAATGATGCCAAATGAATAACTTACTTGAATTGGACCATTTTACACTATGTCCATTGTAGATTTGTGTCTCTGACAGTTCGTTTGGTTGCAGGGGACATATTCACTTTTTATTGGCCAAAATGTGCTTTTCAGGGGCTGAAAAGCATGTTTTGGCCGAGTATGATAATTTTCATTAAAACTTAATTTCTATCACTTCGAATGATGCCAAATGAATAACTTACTTGAATTGGACCATTTTACACTATGTCCATTGTAGATTTGTGTCTCTGACAGTTCGTTTGGTTGCAGGGGACATATTCAGTTTTTATGGCCAAAATGTGCTTTTCAGGGGCTGAAAAGCATGTTTTGGCCGAGTATGATAATTTTCATTAACACTTGATTTCTATCCATTCGAATGATGCCAAATGAATAACTTACTTGAATTGGACCATTTTACACTATGTCCATTGTAGATTTGTGTCTCTGACAGTTCGTTTGGTTGCAGGGGACATATTCAGTTTTTATGGCCAAAATGTGCTTTTCAGGGGCTGAAAAGCATGTTTTGGCCGAGTATGATAATTTTCATTAAAACTTGATTTCTATCACTTCGAATGATGCCAAATGAATAACTTACTTGAATTTGACCATTTTACACTATGTCCATTGTAGATTTCTGTCTCCGACAGTTCGTTTGGTTGCAGGGGACATATTCAGTTTTTATGGCCAAAATGTGCTTTTCAGGGGCTGAAAAGCTTGTTTTGGCCGAGTATGATAATTTTCATTAAAACTTGATTTCTATCACTTCGAATGATGCCAAATGAATAACTTACTTGAATTGGACCATTTTACACTATGTCCATTGTAGATTTGTGTCTCCGACAGTTCGTTTGGTTGCAGGGGACATTTTCAGTTTTTATTGCCAAAATTTGCTTTTCAGAGGCTGAAAAGCATGTTTTGGCCGAGTATGATAATTTTCATTAAAACTTGATTTTTATCCATTCGAATGATGCCAAATGAATAACTTACTTGAATTGGACCATTTTACACTATGTCCATTGTAGATTTGTGTCTCTGACAGTTCGTTTGGTTGCAGGGGACATATTCAGTTTTTATGGCCAAAATGTGCTTTTCAGGGGCTGAAAAGCATGTTTTGGCCGTATATGATAATTTTCATTAAAACTTAATTTCTATCACTTCGAATGATGCCAAATGAATAACTTACTTGAATTGGACCATTTAACACTATGTCCATTGTAGATTTGTGTCTCTGACAGTTCGTTTGGTTACAGGGGACATATTCAGTTTTTATGGCCAAAATGTGCTTTTCAGAGGCTGAAAACCATGTTTTGGCCGAGTATGATAATTTTCATTAAAACTTGATTTCTATCCATTCGAATGATGCCAAATGAATAACTTACTTGAATTGGACCATTTTACACTATGTCCATTGTAGATTTGTGTCTCTGACAGTTCGTTTGGTTGCAGGGGACATATACAGTTTTTATGGCGAAAATGTGCTTTTCAGGGGCTGAAAAGCACGTTTTGGCAGAGTATGATAATTTTCATTAAAACTTGATTTCTATCCATTCGAATGATGCCAAATGAATAACTTACTTGAATTGGACCATTTTACACTATGTCCATTGTAGATTTGTGTCTCTGACAGTTCGTTTGGTTGCAGGGGACATATTCAGTTTTTATGGCCAAAATGTGCTTTTCAGGGGCTGAAAAGCATGTTTTGGCCGAGTATGATAATTTTCATTAAAACTTGATTTCTATCACTTCGAATGATGCCAAATGAATAACTTACTTGAATTGGACCATTTTACACTATGTCCATTGTAGATTTGTGTCTCTGACAGTTCGTTTGGTTGCAGGGGACATATTCAGTTTTTATGGCCAAAATGTGCTTTTCAGGGGCTGAAAAGCATGTTTTGGCCGAGTATGATAATTTTCATTAAAACTTGATTTCTATCACTTCAAATGATGCCAAATGAATAACTTACTTGAATTGGACCATTTATGTCCATTGTAGATTTCTGTCTCCGACAGTTCGTTTGGTTGCAGGGGACATTTTCAGTTTTTATGGCCAAAATGTGCTTTTCAGGGGCTGAAAAGCACGTTTTGGCAGAGTATGATAATTTTCATTAAAACTTGATTTCTATCCATTCGAATGATGCCAAATGAATAACTTACTTGAATTGGACCATTTTACACTATGTCCATTGTAGATTTGTGTCTCTGACAGTTCGTTTGGTTGCAGGGGACATATACAGTTTTTATGGCCAAAATGTGCTTTTCAGGGGCTGAAAAGCACGTTTTGGCAGAGTATGATAATTTTCATTAAAACTTGATTTCTATCCATTCGAATGATGCCAAATGAATAACTTACTTGAATTGGACCATTTTACACTATGTCCATAATAGATTTGTGTCTCTGACAGTTCGTTTGGTTGCATGGGACATATTCACTTTTTATTGGCCAAAATGTGCTTTTCAGGGGCTGAAAAGCATGTTTTGGCCGAGTATGATAATTTTCATTAAAACTTAATTTCTATCACTTCGAATGATGCCAAATGAATAACTTACTTGAATTGGACCATTTTACACTATGTCCATTGTAGATTTGTGTCTCTGACAGTTCATTTGGTTGCAGGGGACATATTCAGTTTTTATGGCCAAAATGTGCTTTTCAGGGGCTGAAAAGCATGTTTTGGCCGAGTATGATAATTTTCATTAAAACTTGATTTCTATCCATTCGAATGATGCCAAATGAATAACTTACTTGAATTGGACCATTTTACACTATGTCCATTGTAGATTTGTGTCTCTGACAGTTCGTTTGGTTGCGGGGACATATTCAGTTTTTATGGCCAAAATGTGCTTTTCAGAGCCTGAAAAGCATGTTTTGGCCGAGTATGATAATTTTAATTAAAACTTGATTTCTATCACTGCGAATGATGCCAAATGAATAACTTACTCGAATTGGACCATTTTACACTATGTCCATTGTAGATTTGTGTCTCTGACAGTTCGTTTGGTTGCAGGGGACATATTCAGTTTTTATGGCCAAAATGTGCTTTTCAGGGGCTGAAAAGCATGTTTTGGCCGAGTATGATAATTTTCATTAAAACTTGATTTCTATCACTTCGAATGATGCCAAATGAATAACTTACTCGAATTGGACCATTTTACACTATGTCCATTGTAGATTTGTGTCTCTGACAGTTCGTTTGGTTGCAGGGGACATATTCAGTTTTTATGGCCAAAATGTGCTTTTCAGGGGCTGAAAAGCATGTTTTGGCCGAGTATGATAATTTTCATTAAAACTTGATTTCTATCACTTCGAATGATGCCAAATGAATAACTTACTTGAATTGGACCATTTTACACTATGTCCATTGTAGATTTGTGTCTCCGACAGTTCGTTTGGTTGCAGGGGACATTTTCAGTTTTTATTGCCAAAATGTGCTTTTCAGAGGCTGAAAAGCATGTTTTGGCCGAGTATGATAATTTTCATTAAAACTTGATTTCTATCCATTCGAATGATGCCAAATGAATAACTTACTTGAATTGGATCATTTTACACTATGTCCATTGTAGATTTGTGTCTCTGACAGTTCGTTTGGTTGCAGGGGACATATACAGTTTTTATGGCCAAAATGTGCTTTTCAGGGGCTGAAAAGCACGTTTTGGCAGAGTATGATAATTTTCATTAAAACTTGATTTCTATCCATTCGAATGATGCCAAATGAATAACTTACTTGAATTGGACCATTTTACACTATGTCCATTGTAGATTTGTGTCTCTGACAGTTCGTTTGGTTGCAGGGGACATATTCAGTTTTTATGGCCAAAATGTGCTTTTCAGGGGCTGAAAAGCATGTTTTGGCCGAGTATGATAATTTTCATTAAAACTTGATTTCTATCACTTCGAATGATGCCAAATGAATAACTTACTTGAATTGGACCATTTTACACTATGTCCATTGTAGATTTGTGTCTCTTACAGTTCGTTTGGTTGCAGGGGACATATTCAGTTTTTATGGCCAAAATGTGCTTTTCAGAGGCTGAAAACCATGTTTTGGCCGAGTATGATAATTTTCATTAAAACTTGATTTCTATCCATTCGAATGATGCCAAATGAATAACTTACTTGAATTGGATCATTTTACACTATGTCCATTGTAGATTTGTGTCTCTGACAGTTCGTTTGGTTGCAGGGGACATATACAGTTTTTATGGCCAAAATGTGCTTTTCAGGGGCTGAAAAGCACGTTTTGGCAGAGTATGATAATTTTCATTAAAACTTGATTTCTATCCATTCGAATGATGCCAAATGAATAACTTACTTGAATTGGACCATTTTACACTATGTCCATTGTAGATTTGTGTCTCTGACAGTTCGTTTGGTTGCAGGGGACATATTCAGTTTTTATGGCCAAAATGTGCTTTTCAGGGTCTGAAAAGCATGTTTTGGCCGAGTATGATAATTTTCATTAAAACTTGATTTCTATCACTTCGAATGATGCCAAATGAATAACTTACTTGAATTGGACCATTTTACACTATGTCCATTGTAGATTTGTGTCTCTGACAGTTCGTTTGGTTGCAGGGGACATATTCAGTTTTTATGGCCAAAATGTGCTTTTCAGGGGCTGAAAAGCATGTTTTGGCTGAGTATGATAATTTTCATTAAAACTTGATTTCTAATCCATTCGAATGATGCCAAATGAATAACTTACTTGAATTGGACCATTTTACACTATGTCCATTGTAGATTTGTGTCTCTGACAGTTCGTTTGGTTGCAGGGGACATATTCAGTTTTTATGGCCAAAATGTGCTTTTCAGGGGCTGAAAAGCATGTTTTGGCCGAGTATGATAATTTTCATTAAAACTTGATTTCTATCACTTCGAATGATGCCAAATGAATAACTTACTTGAATTGGACCATTTTACACTATGTCCATTGTAGATTTCTGTCTCCGACAGTTCGTTTGGTTGCAGGGGACATATTCAGTTTTTATGGCCAAAATGTGCTTTTCAGGGGCTGAAAAGCATGTTTTGGCCGAGTATGATAATTTTCATTAAAACTTGATTTCTATCACTTCGAATGATGCCAAATGAATAACTTACTTGAATTGGACCATTTTACACTATGTCCATTGTAGATTTGTGTCTCCGACAGTTCGTTTGGTTGCAGGGGACATTTTCAGTTTTTATGGCCAAAATGTGCTTTTCAGGGGCTGAAAAGCATGTTTTGGCCGAATATGATAATTTTCATTAAAACATAATTTCTATCACTTCGAATGATGCCAAATGAATAACTTACTTGAATTGGACCATTTAACACTATGTCCATTGTAGATTTGTGTCTCTGACAGTTCGTTTGGTTGCAGGGGACATATTCAGTTTTTATGGCCAAAATGTGCTTTTCAGAGGCTGAAAACCATGTTTTGGCCGAGTATGATAATTTTCATTAAAACTTGATTTCTATCCATTCGAATGATGCCAAATGAATAACTTACTTGAATTGGACCATTTTACACTATGTCCATTGTAGATTTGTGTCTCTGACAGTTCGTTTGGTTGCAGGGGACATATTCAGTTTTTATGGCCAAAATGTGCTTTTCAGGGGCTGAAAAGCATGTTTTGGCCGAATATGATAATTTTCATTAAAACTTAATTTCTATCACTTCGAATGATGCCAAATGAATAACTTACTTGAATTGGACCATTTAACACTATGTCCATTGTAGATTTGTGTCTCTGACAGTTCGTTTGGTTGCAGGGGACATATTCAGTTTTTATGGCCAAAATGTGCTTTTCAGGGGCTGAAAAGCATGTTTTGGCCGAGTATGATAATTTTCATTAAAACTTGATTTCTATCACTTCGAATGATGCCAAATGAATAACTTACTTGAATTGGACCATTTTACACTATGTCCATTGTAGATTTGTGTCTCTGACAGTTCGTTTGGTTGCAGGGGACATATTCAGTTTTTATGGCCAAAATGTGCTTTTCAGGGGCTGAAAAGCATGTTTTGGCTGAGTATGATAATTTTCATTAAAACTTGATTTCTATCCATTCGAATGATGCCAAATGAATAACTTACTTGAATTGGACCATTTTACACTATGTCCATTGTAGATTTGTGTCTCTGACAGTTCGTTTGGTTGCAGGGGACATATTCAGTTTTTATGGCCAAAATGTGCTTTTCAGGGGCTGAAAAGCATGTTTTGGCCGAGTATGATAATTTTCATTAAAACTTGATTTCTATCACTTCGAATGATGCCAAATGAATAACTTACTTGAATTGGACCATTTTACACTATGTCCATTGTAGATTTCTGTCTCCGACAGTTCGTTTGGTTGCAGGGGACATATTCAGTTTTTATGGCCAAAATGTGCTTTTCAGGGGCTGAAAAGCATGTTTTGGCCGAGTATGATAATTTTCATTAAAACTTGATTTCTATCACTTCGAATGATGCCAAATGAATAACTTACTTGAATTGGACCATTTTACACTATGTCCATTGTAGATTTGTGTCTCCGACAGTTCGTTTGGTTGCAGGGGACATTTTCAGTTTTTATGGCCAAAATGTGCTTTTCAGGGGCTGAAAAGCATGTTTTGGCCGAATATGATAATTTTCATTAAAACATAATTTCTATCACTTCGAATGATGCCAAATGAATAACTTACTTGAATTGGACCATTTAACACTATGTCCATTGTAGATTTGTGTCTCTGACAGTTCGTTTGGTTGCAGGGGACATATTCAGTTTTTATGGCCAAAATGTGCTTTTCAGAGGCTGAAAACCATGTTTTGGCCGAGTATGATAATTTTCATTAAAACTTGATTTCTATCCATTCGAATGATGCCAAATGAATAACTTACTTGAATTGGACCATTTTACACTATGTCCATTGTAGATTTGTGTCTCTGACAGTTCGTTTGGTTGCAGGGGACATATACAGTTTTTATGGCCAAAATGTGCTTTTCAGGGGCTGAAAAGCACGTTTTGGCAGAGTATGATAATTTTCATTAAAACTTGATTTCTATCCATTCGAATGATGCCAAATGAATAACTTACTTGAATTGGACCATTTTACACTATGTCCATTGTAGATTTGTGTCTCTGACAGTTCGTTTGGTTGCAGGGGACATATTCAGTTTTTATGGCCAAAATGTGCTTTTCAGGGACTGAAAAGCATGTTTTGGCCGAATATGATAATTTTCATTAAAACTTGATTTCTATCACTTCGAATGATGCCAAATGAATAACTTACTTGAATTGGACCATTTAACACTATGTCCATTGTAGATTTGTGTCTCTGACAGTTCGTTTGGTTGCAGGGGACATATTCAGTTTTTATGGCCAAAATGTTCTTTTCAGGGGCTGAAAAGCATGTTTTGGCCGAGTATGATAATTTTCATTAAAACTTGATTTCTATCACTTCAAATGATGCCAAATGAATAACTTACTTGAATTGGACCATTTTACACTATGTCCATTGTAGATTTCTGTCTCCGACAGTTCGTTTGGTTGCAGGGGACATTTTCAGTTTTTATGGCCAAAATGTGCTTTTCAGGGGCTGAAAAGCACGTTTTGGCAGAGTATGATAATTTTCATTAAAACTTGATTTCTATCCATTCGAATGATGCCAAATGAATAACTTACTTGAATTGGACCATTTTACACTATGTCCATTGTAGATTTGTGTCTCTGACAGTTCGTTTGGTTGCAGGGGACATATACAGTTTTTATGGCCAAAATGTGCTTTTCAGGGGCTGAAAAGCACGTTTTGGCAGAGTATGATAATTTTCATTAAAACTTGATTTCTATCCATTCGAATGATGCCAAATGAATAACTTACTTGAATTGGACCATTTTACACTATGTCCATAATAGATTTGTGTCTCTGACAGTTCGTTTGGTTGCAGGGGACATATTCACTTTTTATTGGCCAAAATGTGCTTTTCAGGGGCTGAAAAGCATGTTTTGGCCGAGTATGATAATTTTCATTAAAACTTAATTTCTATCACTTCGAATGATGCCAAATGAATAACTTACTTGAATTGGACCATTTTACACTATGTCCATTGTAGATTTGTGTCTCTGACAGTTCATTTGGTTGCAGGGGACATATTCAGTTTTTATGGCCAAAATGTGCTTTTCAGGGGCTGAAAAGCATGTTTTGGCCGAGTATGATAATTTTCATTGAAACTTGATTTCTATCACTTCGAATGATGCCAAATGAATAACTTACTTGAATTGGACCATTTAACACTATGTCCATTTTAGATTTGTGTCTCTGACAGTTCGTTTGGTTGCAGGGGACATATTCAGTTTTTATGGCCAAAATGTGCTTTTCAGGGGCTGAAAAGCACGTTTTGGCAGAGTATGATAATTTTCATTAAAACTTGATTTCTATCCATTCGAATGATGCCAAATGAATAACTTACTTGAATTGGACCATTTTACACTATGTCCATTGTAGATTTGTGTCTCTGACAGTTCGTTTGGTTGCAGGGGACATATTCAGTTTTTATGGCCAAAATGTGCTTTTCAGAGCCTGAAAAGCATGTTTTGGCCGAGTATGATAATTTTAATTAAAACTTGATTTCTATCACTGCGAATGATGCCAAATGAATAACTTACTCGAATTGGACCATTTTACACTATGTCCATTGTAGATTTGTGTCT